>NW_027185392.1:21171677-21491677 GCF_022577435.1 Embiotoca jacksoni | reverse complement strand
GGAAACAGCAATAAACATCCTCCACCTCTCCACCCTGCTGTCATCCTGGGGGAGTAAGGATGACAAACTCCCGAGCAGCAGCAGTGCAGGGGCCCTTGACCCCCCTTCTCCTCCGGACCCTTCACAGCTGTGAGCCTCTGCCCGCCTGGCCCCTGGGGCCCCGGTGGTCGAAGTGATCTATTGCCGGTGTCCGTCCGGCCAGAAGCGGGTCCGTCCCGCTGCAATGTGGCGCTCCGGAGGCCCATGTTTAGCCTGATCCAGGAAACAGGCCTTTCCTCCGCCTAAACAGGGAGAGCCGCTTAGGGACCGGCACCACACAGGGTAACGTGGCCCTCCATCCTTCAGCAGAGGTGTGGTAGTTGTAATCCAAACCCGTGCGTAAAAATGAACAAAGCGAGCAGACCGAGATTTAATTAAATTTAAAGACACACTGATGCTCTTTTTTATTTTCATTTTCGGACCATTATATTTTAGATTTCATGAAGTAAAAGACACACAAGTGTGTAATGTGTATAATGTTTATCTTAAAAAGTAAAATTTTAATCTCCAACCGCAGGCACATTACTTCAGCTTGTGGTTGAGAAGTTGCAGGGAATCTTTCTGCCTTCATTCAAAGTTAATTAATCAGGGCTGACAGAGGTCGTGTGAGTGGGAACTTTCTCTGTATCTTCAGAACAAGTGAGTTCCTGCAGAACAGAAATGGGGGGGGGGGGCTGAAACCTCTGTAGGCCCTTGGTCCATGCTGTGGAAAACAGTTTACCCAGAGGAGGTTTTTTAAATGATAGAAAAGAAAGATGATTTGGGATGGCAAATGACAATAATTCCAAAATAGCACAAAATATTTAAAGTTGGCGCAGGGATGAGGAATTCTGCTCGTTTTATAAATTGCTCTTTGAATGTCGGATTAAAGAAAACAGTTGAAGCCACTTGATAAGTTTAAAATCAACTGTTCTGAGGATAGTCTAAAGCATCAAAGATGGTTGTTTTTTTTAAAATCCCGTGTTTAGATTTTTATAAGAGAAATAAAGACGGACCGGTTTTTTTTTTTTCGTTTTTTTTCTGAGTTTCGGTCAGAACTGAAAACCTTTTTGTGAAAGTAGAAGTTTTATGATTCATTAAATAAATTCCATAAAAAAAAAATCAGTTAGGAATATATTTCTATTAAATTAACAGTTTAACATAAAATAAACCGTTTTTAAGCTGTTTCTTTCCAAATATCGTTTCCTCTGTTATGTTATCGAGAATTGAGGGACATTTTTTTAAAGAATCCGCTTCCTAAGGGCTTCGCTTTTTTATATTTTGCATGCTGAAAATGTTGGTATTCTTGCATGTGTTACTTATACTGTTGATATTCATGCAAGTACCGACTTTCATCTCTAGAAAAAGGTCACAGTAAGTGGCAGCCTGTCGGGTCCTGCGGCCTCAGAGCTCCGGAGAAGCATCCTGACACCCGGACAGACACACGGGGACTCAGGCCGGCCTGGCAGAGCTCAGCGCGTAATGATTGATGGTTGAAACCATCGGCAGGTTGTAAAGCAGCCAGGTTGGACTCTGTTTGGGAGATAGAGAGCTGATAAAGGAGACGCTCAGTGAGAAAAATGGCGAACAGGCTCTAATGGTGCAGGAGGGGAATCCGGACTGTCTGCGCTGTGATGGAGTGGTCTGTCTCCCCCCTGCAGGCACTAATGCCCCGCAGTTTATACACAGACTTCTCAGAGGAGACGGGAGGAATCATCATGGCCTGAGTTTATCTGGGGAAATTATTCATCATGAAATTGCTCCACTCCTCGAAAGCTCTGACAAAATTAAGCCCTGTAGTGTGATAAGACTAAAGAGCCATAGAAACACAATTATTCTATTACTTGTGGACACACGTGTTATTAAAGTAGACCAACAAGCGTCTCTGACAATTTCTACTTAAGTTAAGAAACAACAGAGTAATAAATCTGAGCGTCTTGGCTGTAACGACTTGTTTCCTCTGCAGTAATAACAATGGAAGTGGAGGCTTAGGAGTCGATACAGGGCGGCGGGTCTCCCTGCATCCACCTCAAGTTTATTCCCCCTTCATCGCGCTACAATATGGGAAACAAAATAACAAAACACACATATATCACTGCGGAGGACATTGCCTCCTGTCCTCTGGCGCGTTTATATACAAATCCCTAGGTCTTAATGGTTGCTGGGTGGAGATAATTTCATTAATTTGAATGCAGAAGAAAAAAAAAAAAAAAAAAACGTTTCACTCTCGTTTCATTTCCCACATAAATCAGGAATTCCTCTGCCGGTAAAAGTCGGTCGTTTGTCAGCGGAGTCTGGCGTGCGGGGTGACAGAAAACGAGAAACAGAAGTCCCATTAGGTAAACCATTCTACGCCGCAATTTATACAGCAGGCCGGGCGGGTTCATAAACACAGGCGGTTGCGTCATGCGGTGTATTTGCGGTCTTGTGTGAGAGATATAGAGGCCTGTCCCGCACTTTTAACGACTCAGAGCTCTGAATGGCGACCAAGCACATCAGCAGTGGAAGCCTGACGTTAAAGCTAAAATCACAATATGATGTGATTCTTTTACTTTTTGTGAACAATAAAATTTATGTTTATTTTTTGTTCTTGTGCCCTTTGTCCGCACATGTCAGGCAAAGATGGTGAATGTGACCATGTTGCGCTTCACTTTTCTAAGTAGTTCTGATTCCACGTGTCCTAAATCCATACGGTTCTAGAGATCAGGCCGTGTTGCTGGAGAGGTGTGTGGCCGCTGGCTGAGTCCTGCCGGGCGGACGTAGACGTTACGGATCACTGAGATAGCGTCTTCCCACTCTGCTTAATGGAGCTATTACTGGCTAGAGGCCTCTGCTATCTAAACACACGCACGCACGCGCAAGTAGACACGTGCACGGACAGCTTTTAAGCCGCAGGCACCAAGACGCGCGAACTTTTACGCATGGCTGCTGGACATGAAGCAAACAGCGGAGAATCAAATCTCTGCAAAAATATATACTTTTTTAAATTATTATTATTATTATTATGTTTAACTGTATTCTACTCTGATACCCAAATGATTACAATAATGACAGAAGATTATTGTCTTTGTTCCAAATGTTTGGCCTTCGATTCGTCTTTGCCTTTAAACGAAATTACAGTTTGGAGGGGGTGTTCATGCCATACAATTCAGTTCAATTCATAGGTATTATTATTAGATAGTTTTTTTAATTATTGATGGAGTTTCTACATTATCATGTCTAAACAGAGTGATAAACCGCATATTTCATGAATAATGTGGCCATAATATTGTAATGAACTGAGAGCTGCATCTCTGTGGTGAATGTGCCAAATCGTTAGACAGGTGCAAGCATGAATGCATAAAAGTAACAGGTTTAAAAGTTCATTTGTTTCAACCACATTCGTGATTTAATTGAAAATGGCTTTTATTCACACTGACAAATTTCGGAAACTGAGAAAATAATTGTACTTGTTTCATTTTTATTTTGCCATCTCACTAGAAATCTGGGGGGAAAAAAACTCTTTAAATTGAAAACGCATTTCTTCATCAGAAAATAGAATAGAACATAATAGAATAGACAATAAACATTGGATTTTAAATCTAACACTTTCAGAATACATCCATGTTTTTATAAGGTTAATAGTGTATCATGTGTTTTTAAAAATGATGTATATAAAATATATTCAGCAGCACAGATTATGGAATTGTTCTATTTTCAGTGTAACTATTTTTTTCTAAAAATCTTCCTTACTTTTCTGGCCCTTGTGTCTGCCTGCACATGTTCTAACAGCAGCCTGATAACAAACTAATTTGTTGTGTTGTTCTTTTTGTTGCTGACATGACCTCGTTGTTGGCATATGTAACCGAAGAACTAGAACTTCAACAACTATCATTTGTATGTGCTACACAGCTGTGTGCTTTCATTGCTCTTCAACTATTTAACTACCCAATAAAGTCTGTTTCTAGTGCTCACGGACACTCATCATCATTAAATCTGTCCCCTACCTCTGAACATAAATACAGCAAACTAAACAAAACACACACACACACACACACACACACACACACACACACACACACACACACACACACATAGAAACAGCATTCTGAAGCGGATGGCTGAGATTATCTTCTCCTCTCCTCCTTCTCTCCATCCAGCCGTCCAGAGCCGCCTGGCGCCTCCGCTGGGCCGCAAATGACAGCAGACAAGAGGTGTAGCATTTCCTATTGTTACCTCCTCCTTCCATAACACACACACACACACGCATGCACGCACACACACACACACACACACGCACACACACACACACACACACACACACACACACACACACACACATTTTTTGTGTTTCAAATCCAACAGGCGTGACTGAAACTGAGCTCTTTGAATATTTTTTGAGTATTATAATAATTGGGTTATACCTGTAGGTATAACACAGTTGCCCAAAGGGAGCGTCAGAAAAAATAAGAGTCTATAATCAATTTGATACCCATTATACTCTGGTATTATTCTGTATAGTAATAAAAATAATGTAAAGGCCTCCATTGGCAGTGAGACTGTAAATGTCCTCTCTGATGTCTATGAAAACATATATAAATTCAAAAAGCAGAGAAAGTTTTGTAAACACTGTGATCAAAAAACAAATTCTTTATATTATCAGTTTTTAATCTGTAAAGAAAACTGCATTTTTCTATTGTTTTCTGTAAACAGCCTTAGAGCAATATAAGTAGCCTATAATATATTCAACACACTTTTGATAAGCTTTCACTCACCTTTTAACTGACTTATCTCTGTTTGTGTGAAAGATAAAGTCCAATCAGAAGCTCCCAGAAAGGTCACTGTCTCCCTTCCAGCTCTGTCAGCACCACAAGCAGAACAACCTCCTTCTTCCTGGCGGACATTAATCTGAGACACACTGACGCAGTGTGTCGGATAAAAGTCACTGGCTTTCCTGGGCTAAGATGACAAAACCTCAGAGGTCCCTGTCAAGAGCCCCGAGGTTTATACAGAGAGAAGAATTACCAACTTCTGACAAGAATACTCAGCTTTTAGTTGTCAGATGATCCACTTTTTTCATAAATCCCTATCTTTTGTTGCTAGGCAGTAGTGTACAGCTTGGTTGCTAAAAACAGCTGCATACCAAAACAATGAGCTAAAGGAGGCTGCAGGATTTTAGGACACCATAACAAAAAGCAGTGACAGCATCTTCCCATGAACCTGAATGTGCAAATATTTTGTCTTAAAATCATTTCCAAACTGGCTCCAGATGACAGAAAATGCTATATTTCGGATTTCATTTCAGAGTTTTTGAAAATGTTTGTCTCCATTTCAATTTCAGCAAAATTTAAATTAAAAGCATCCATGCAAGTTTATTTCTTCCCCCATAAGAGCGTTTCTTATTGTAGGATGGAAATTTACAATATTTTCTCGTGGACGTGTTACAGATTTTACTGTGAAATGTATGTCTTTTAGGATGACCTCGTCTTGCAAACAGTTTTGTTTCATTCTGGAAGCTTATTGTTGATTTTGTTTTCTTTACCGATTAATTCCACAAAGTCTGCTTTTGTTCACGTCAGACACAGTTTTAACTGAGATCAACTAAACATGAACTGAAGAATTTGTCCCCCTGGAAACTCTTTAGAACACCTTGAACCACCAGGTTTGAAATTGTTGAAAAAAGATTTCTTACAATAACCATCCAACCAAAGTCACGCGTCCCATCACTTAAGAGTATCTACTTTTATTTTGCTGCTTTAGAGAGTTGGCTCATCTGACACACAGAAAACACAGCGCTTAGCCTGGCGTCATTGGATTTAATGCTTATTTAAAGTAAATGGAAGCAGCCGTGTGCCAGTCTAAACACTATCCCGCCTTCTTTGGCCCTTTTTTACGAGGACACACTGATGATGATATAGCATGAATTGGAGAGAGTCGCCGAGGAGTCTACAGCGACATCTACACATATATCTGTCTGATTCCAGCTCCATAGATAGAGCTGCACTGCATGGTATTTACTACCTGCTGGGTTACACACAGACTCCCAGCCCAGGTCTGTGAGGACCCCAAGTAGTTGCTAGATTTAATTTTACTGTATGTAATGTTAACTGGCAAGTGAAGAGGCAATAATACAATCAATTCCAGTGCAGTATGATTTTTTTTATAAAGATAAACAAAAACACTGATTTCTTACTTTTCCTTTTGGTCCCAAAACATCTTACGACATCCCTAAGTCCTAAAATCTCAAACTGTTAGTTGTTCAAAACTGCCAAATATACACATACACACAACAGTTTGCAAACCAGTGAAGGCCTGAAACTACCTCCTGGCTCACAAAATGTAGGCATAGATTGGTCACTATTTCTACATGTTTAACTAGTGCATCATTTAAGACTTATAAAAGGTGAAAATGAATCATTAAACCAGACTGAGCAAGTTCACATTCTAAAATTAGTTTATAGCGTAATCTATGTTTTCTGTAGAATGTTTTATAAGAAGCTACATGGTTGTAAACAGTATAGAAGAGCATTAAACTGATGTTATTCAGCAACTTTGCAGATTTTAAGAAAGAAAAAAATGTTAGAAAGACCTTCTTGATACAAATATATTATATACATATAAATATATATCAGAGATAAATGGGGCTTTTTGTCAACTCTAGCAAATACAAAACATTGTCGCGTTACTATCTTAAATGGTTTTCTTTGAACACAATCTCAGTGAAGTCTACGTGAAAGTTCGGAACTGTCAAAATGGCATAAAAACGTCATGTTTACTTGACAAAAACACATCAATGTGAGCTTCACATGTTTTTTTATGTTGAGGCAATACGTTTTGATTTTTGAGTTATTTATAAAGATTTATAAAAACAGGTTCAATTAAAAACATATAATGCATACTCAGCATATGCATTTAACCCTTGTGTTGTCCTTGGGTCAAAATGACCTGCAGCTGTGTTCAACCAAGTTCTATTTTATTTTCATATTTTTTGGGATCATTGGTGACAAGGAGGCTGTGAGGGTTTCTTTAAAGAATGATGACTAATGATCCCAAAAAAAATATAAAAATATAGAAATAAAATAGAACTTGGTTGAACACAGCTGCGGGTCATTTTGACCCAAGGACAACATGAGGGTTAAAGTTAATTAACTTAAAAAATACATTTTTTTTTTTGTCCAGTCACTCAGTAAAATGAATACTTTGTGTTCACTTATTCAGATTTGCAGTGTTATGTTGAACACAAAAATATTTTGTTGTCTGAACTGCCATATCTTTTCTGCCTTTTTACCAATTTATGATTCTTTAGTAGGTAATATATGATTCACAGGATTCAACAGCAGCGAAAGCTTATTCTATTTTCAAAAACAATATTCAATTACAATATTTCACTGCGATTAAAAAAAAAAATTCTGTTGGACTGACAGAAGTTAGATGAGGGTCATGTGACATAGATTGTGTCAGTTGTCCTACTCCAAACATGTAGTTTTTTTGTAAAATCTATTTCCAATAAACTTTTCAATCGTGAGTGAGTGTACTTCAGAGTTGCTTTTACACACAGTTTGCAGGCCGTTTGTTTATCTGAAGCGCTCTCTTCCCTGAAGCGCAACAAGGAGCGTCCACCTGCCTTGTGTCCGCAGAGAAAAAAACAGGCAGAGGGGTGACAGAGGCGAGGGGTCCCGCTGCAAAACGGAAAGGGGAGCTGATAGGAACAGATTAGGCCGGGCTAAAAACGTCAGTCAGTTTTCTAGGAGGAATTTTAATTGTCCCGGGGGGCCCTGCTTATCGGCCCACAGCGGTTATTAATACAACACGATAAAGAGGAGAGAGGGACACCGGGCACAGCTGGCAGCTGCTGGAGAACAGGGCTGGAGGGACACTATAAACCTGTAAAATCCAACATAGGTTTAGTCTATCGATATTCAGAGAGTCTAAATAATGTATAGCTACTCTGTGTTCAGCTGCAGCAGCAGAGAAAGGTGGTGGGGCTTCAGTGGAGCCGTGAGTGAGTGACAGATTTAAAAGTCAAGCAGACATTTTTCTGACTCTGTTGTTACATATAATGGGAGAGTTTTCTTGAGTAATTCACACACATTGTCCTGATGTAAAGTCTGACAGGTCTGATGCTCTTTTTCAAACTTTTTTGAAGTGCGTGTTTAACCAACCTGTGGCTTCAGATTTTTTTTGAAGACACCGGTGGGAGCGGCCTACGGAAGAGTCAACTCAGCAAAATGATGTCTTTCTGGACATCTGTAAATAATGAGGTCTTGAATGCCTATTATAATATAATCTCCAAATCCAACATTTCGTCTAATTGATTTCGACCACTTTAAGCCAACAGTCAAGCTTCTCTGGCCAATTCTGACAATAATATCGTCACCTTGTTCATTCAGCTACAGGGCAAACCCAAATCAACCAATGTTTGTGTGCTTATCAGAGAAAACCCCAATTCTGATTTACTCTAATACAGTTCATCCACAGGACAGAGGTTCCCCCTGACTGGATTATCCTTTGACCTGGCCGTTGACCCAGGTGTGCCACCACTGGCATTACCTGAGCGGCACCGTGGGCCTCTCTAAAGAGCGCATATTTACGCATGAATCCATACAGGGATCACAAGGTGTTGGACCAATGTGGAATGTTGAAAACGTTAAATAACATTATTCAAATATTTTAAAAAGTGCCGGGCACATATTTACAGTTACCGATCCGAGCTATTAAAGTGCTAGCTACTTCAGCGAGTACAGAAAGATGAACACTGTGCCGCGGAGGGTGTTAGTAATGTTCTGTCTTCACCATATTCACAAAAATCATAAGAATACAAAATAATACACGCAATACGTCACATACGCTCCACCCTCCCTCTCCCTGTCTCTCTATCCCAAAATGCTCCTCTTCCAGCCCACACCGACTTTCCATTTCACACACACCCCTCCCCCTGACATCAGAAGAGGCAGAGGCGCTCCTTTGCTCCGGTCCAAACTCCACTTACAAAGGCCGACATTGTATCTGTCAGAAAGGAGACCTGCATGGACAAACCCGGGACTAATACCCATGTTTTCGTGCGATTTATGGCGATGAGGGATTCCAGAGGCTTAACGCACTTCCAATTACCAAAAAGGGGTTGTTAAACTCAATTATTTGCTAAAAAAAAAAACAAAAAAAAAAGAGTGGAAAAGGAGAAGGGGAGTGCATGTTACTCGGCGGGCTTCATTTCCTAGATGCTGCAGAGCAGGAGCTGGATGACATGATGCTGCAGAGCCCGCTCACCTCCACGCCGTTTTCAGTCAAGGATATCCTCAAGCTGGAGCAGCAACAACAGCAGCAGCAGTCCGGGTCCCTGGAGCTCACGCACCGGGTCCACACCCAGCAGCACCTGTCCCGGTCTCCTCCCCACCAGCAGCAGCATTTCCAAACTGCGCCGTCCTGCATGCTCGCAGGGGCCCGCGACAGCCCTTCCTTCTCGGACGGAGAAGACAACTTGGCTTACCTGAGCGCGCTGGCGGTGCGGGAGGAGGACCGCGGGGAGACCAGCCTATCCCCGGACATGTACGTCCACCCCAGCCTGCAGGGAGCGAAGCTGGAAGCCACCGAGCTGGAGGAGCAGGAAACCAGTGAGTTCAAAGCTTCTACTGTAAAGGCTAGACAAAAGGCAACCGAGGACACGTGTAATAATAATTATCTTTGTAAAATGTAAAATAGGATTTTAAAGAGGAAATGAGATGTCAAAGATAAATTACAAATATAAGCAACTGTTTTGAATGTAGAATATCTGTTATTTTCCAGTGGCTACAAAATTATTTGCATAATTAGCCACATAAATAAATTATCTTAACCTTAACCAAATTGCTGTTACGGCAAAATTATAGAAACGTTACCGCTGTTATGCACTATAGTTTAGTTTTATAACTAAAATATATAATTAACTGCAGTTTAATAGCAATTCAAAGAAACCGCTTAAAGCTTCAAACTCAATGTGAGCCAACTGCAAAAAAACAAACATATTTTGTGTCTTTTTTTAAACAATGCTGTGGGTCCTTTTGGCCAATTAGTATGTTCCTTATTATTTGATCCCTTATGTGACCCTAAAGATGAAACAGCATTAAAATTCAGAATAGAGAAATAGAGGTGTTGCAAAATGCCAAATAAAATTTGATACAAATATAATTGATCGTTTGATTAAAATGTAAATAGATTGGGTTCCATATACTTGTTTCAAATCTCTGCAGAGCAGTATTTGTCTTGGGAGGCCTGTTCTCGGCTCTCCCTCCTCCAGACGCCAGACAACATCCTAATAAAGAGCTATCAAATGGAAGTCCGTATCACCGCGGATGAGGCCTGAGACGAATCCAGAAAAGTCTGGACATGTCAAACACTTTCTAGTGGTTCAGCTGCGCGCCTGATACTCAGAGTCTGTTATGATGTGTGGACCATAAACCGACAATTAGTTTAAAGAGGCTTGTAAAAGAAATGACACCTAGAAGTAGCGCTAATAAACACAGACGCAGCGACCTCGGCTCCTCGCTACAGGGAACATATAATTATTCATTGAATATAAACTCAATAGATTTTGTGCTGCTTGTGCCATTCGAAGTTCAGGAAGTGCAGAAAATAACACGATTCAACCCTAAATCGGTTAAGTTTGTATTTAGCTTAAAAATGAAAGAACATTACTTCTTCCTCCCTAACCGGTCAACACACCTTTATGTTTGAGCTTTTAGTTGTGCACCCTGATTAAAAGATTTTGCAATTAAACTGTCAATTTCAAAAGAAACAATGTAAATGTTCCACCTTTGACCGTTGTGTCTGACAGATTTTGTTTGGATCTGACAGGTAGGTCTATTGAATAAAGTTTAACAGTGCTGCTTAGGTTAAATAGTGTATTTGGTGTAGACTGACATAATTGGCACAGTATTCAGTACATGCACGTGAGGAGAAACTGTTCATGGATTTTGGAGTTATTAAAACTTCGTATGTGACTTTCCTGTGCAGAGAACTGCGGGCTGGTGCCCAGGGAGGAGGCACCGGAGAGCGGGCAGGGCGACTCGGAGAGGCCGGTACAGAAGCAGAGGAGCCGGCGGAGACCCAGGGTGCTCTTCTCCCAGGCGCAGGTCTTCGAGCTGGAGCGGCGCTTCAAGCAGCAGCGCTACCTGTCCGCCCCGGAGCGAGAGCACCTGGCGACCACCCTCAAACTCACTTCGAACCAGGTCAAGATCTGGTTCCAGAACCGCCGCTACAAGTGCAAACGGCAGCGCCAGGACAAGTCACTGGAAGCGGCGGGGCAGCACCACCCCCCGCCGCCACGGCGCGTGGCTGTGCCGGTGCTGGTTCGGGACGGGAAGCCGTGTCTGGGCGGTGCGCAAAGTTACGCCGCTGCTCCGTACGGATCCAACCCGTATAGTTATAACGGATACCCGGCCTATACATACAACAACCCCGCATACAACAGCAACTATAGCTGCACTTACACTAGCATCCCCGCCCTTCCTTCGTCTAGCACCCCCAACGCCTTCATGAACATGAACTTGGGAAACGTGAGCGGCCTCGGTGGTTCCCCACAGGCCCAATCACATCAAGGGACAGCGGTCACATCCTGCCAGGGCTCCCTGCAGGGGATCCGGGCCTGGTAGCCTCACCAGAACAGAACAAGTGTACTTTTTCATTTTTGGTCAAACCACGACCTTTTTAGAATTGTGTATTAACTTGGTAAAAACATTTCAGGAAACAGTATTGCTTGTATAATAGATGTGAGTTTGGATTCACCTGTCCGCTTACTCCAAGAATTATAGACAAAATAGTGTGCGTTAAGGCACGGGGTGTCACACAGGCTCATCTGAACAACCACAGTTTGGGGGATTTTTAAAAATTTTTATTTTAGTTTTGTGGCCCAGTGTTTGTTGATACTCCATTTCGCAACTGGTAGAACTGAAGCACAGAGGTGACATTACGCACTAGTTTGTGCATTTTCCTTTATTTGAACTCAAAAATTGGATTCGTTTTTAAAGGACTGTTTTGGTATACTTTTGAGCTATAGAGAGACTGAATTGATTTAAAGTGTTTTTGGTTCAACGGAGAATTGTTTTAGCCTATTTCACATCTATTCAAATAAACCCAAGAGATTAAAGGAGATGCGTTTTGATTCTAAACACATTTAATCTTTTTTTCTATTTAAACTCTTTGTGTGTTGTTTGTGGTGTTTGAATGACAAAACACATCACAGTCACAGAACTAAAACTCTACGTAAAAAATGCAAAAAATAATATTACTAAACTGTATTTTTGGTTCCTATATCTAGTAACATGGTTTATCATAGTGAATCAGATGCACGGTGGCACATTTTGCTCATAAACATGTTAAGGGAAGAGTTGCTGGTTGAGGCCAGGCCACAGGAACTCTTTGTCTCGGTGCCAGGCGACGTGAAAGGAGGAAGTTATTCTCCATCTGAGGTCCTTAAAAGGACGCGATTAAGCACCTAAAATACCCCCGAAGAGCGAGCTGCAGCCGGGATAGGGAGCAGGAATAATGGCTCTTATTGGATTGTCAGACAAAAGGTGTGTGGTAGGCAGAGCCGGGCACTCAGCAAAGACAAAAGCGCACAGGGGCCGTGAGATTGACGTCCTAATATTCCCATTTGAGCGACAGGCAGCGGGTTATTCTGCGCAAAGAAGGGGACATTGAGAAAAAATTTGGTCACTTTTGTTCCCCTTTAGGAGGCTTTTTTTGTTCACGGAGAAAGGCTCTCCAAGATCCCCAGCCGCGAGGCTTCGGTGGCAGCCGGGCTCGAGGTGATGGCAGCGGGGAGGCGATTGTGTGAAAGAAGGGGGTATTATTGCTACAAGTTTCACCATTTATCCCGATGAGGAAAATGAAAGGGAGAATTTTAAGGGGGAGCCTGGTGGGTAGGAGGGAAGGATGTTCGAGTCCTGTAGCCTATTATTTCAGTGGAAGGGTGTTATTTCAACCCAGACCGATGTTATTCTTACAAGTGATTGTAATCCTGGTCGGAAAAACGACTGCCCTGATCTTAGAATGCCTATTTGGAAGGATATTTTTTTTTTTAAATATTACAGACAGACTGTAATATTCCAGTGATGTCGCAGGGCAAAGGTCCTTACTACGCACCACTGGTGAAAGTGAAGTTCTGATAAGAATAGTCTACGGATTCAGTGGGAACAAGGGCGCAAAAAAAAAAAAAAAAAAATCGAATTGGAATGGTCAGTTGTTGGTTCAATTATTCCAAACCAAATCTAATTTAAATTTTAGAATTGGTCAGCGTTTAAGTTAGTGCAAACGAATTACTAGTTAATGAATTGTTCGCAAAATAATTGGATTTCAGTCATTTATCCAGTAAAATGTCAAATATAAGTATGTATAAGTATTTTCAATGGTTTTTTTTCCCGATTTACATAAGAGTAAACTGAATATGTTTGTGTTTTTAACAAGACAATGAAAAACTAAATGGACAGATGTCACATTGGGTTCAAGAGTATTTTCTAGATGCGTATTTTCACAAAGAAACTCATGACCTGATTATTCCCAAAATGAACTGCCAGACCAAAGGATCACTTTAATTTAGTTAAATAATGGCTTGGGTGAGAATTAAGTCCCAACTTCGGCGCTAATTAACAGTCGCTATAATTAGCGATGGCGCACAAATGGGAGTTACACCACATGGTGGGTCAATTTCAGATTAATCTCACGTCAAATGTATATGTTTTCGTTTATGGGAGGACTACCTTATTTGCTGAATTAATTTTTAGGAAGATCAATTGTCGTGGAAGTTTTGTGAAAATTAGAGAGGGAAAGCATCAATTGCTTTTTTTTTTTTCTCTGAGCGTAATTGTTCCTCCGGCCTGAGAACAGTTGTTTCCCAAACCCATTCTTCTATAATTACACCCACACACTCATGTCCCGATGTGAGACAACAGCTAAGACTGAGAACAAACAGCAGGAGCCACATTTAACATCAACCCCTAAAACCCCCGGACCTCGTCACTCACTCAGTTCCTGGTTAAAGTGGAGCAGTTGATAATTGAGTTCAGTCGACCGTCAATATGCTTAATGGTTATTTTAGGAAGGAACATGATGAAATATTTTGAAATATACAAGTTATTGTTTACTGATCTTTAACTGCATAAGTAATTTACTGTACTTAACTGCTCTAATGCAAAAGGTGATTTATTAAGACCTGACACAACCCATATCTACACAATATGATTGCTATCTGCAGTGATCGCTGCGTCTCTGAGGCTCCTTTTCTGCCAGACTGCCGGTCTCTGTGCTCAGATTGAGATCTGTCCGTCTGAGCTGTTAACCAGATGATCTCCTGTTTGGGACAAAACAAAGTTAAAGTCCTCCGGAGCGTCCTGATGCCTTCTCCTTACTAATGGGGATTAATTGAGAGGTAAACACAGAAAGCTGATAAGCTCTACGCTCTGAAGTGCTGCCGGGCCGCAGGACAGAGACTGATGGAGGCAAATAAAGACGAGACACAGAGGCGTCTGGCAGGTAGACACACCACCTGTTGGGGCAGGTATTATCTCACACAACAACAACAACGATAACAATACAAATAATAATAATAATAGATGATGAATCATATTTTATCTGATATAAATATATATTTTAAATACACAACAATAGAATATAAAAGACACTTCAAATGCTGAAAAATTAAAAAAAAATTATAATTCTCTGCCTTTGATACATATTACTTTGTTTGTGTTGGTTTACATGAAAATTCACAGGTGTCCCTGATATTCTGTTGATCCCCAGATTATCAGTATCATCAGAAGTATCTAAATATATAACTTCATGCTTATGCGGTACTTCAGTATAACCTCTATTACTGCTGCTATTCAGAGTATTCAAATAAAGTTAAAGAAAAAACACCATAACTAAAAAAAAAAAATCTAGTAAAAATTCTGTATTACAAACTTTACTTTAATACAATTTAAGAAATATTAGCAAAAATGAAATGTCATGTTTTAATATTAAAAAAATATACCCATTGTACCACCCTGTCAGAGTACTGGATTATTAGTGATGCTTTAACATGTACGCATCAATTTTCATGGTATCAAAGGGTAGACAATTTCAAGTAGTTTATATTATAATATTTGGAAGCTTAATGAATAGAAAAAAAAATTGAATCAAAAAAACAATGTATCATAAGACAGTCAAACGTTTTACGTTGTATCTTATTTTATTTAACTAATGCGAAAGCTGAAATGAATGCAAGAAGTAAATAGGTATCTCAAACCTGTACTTATTGTACATTAATCCAGTGGTAATAATACACCAGTAACTGCTTTAGTTGTGCTAATGTGAATTATGGATCCAGTGTTTTTTCTTCAGCTCCATTATCACAAGAAAACAAATGGTGGTAAATGACTGTAAATTGGATGCCTAGAGCCATTCCTCTTTACACACTCCTACTCACACACACACTTGCGTCACACATTTGATCATTTGCTCCGTGTGTTGGCTTGCTGATTTGTTTGGTTTAAGCCAACAGCTGCTCTCCGACGGTCATCACACTACGTGTGTGTGTGTGTGTGTGTGTGTGTGCGTGTGTGTGTGTGCGTGTGTGTGTGTGTGTGTGTGTGTGTGTGCGTGTGTGTGTGTGTGTGTGTGTGTGTGTGTGTGTGTGTGTGTGTGTGTGTGTGTGTGTGTGTGTGTGTGTGTGTGTGTGTATGTGTTAATATGTTTGATGCTTTAACTCTGGCTACTTATTCCTCAGATGAACTTTCCAGAGAGATGTTAATTTTCAGTTTGGAGAATGGTGAAAGTTTGCATGGAGTCCAGGATC
Source organism: Embiotoca jacksoni (assembly GCF_022577435.1). Lineage (NCBI taxonomy): Eukaryota > Metazoa > Chordata > Actinopteri > Embiotocidae > Embiotoca > Embiotoca jacksoni. Next base: position 21,475,872 of record NW_027185392.1, on the reverse strand, counting down.
AAACTGATACATGTAAATGACTGCATCCAATCTCTCAATTTAACTTCTACCAACACGTTTCTGACATCTGCTTTTTACACCTCTGCTCTAAGGACATTGGCAAATGTTTGTCATTAACTGAAATTATTTTCTGTGTACCTTGGATTTTCTATTTCCAATAAACCAGTAATATTTACAGAACGTTATTTTCACAAATATCAGCCGCAAGCTGCTCACTAGTCACACACCTTGAGGGTAGATTTAGTCATCCTGACACTGTGTGGGAGTCGATATGTACACACATTAGACCAAACAGTGCATTAATATTACTATTTTGAATCCATGCCACGAAGAGCAAACACCAACGAAAACATTAAATGTGAAAACGACCCGAAAGACATTAAAAAAAATGTGATCAAATGTTGAAAGTCAGTCACAGCAATTCATTTAAAAATAAAATTAACTTTACTGAGCTCTCGAAAAGCAGAAGAAGCAACATATGCTACAACATTATTATTTCCTCTGATGTCCTCCTCATGTCTCCTCATTGTGTTAGGCTTTAGCCCAATCCAAGAGTGTGTGAAATGATAGTTTATATATTTTGTGTCAGATTTGTGGGATTTGGCTTGAAAAACAAGATCACAAAGTAACACAAAACCACAACTTATCATAGAGTTGTTTTTGTTTAAGGTCAAAAATGACAAAACCCATTTTGTAAGTTGGAAAATGCTCTAAAAGTTGCCCAAGTTTGACTCAGTAGCAATAAAACAAAAAATTACAACCAAATATCAGCTGAGTATGACTCATATTGACCTATTAAAGAGCTATAAATCTTTATAAGTTGAGGTCAACGTTGCTAAAAGGTGTCAACCGGCATTACCAAAAACATTTTCTATGAGCTCATGGCCGTCTGTGTATCGTTATCAGTTTGGAGAGTGTTTTTTGGCTTGCTCTCTGCTTCTGTCACAACACCCACATGTTGTTGCAGAAGGTGCTGTATATGCTGCTGCTTCCAGTCACACAGCTCTTACAATTGGTCATTAAGGAGCAACACTCCTCCCATCAGGGGACGATCAATGATCCACTCAGGCTGCAGTGCTGCCAGCTGACAGGCCCAGACAGGCTGCGTTCACAAACAGAAACTCTTCAGCTTATAGCAGAGGGGGGATCTGAATGCAAAGCACAGTACTTTTAGAGCTACTACAACTACAGTTCCTGCAACTGCTGCATCTTTAATATAACAACCAACAGTATCAATTTACCCCTATTGTTGATCCTACTACTATTTAACTGATTCTACCAACACTTTTCTAATAGCTGCTCAGCTGTAAAAACTACTGCTGGTACTACAACTGTGCACGGGCGGATCAACTTATTAGGGGGACCCTGGGGCAAAAATGGTCCCCCTTAACAACACAGTCACCTTTGAAACGATCACTGGACCAGATTTTCTGTCTGTTGAGTTTAATGAATCCAAAATGAACTTCAGGAATATGTAACATGAAATTTGGCCTCTTGTCTGAACCTTCGAGTTTGTAATTTACAACTTGAACTGTCACGTGCGACCTGATCACATCAGTTCAGGTTCGGATTTTCTAAGTATATGCTGCATGTTTGAGAGGCTTTGATTCTGCACTGTGGATAAAGGAACAGTGCGAGGAGGTGGAGCTCTTCCATAGTTGTGGGAAAACTGATTGAAAAAAAAAAGCTAAACTCAGAGGGGGCTTTGGTGAAACAAGTGTCAGGCAGACAGGCTGTCTTCTCAGTAAACAGCTGCTTTATGCTCACCAGTTCAGCTTGCTACTTACTCTACAGTTCAGCTGCACTTGGCAGAATCATGCTGGATATTTCTTCTATTGTATATTCCTATTGATTATTCAGAAAACGTAAGTTGTGGTCTTTAGGGTGCATTTGCATTCACGCTACTTAATGAATGTGGCTATAGTTGTCTGAGACCACATCCTAACGTGGTCTGTGCAGATCTGATCTCGATGCAGCCTTTAAAGAATCTTTGAGGGAAGGCACACCTGACATCAACAATCCCTACAAGTGGCCAGCTCTAAGAACGGTGCTTCACACCATAGATTGTCAAGTGATGTAGCTTCCGGGTCTGAAAAATGAGGAAGATGCGGAAGTGCCTTAAGCTGCAATACCACTGAGTGCCACTAGAGGTTGGATCCAAAAAGCCTTTTACGCCATAGACTACCATTCAACTAGTCTCATAAAATAAAGTCAATAAAATTTCTCCAGAAGTTATTTCAGTTTTGCTAGCGAAAGTCATCCCTTCTTATTAGTTTTCTGGCAGTCCATCTAAAAATAATCCCGTCATTTATTAGAAAATACATTTCAAAAAGTTGTGTTTTGGGGGGCGTGTCTGTTTGATTGACAGCCCTGTGGTGCAGTTAGGTTACGGCTATCTGTGGGTGGGATGTACCATTCTCTGGTTTTCAATCAGATTGTCGAGTCAGATCACCCGCTCACTCCCCTGCCTGGCTCGCCCAAATATGGTCACTTCTGGCTCCAAACTGCCCCGTAATTAGCAAGATGGCGTCGGCCAAAATCCGAACTTGAGGCTTCATAACGGCCGTTCACAAACCAATTGGTGACGTCACTATTGGTTGTTGCTTGCGTCACACCTGGCCTTATTCAGAAAACCCAAACTTCTCCTGTATCAGAAATGGTTGGCAGACAGTAGATAATAAGCTACAATAACGTCCTCCATTTTGTGGGTCTCCGTCATCAACAATGTCGAGATGTGAATATTAAAGTTTACTGTAGATTTATTTGGCCCTCACCAGCAGACCAATGAACTTTCTAAGTCGATTCCCAAAATGCCTATTTAATCTATATTTCAGCCATCCAATGATTTGTTGTCTGGAGTATAAAGAGCAGTGCAGGTTTATAGACCCAATATGACTGAGGAATTCAGTAGCCAATTGTTGTTTCTTATATATTTTACATAAACATTGGACAATAAAAAAAAAGTCAAAAATAAATATATATACATATAGTATATAGTAGTAGAAAAATAGATTTGTCAACTGCTAAATATCCTTTGAGACTCTTTTGTGCTAAAATCTATAATCACAGTTTGTGGGAGTTTGGCTCTAAAATGAGATATTCACCAATTGAAAAGTTGACACCTACAAGCTTTAGATTATAAGTGCTCTTTAGAGACTGCTCAATGTCTTCTCAGTCAGCTCATGTACATGTAATGCTCCCTGACGTCAGCATAATAGATTTTACGATGGATGTGGATGTTTGAAAATGTCTTTTTAACTGTTTTTCCCGTGTCCTGGGGTGGGAGATGAGAGGAGGGCCAGCTAGGAGAACGGTTTTGGCTCGTCCATCAGCCCAAGATATCTAAATATTTATCCTGTGATCCACATTTATCCATTCACTGGTGCAGCCTTCTGGGTCTAAAACATTATGTTTCTGGGAAGATACACGAGTATACAGTGTTTATCCAATGCTACCCGCGGAGATTTATCCAGAACTGTCAGGGTTTGAAATAACACACATAAATTGCGGTGTGTGCGTATGTGTGTGTCTCACTAAAAATCATTAGAAACATTCATTTTCAGCCCTGCACCAGCTGGGAAAATCTGGGCAAGAGAAGCGAATGAGTAATGCTTCCATCAGCATTTGATATCCAGGTGCTCTTGAACAAGGCACTTAACTCAAAGCTGAAAAATCTGATTGGCTAACAGTACAGGATAATGGTTGGATTGGCAAATGGTTAGATTTAAGAGAAAGAAACTAGGCCTGCATCCAAGGGCAGGGTGTGGCACAAAAATCCAACTCAAGGCACTCAAGTGGGCAGTTATGAATACAAATCCTTTAGTAAATATAGACTAATACTTAGACGGAGATTCTCTGAGGGACCCATGCATACTTGTTTTTGAACTGGTGTATTTTTATATGCATTAGCTGAAAAATGGGCTCGTACCATATACACACGCACACGCACACGCACGCACGCACGCACACACACACTAATAATTAGTCAGCTTGGTCATCCAAGCTTCTGTCTTGCTTGATGTCGAATGATTTATTTCGACCAGCTGAATAGTTGGGTGTCATTTGCAAAGCGATGTCAATTTATTGCTGTGCTTCCTAATAATGTTGCCTAAGGGAAGCAAGTATAACTTCAAAAGCATTGGACCCTGCGGAACACCACGACTAACTTTTGTCTACATGGACAAGTCCTCGTTTGTTTAATTTTGTTTGTTGAAATTGAAATCCATCTGATGAATGTTATTTAAACCAGCCTGGTGCAGTTCCATTAATCCTTATGACATGTTCCTGTATTTGTAATAAAATGTGGTGATTGCTGGTATGAAATAAGATCTAGAAGGACAAGTACTGAGACGCATACATCACCTGGGACAATAAGATCATTGATATCTTTCATCAGTGCTGTTACTGTGCTATGATACACTCTAAAACCTGGCTGAAAATCTTTTAACAAAACCTCCCTTTGCAGATGGTCACACAATTGATTTGCAACAGATTCTGAGCAGCAGATGGCGTGGGACCTTTGAATCACTCTGAATTAGGAGGTTGAGCTTCATGGAAGTGGTCAAGATGATTGTTTTGAGTTTGGAAGTGAACCCAGACGGAAGGATTTCCACCTTTTCTTGTTGTTTCATGCCACAGTAGCCGAGGCTGAGGAAGATGTGTCACGTGGCACACTCCAGAGTGCAACATGTAAAATGGATCTTCTGTGGCTTGAAGAGTCTACGTTTGCGTGTAGCATGTTCCAGATGCGCTGCTAGTGGGACTCAACGTCTATAATGATGAAGAGCTAAAAACACTAATATCGAATGATCAAGAAAAGTCAATTGTAAGGCGAGCAAGTTGGCAAATCAGCTGCAGCCTCAATCTTTATCTTTCGTTACAGATGATTCAAATCTCACAAGCGAATAGCAACAGGTGGAAAACCACATTCAATGTATGTTAAATTATTTAGTAAAAAAGCAACACTTTGCTTAAATTGCAGTTTTTAGTTTTAAGTGGACGTCGTCCACGAAGTGTAATATATCACTGCATGAGAGCACACATTTATCATCCTCAGTGGGTTTCAGGGTGTGTTCCTCCGGAGCCCTCCAACTGTAAAACATGGCACTTCATAAAACAGCGAGCACGTGGGGTCTCTCATGCCACATTGCCAAATTGAATTATGATTAATGCTGTTTATACTCATCTTTCCAGTTATGTGAAGTGTGGCATCGTCTGTATTTGTGTGACCTGCAGGTGGAGCATCACCCATGAAGAGATTAGGATCTCATCCCACATTTAAACACCAACGACACACCATTTATCAAGAGGAGGAGAGCAGGGCAACTATATTCTCTCGGTGATCATTTGAAGGATTTGCAGAATGTGAGATGGGTCACCTTCGCCTCATTTGTCTTTGTATTTCATCGACACACACGCCTGATGTTGACCTTGGCTCTGACCAGGCCTGCTGCCGTGTGCCCTCAAGACGAGGGCCTGACCTCACTTCCCAAGACCTTCCTGTTCGACTAAAAGTATCCCCTTACATTTCAGAGCACCGACGCAGAAAAGGAACAACAGAGGAGGGGGGCGGGATGGCAGGGGGTAAAGTGAGATGAGAGACATGAAAAGACAACATTTTAGCTTGTAGGCCGCGGGGAATGACAACAAACACGGGGCCTCGAGTGAAACAGGATCTGATGCAGAGGGAAGGTGGAGGTGGTGGTGCTGCCTGTCAGCTTTCACCCGGGTAGCATGGAAGCTTCACCTGTACCAACCTCAGAGAGTTTAGATATTGAAAGTAGGGACAACATGCCATGTTTATTTCTAATAACAGAATAATTACTTTAAAATCGTGGACGTTTTTGTTTGTCCTGTTACTGCTAATTAATTCTTCTGCGGAATTTTACTGACTCTTTGTTGTGCCGAGATGAGCGAAGGATGTTATACAAAATCAAAATATGAATATATAAATGCAAATATTTACCCGTGTCCAATCAAAGGCATTTAATTGCAAAATAAAAAAAAGGTATTTTTCTCTTGGATGCCAATACAATATTTGTTTTTTCTAATACAGACAGCTTCTTGATTCAGTTAATTGCAAGTTGTTTGGAGAATGGATCACAAGAGTTTTACTTATTTATGTAAATATAAATATGTATTTAAATATGTAGACAACAATATATGTCATTTCTTCTATTTTTTATAAATCTAAACATTGGAACAAAAAAATAAATGTTATTAATTTCATCAATTGTTTTCCAAAATCATCAATTCCACTATTATACCACTCTTAATTACAAACTCAGACCTCCCATCTGTCAAACATCTCGGTTAGTTTGGTTCAATGTACAGATGTTCAATCATATTGAATACTCTACTATCTCTTATCTATAATTGAGCACCTATACAATTTAAAGTTCCTCTCTTGGTCAGACCTTAAAAACTCATATTTGTTCATCAACATTACGTTTAAAACTTTATTCCAAGAAGAAAATCCCCAAGAAAAATCCCTTTCAGTACATGCTGATCTTTATGCTTATAGTCTCCGCCTCTATCTCCACCCAAACTTTTCCCACTTGCCTGCAGCCCAATGATATGAAAAGCTCCACCTGTAAGTCAACGGGATTGGCTCTTGAGGTTTGTGACCTATGAAACCCCGACTGTCTGACTGGTTTTGAGACTGTCGCTGCAGTTCCAAAACAAAAATGCTCTGCTCATGTTTTTTTTTTAGTTTATGGCATAATAAACACCAACGTGGACATTTAAAGGTTAGAAACTTGATTTAAATTGGATGGAGTCTTTAGAAAAGCCATAACAGACTTGTCTATCTAGTTGTAATGATACCCTTTTGGATTATATCAATAAGCTACCAGTTAGTTATTAGTATTTTTGATATTTAAATTATTTGTAATTAAGGTTTACAATCTTACCTTTTGTTTTCCTTCTCTTTCCCATCCTCTGTTTTTAATCAGTTTTTTTTTAGTAAGGTATGGATTAGACAGTCCTCTAATCAAGAAACTATTTCTTTAATCTCTCCATTACATTATTTGTCATTTCTGCATATATCAACTTGGTTTCTGGGTATAATTGTTACATCAGTGTAAACAAAAAAAAGGTCAAAGTAACAGTAAAAGAAAAACTAAATTTAAGAAGACATCATGTTGACTATGACCTTCCAAGGTTTCCTACCTCAACGGAAACACTTTTATAATAACATGGCTAACAGAAATCATAGTGTTCGTTGGTGGGAAGTCAGAGACGGTCAACTTCTGGAAAAATGTAGATGCTTTCTTCATTTTAGAACATTTGGAAGCTTCCAACATTTTTTATGAATGATGAATAAAATAAAATAGCTGCCACGACCAGACAATTACTCCCACATTCTGCTGGAGCCAATGACGTCACTCGTTATTGTACACTTTTTTTTTTTTTATAAATTAAAACAGACTGAAGTCCGTTCAAATCCGTCCACTCGGTTCCTTCAACTTAAAACACTTAAAAAAAAAAAAAGTTCACCGTCTTATCAGGTGGTGCGTGTGGATGTTTTTGTTGCATCTCTGAAAGGAAAGAGGGTGAGGAAAAGTACGACAAGCAGACAAGTTAATGATCTCTCAGCGCTTGGAGAGCCAGCACCAAGAGAAGACCCTGCTTCTGCGAGGAGCTGCCTTAGCGAGTTTATTTACAATTCACAAAATACAGGTGTCGCTTTCCAACAGTGTTCCAGCATTTCACATTAGTGTTGTCGTCGGACAAAACCACCGTTTTCTCTCCCGTTTTCTCTCTGCCTTGCTCTCGTCTTTGGTTTCCCAATTTTGAAACTTTGCTTCACATGAGAAACACCCCAATCATTTTTAAATACCCTTCACGCGGTTCCTTTTTTCCCCTACATATATCTGCTTTGTTTGACTTCAAGATGATCCGGGTTTTCCTTTTTTGCTATCATCCAGGTGAGGATTTCATGAGCTACCAAATTTGCGTTTTTACAGCACAGTTTTAATAAACTTTTTACCATTTCATATTTGTATAATTTAAAATACAAGTTAGCTTCAAAACTTAGCTGGGTAGAGATTTTGGGTTTATCTATATTTGCCCACAGTTGTTTATGTTATGTACAATTTCCTTAAGTCTTATGGCTTGAAAACATAAAATACATTTCTATCTGAGGATCTCTGTAATAGTTGTGCGTTGGCTGTTATGGCGGCTAACTGAAGGCATGTATAGAAGTAGTAAACTCATTTTCTGTACTCGGTTCTTTTTTTACATTCTTGTCCTAAATTTGATAAAGAAGCTGCTTTTAAGTACTAGGATGCTGTGTAGTTTGAACATATATTTTAAAACGAATTTCCATCTAAGGTGAACACTTTTGCTTGTTCCGTTTTGTCTGAAACAAAACAAACAATGTTTTTCCAAAACTGTAAATACGCATTGCACTACGGAGTTAGTTTCTAAACAGCCTGCTGAATGAAATAGTAACATTTCCAGTTTGTTGCATTTTGTAAATTAAACTATATTTTGCTGCACTGGATGTTAAAGAGTTCAATAGGTCATACATTCGGCTGGTTTTGAGAAGTTATCTAATTCAAAATGTAACTGCATCAATACGTCACTAATGGTTCACACTCGGAGGAAATGCACACGTGTGCCGAATAAGCACTTAGCTAGTGTAAAGATTCCTACTGTCCTTTAATGAACTCTTATACGTACTCATTTGTATTTCAACCATCTACTTTGTCACTGCGTTTGTTTTTCCTTTGAAGAACAACACAAGCAGCCAGCGGACAACATGGTGAAGCTGTGCCGAGATCAAATCTGCTCAGAGTCACTGCGCAGCTCTATGAAACTGAAGCTCTCTCTCTCTCTCACTCACACACACACACACACACACACACACACACACACACACACACACACACACACACACACACACACACACACACACACACACACACACACACACACACACACACGATGAATATTTGAGTATTTCCAATCCAAAACCAATTCTGACTTTCTATTATTGAGAAAATAACCTGTCATCCATGTGATAGAAGGAATTGAGGAATCTCAGGTAAGTCCTCCTTTCATTCTAAACAAACCTTGTTATAACGGTCTTTGTTTCTTGCTCTGAGTAGAGTTACAGTTTACCTGCACAAGTATCCAAACTGACTTGATATTACTGATTTTGTAATCAAGCAATGTGCAAAAGAGCAACTCGCCACACTGCACACGCTCCCTTTAAAATGTATCCTTCTATATTATTTGGACATTTATAAATAGTAAACATTCTTGGAACAGAGGAATCAAATTTTGATGCTTCTTAATTTGATAAACAGTTTGGGTTCCAAACATTGAACTCTTTCCAAATGTCAGAGTGATAAAAAGAAAATATGTTTAAAGGGTGGAAGCTCTACAGCCACAAGTTCTTGTATTAACAGAATGATTCTGGATCCTCCAACTGTTTTTCCATTGTTTAGATAGTGGTTGAACAGTGCGCCCCCGTGTGGTCAGGATGTAGTAATACTTTCCATGTAATACACAACTACAGTTAAAAGAGAGGAGTAAATGAAGTTTACAGAGCAGTTCATTATTATTTTGGGTCAGGGACATTTTCTGACTCTGCTCAAACACATAGAATCACTGAACCTCATCGTTACAGAGCTTAAAAGGACATTCAAGCATTTTCCCATCAGTGAAGGACTTTTTATCCTTTTGTGGGCATGTTTAAACCAATTACTATTCAGTTAATTAGAAGTTAATGTATACACCCTCCAACTAAAGCTCAAAGAAAACACTTCAATCTCTAAATCATCATTTGTATCTCTCGTTTTTTTAATCCAGTGTGTTGGCCTTAAGGGACAAAATAGAAACATCTAAATTCTTACCAACTGCACTGCAAGAGCATTTCTTATTCATAAAGGACTTATTTAGCCGCCATAAATTGTTTCCTTTTTGAAAGCTGATGCAGGAAATTTGTCAAGTTGAACACTATATAAAAAAAATGGTTGGAACCAGAACCTCCTGCCATTTCAAGGCTTTCTTTTTACAGATGGGTACTGATGGACCTTGTCAACCCCTGATCTACTGAAAGGCTAGTTTTCTCTGTTGTACTTGCCCTCACCTGCCATGAACTAGATCAGACAATTGACTTTTTGCTCAAAGAATCTAAGAGAGCTATTTAAACCTTCAGATGTTTAAAAATCAATACCGATACCAGTGATCAGCGAGGTGCGCTAGACCTTTTTGTTGCCGATACCCAATCTTGTTGCCGGGCGTTTATTTGTCTCCGTCTCGATCGCCACGCAGCCGTCTCTCGTGCTGCCGTTTGGTGATGATGTATTTGAAGAACTCGTAGACGGACCAGCTGATGGCAGTGGAGGGCATCTGGTAGATGATCCTGGCTTGGACACCCTTAAAAAAGGCGGACATGCCGCCCATCCTGTACACCGTCCGAAAAGCCTCGCCCAGACCGGAGATGTGGCGGCTGCTGGGGGCCGAGGCGGTGGCTGCTCCCACCGCTGCGGCCGGGGCCTCAGCCTGGATCACGTGAATAGCTTGAGCCTCCTGTGTGTTGAGGAGGGTCTTGCAGACGTCAAGGGGAGTGGTGGCAGCAGCAGCCAGCGCTCCGGCGAGAGCACCGGACACCACGTGGGAGGAAGGGTTGTACTGTCTGTGAGGGTTGAGGAGCTCCTGGAGGTACTCGTAGGTCATGAAGTGGAGCGCCTGGAAGGGCACGTTCATTGTCAGCTGGGTGGTGTAGCTTCGGTAGAAAGCGGCCGAGCCCTCGTGCCTCAGCAAAGATCCCATACAGTCCAACACGCCGCGGTACGGCGAGTTGAACATCTGCATGCGTTGTTTCACAACTACAGGGAAAAAGGAGGAAGCACATATCAATTAATCCCATTCAATAAGATAATGATCAAACTCCCTCCCTCCAGTTTCTGTATTCACAAATCCTGTGCGGAGTTGCAGAACTACGATGTTTAGCTTGAGATGAGATAAATGAAGGGATAACTGTAGAGCCATCTTCAATGTTCTTTTGTTCGAACAAGGCAAAACAATGCAGATGATAATGAAAGGTGATTATATATTAAAATCATGTGAAAATGTTTATATTTGTATTGCAAATCTGGTTATTTTTTTCAATAAATGAAAAACAAACTTTTCCTTAATGTAACTTTGTCACTGGGTTGCTGTCGTAAAAGGTTGATGGTCTCAGCTGAGCCTGTAGCTCCACCAAGTGTCTTCATCACAAAAACGCTTCACACACATTTTCTATAATAGTCTTTGAAGGAGGTCGAAAGCTTCGACAAATACACAAACAGTCTTTACTGTGCAAAATGTACCGAACACGACTGAAGGTCCGATTTACTAAAAGTCTGCGTGTGTAAAATCCCGTGTAAACTCCACACCAGCCGCAAAAAAATGTCCAAGCTGATCTACCGACGACGTGCAGTGAGGGTTGCGTCTTTCAAATGTGCAATTTAACACACGTCCATTTTGCATGTTTGCCTGCATGCATATGTAATATTGGGTGTTTGTATTTAAATACTCGGAGGGGAAAAGCAAATACATAAATTTAGCACCAGCAAAGATATTTACTAAACCTGGAAGTAGAAATAGGAGAAGTAATTGTGTGTATTTTAGTACAACTGAAAGGAACGTATTAATCAGATGTACATCAGGAGAGACGGATGATCTTATTGTGGTGAGAAGAAGACGCAGAGAAACCAAAGAATACGTAGAGAACGAGGTTTTACACCCGTGGAAACATTTTTGGAGATGACAGACACAGAAATTATTAAGACATTATCGTCTCTCCAGCGATGACATTTCTGAGTTATTGAATGAACTGAATGATGATTGACAGGAGGAGCCATGAAATACCAGCAATTAAAAAAACCTCTCGCGACACACTGAATGAAAAGTCACCTTCTCATCACAGAGAGATCTGGACCTGCTGATCAGTGTTTGTTAGAGAATCTCACCCACCGGCCCTCCTTTTATTTGGCAACGTTTTATTGTAAGGTCTTTTTTTCCGTCTAACATCTTGCCATCTACTCATAATTTCATCTATTAATCCTTTTGTTTTTCCCACGACATTGACTTGCTCGCTGATCATTTCCTATAAAGCGTTTTCTTCTTGTTATATTTAGATTCATTAATTTCAACGTTATCAGATTTCCTTTTGCGGTCGTTTTGTTCAAACAGCTGGAATCACTTTAATTTAATTTACCTGATATCAAAGATAAAATGATTCTTCGTAAATCACCCGCAAAACGGGTGCAAAATAAATGTGAAAACTTTTAGAAAAAATACACCATTTAGTAGCCTTTATTTGAGATCTTAGTAAATCAGGCCCTTAGTGTACACGTCAGGTGAGCCGACATATGCAAAGAAGAGGAGGAAGAGGAGGAGGTTTTACCTTCAGCTGGGTTCATCATGGCATCGTGGAGCACTGTGGCCATGCAGCCTGCCACTCCTGCAGAACACAGAAAACTTAAAAGATGTAACAACAAGGAGATCAAGTTTCATCACCTAACTCAAATAAACATCCATATCCAAATTTGCTTCATTAAACATAAAAATGTGTTGTCTGTTGGTATTTTACCCTGCCGTTCACTCCCTTCTATTCATTTTCTCTCTCCCTCAATCATTTTCTTTTAAATTAAATATCTTGGAGCCAAAAATGTAAGCGAGAACACTAAAAATTGTAGCGTCATGAATAAAAAGTAAAACCTTCATCTGGATGTGTTCGTGTCTGTTGGGGAGCATCTTACCGTTTGCAAAGTGGCTGTTGGTGCCGGGATGAATAGCGTCACTGAGGGAGAACTTGATCTTCTCGTAGCAAGCGAAGTAGAGAGCGTGAGCAGGTCCCGCCCCCACCGCCAGCACATTCACACCTCTGATTGGCCGCCACACGCCCTCGGTCCGCACGATCTGCCTCAGGGCGTCCATCACGTTCCTGTAGCGCGCTCCCGGCTCGGGGTGGAGGCTCTGCATGCGAGTCTGAGGTAACAGATACGTAAATAAATCAGACAACGATCCAAATTATGTTCATAGATAGTCTGCAGGGCTCTGAGCCGTAATTCCCCAACGGTGAAGAATTAGTGAACTTTGTAAATTAGGTAACCGGCTTTTGCAATGAGAGCAGGATCACCTTCATTACCAGCATCATTGAAACACATACAGGTACAAATCAGAAGTGTTCAAACACAACAGTCCTGATACTGTACCAACCACATAATGAATTGAGTGATGAGCAAAAAAATAAAAAATAAAAAAAAAATAAAAAAGGATGAGAGCAATACCAAACTTTATGTTGTTGTTGGGGAAGAAGCAGCATTTTTACATTTTTTGATTCTGCAAGTCGCAGCGTTAATGACAAGATATAATCACAAAAGAGGACCTTTCACTGTCAACTCGTGTTTTGATTTAAAAAAGCTCCAGCTGCCGGCACTGACATGATGGGAATCCTTACGAGAATTAGAACTCCTATTACAGTAAACTACACGAGCAACATAAAGACACAAAATAAATGTTGTAATCCGAAAGAGCAGCTTTGGGATAATTAAGTTATTTCTGGTTTAAACAGATTAAACAAAGTATTGTTTGTGAACATGAATAACTGACTCTGAGAATGAGTGTTGAGTATTATGCCATTATACTGTATATTTCCATAAATGTAATAATCAAATTTATAAGAATTACAATCCTTTTAATAATTAATTCAGGAGAATTGTGGCTACTGAACAAGTACTAGTACAAGTGGTGTCCTATTTCTTTAGGTCAAGATTGTAAACCCTTCTGGCTCTGTTCTGAAGGGCCATTAACCAGCAGAGGGCGCTCCTAAATGAGGGGTCGGGCCACAGGATGGGAAATGGCATTGGGCCTTAAAGAGTTCATTACTGCGCACTGACTTCTGACTACAGTATATTCAAGTCACCAACGTAGCAGACAACATACGAGAACCGAGTGCAGTGTGGAACCAGGAAGTGGTGCTAATCCAAACACTCATGGATAAGCAGAACTATTTGCTAAATGTACAACAAACGTCATTGAATCTGCACATGGCTGACTAAAGGAACAGATTACCAGAACAGTGAAGAAACTTGCGCAAGACTGAAATTTTTCATAACATGCAATAGGTGAAGTGCCGGGCATGCACCCTCCCCCTCAGCTGTAATACAGCAGAGCAGCGAGCACAGCTGCCTCCTGCAGGTTTGATGTGGTCATTTCCAGTCGCTGCTTCTGGGAAATAGTAACTCACATGGAATGTGCTCAGTCATTCACAAAATAAATGGTGTATTCAAGTCTTGTTATTTATGTGTTTAGAGCACTTGAGTGGGAGAGACTGCTCAACACAACACTCAAATCAGTCTGGAGGTTTCTATCAAAACACAGAATCAGGGGTTCGTAATAAAACTAAATAATACAGAGGGTTATGTGTTCAAGTAATGACTTTTAAACTTGCTTGGTGTGTCTGTTTCACAAATGTTGTCTATCTGAATAACAGACACCAACTTCAGCTATCAACACATTAATCTCTGGAGACTAATCGTCAATCTGGTTTGGACGTTGCTGAGTAACAAATGATCACTGATTGGATGACAAAGAATTAATACCGTTAACATCTAACGTCTATACAGCCTGACCAGTTTTGTCTCTACATAGCAAGAGAACCAATCACAACGTATACAACTAGCTTAATCGACGTGTTTTCTGCAGATGTTACTCCCAAAGTTTTATACAAGAGCAACATTACATTCGTCTCTGTTTGATGGTAAGTCCACTGTGAGAAGTAGAAAACACATTTATCTGTAAGGCAATAAATGTCTAACAAATATTCAAGGAACTCCGCCCCCTAAACAGACGGGTTTTTGCTGACATGTGATCTGTCTTCGATAAACTGTTTCTCATTAGCAGGAACAGATCTTCATTTCATTTCCTCGTAGGTTAGAAGCAATTAATTATTTATAAAAGTATTCTTGAAAAAAAGTAGTATAGGTACAAACTTCGCTTTAGTAATGACTGGGTGATTAGTGCTAATCAAAACCAGACAGGTTGATCCACTACTTAAGCTTTTGATGATTTCATACAAAAATGTGAACGAATTGGGGTTTTAATGGCAAATCAGTGTGTTTGCACTCAGTTACTGCTTTTCAAGACTAAAAATTGTTTTTGTCTACCACCACTGCCCGAAAAGAAGTCATGTGTTGATGTGATAAATAACAGACACATAAACTGGGTCATGGTATGATTACACAGGAAAAAAATAAATGAGGATATTGAAATACATCCTCGCAACAAATATCTAGTACAGTCCAAAGTAATTGTGGAAATGTAAACTAAATTCCAATACTAAGCTTCTAAATTGTACTTGTATGATCTAAAATGGGCTTTTGGTCATATTCAAGAGGATGGGTTAACACGGGCTCATTAAAGTACAAAAGAACAAACCAAGGATCATTAATTTACAGTGTTAGCCAACTGGGTGAGATGGCAACAGGAAACTAACCTTGTGAAAAAAAAACTATGGCATACAGGAAGTTGTCTGCAAAACTTTACTGTAATAAAATTCCAAACTGACTTCCTTGAGCTTAAACTTCCTCCTCCTACTTCAACTTTGTGGCTGAGGCAGCGAGCCAGTCTTACTGAAGAAAAACAAAAAAAACATCTTTAAAAAACCCACTCGCCTCTATTTGAGTGATAATTACACCTACAGTTTACTTGTAATGGCTTTCCTTCATTTTGCCAATTTTTTCCGGGTAGAGGTTTTAGAACCTTCCACCCAGCTTAAAGATTTATCTTGAATTTTAGAGTCTTTCTTTATCCTTTTGTTACCGGGTTTCAAAAAATGAGAAACTGAGAAGTAATAATTACAGTGGGAACATTTAAAATAATATCTGCTTATAACTGCTTGTGACTAATTAACCTTATAGACACATACTGAATGAGAATTAGAAATAACTATAAGTCTGTCCTCGTGAATGCCCAAACATTTCTAGGAAACAGAAGAGCTAATCGAGAAGGAATTTGTAGTGAACGAGAGCTTTGTTTGATTAATCAACTGCTCCGGGAAACCACAGAACTATTTGGTCCTTAGCTTTTGAGGACAGGACGTCCAAAATAACCGGCTGCATTAAGAGCGCTAGAGTATTTACAGAAATAACGGCTTTGTCTTGATTGCTGCAAGCCTTTTGACTGGTAACACTAATTATATAATCATTCAAACATTTGAATTATAATTCATGTGTTCATGGTAAGAAAGTGTGTTAAAGTGCCAGTTTAAGAGCTTTTCACAAAGCACTCTTGGGTTGAGTTAAGTTTGAGGTTATTGTACAAAATCCAGAAAGACTGAGGCTGAGTCGTTAGTTTGGTGCTACTATTCACAATACTTATTTTCATAAATTTATCTTCACAGTTGGAGTGCATGAAATTGTGTTCCATTTCCCACAACACAAAATAAACAGAAACCCATATAAGCCAGAAAAACTTGTTTTCCCAGAATGTTCCTCTCGTCAGCACCGTCTACAATCGGGTTGATTTTCTTACACTGTTAAGAGGCTTTACTTTTTTATATTTTTCACTGCCTTGTGGGAAACTGGGTATTCAACACGTCAATGTAAATAAACAATAATTGTTGTCATACAACACAACAATTAAAGAGTTCAGATTACTAGTCGTGATACAGGTGATTTAAATGAGCAGGTTGAACATTGAACCGAGTCCATTCAAATGGTTTGGCGCAGACGGTACGGTCAGGTTTTACTTTTGTTGGGTGATCATGAAGCTGTCCAGTTATGTCAGAAAGTAACTGTACACTACCACACCTCCTCTGCCAAGCCAACGTGTTTCATTTCCAAAAATGAATTGGTCCAGAGTGTTTAATGTTGGTTTGGTTATCGATTACCCATCTGAGTTACTCAACTTCTAACCTGTCCTCACGTTGAACTTTATCCACATGATCTCCAATGACAGCTTCTCTAAAGTAAAACAAATAAAATAAAAATCAGCAATGTTCAACAGACCACAAGTATCCCTCTTTCTTTTTAACATAACCTGTTGATTTCTGTCTTTGACAAGCTTCTGCTTCATTTGTAATACATAAATATTGCGTCGTCGCCAATATTATACAATTATTTAGTTACAAAACCACAGAGGAAAGTGGTCGGACAAAGATAAACGATACGTGGCTCAATATAATGAAACTGGATCTGTGGAAAAAGTCCATCCATCTTAAAACTTTTGCGTATTCCTTGCCAAGCCGCTTTTACCTGCGGTATCGTAAAGAGTTGATTCAGCATCACATCTGAGAGAAAAACACCATGAAACATGATTTATAACCATGTCCGATAATGGAGGCATGCTAGCCAAAAAGGATACTACTGCTTTTTACCCAACAGGCTAGTTTAGACAGACAGCTAGCTCAGAGACAACTCGACTGCCAAACATAAGAGTTGATTACACCAATATTTGTCGAAATTGAATGCTGAGCGGAGGTCGAAGATAAACACATCTCTTTCAATTTTGGTTTAGACCACCTCGTGTTGCATTGATTGATGTTTAGGTGACGTTAGTTGGCAAACTGACCTCTGTTAGCCAGGCTACCCCCTGTTAGCTAACGCTAATCGAGTCCGGGCTCGTGTTCAGGCCTCCGTCGGCTGCAGGTTTATGAAGCCGGTGAGCGCGTTCAAAGAGACATAAACAGGACCCGGACACGTCGGAAAACACGCGGTGTGTTGTGTTTCGGTGCTTCGGTACCTTCACACAGTCGATGGGGTACATGAGGCAGTGCTCCATGATCCCAGCCACGGCTCCTGCCAGCATGTGTGTGCTGGTCGCTACTCCTCTTGGAAGTCCTTCGTAGTCTATTTCTGGCTCGGCAGAGGTCGAAGTCTCCGCAGTGGTCCGAAGCAACACCGGGGCAAACTCCTGTTGCCCCGCCATCCTCGGTGAAAAAGACCCAGCGAATCCCCCTGTGGTGTCCAAGAGCCTTCCGCTCAGCCATCGAAACTCTGCCCCCGCTGCAGCACCCGCGACCCGGCTGTCGACAGCCGGTGTTTCCATGGACGTTCGCCGGGACACGAAACCGTCCGCTTCCATCAAATGAAGACGAGTTTAGTCCGTCAGATCAACACGGACAGACAACTCCGACGGCCCGTCTGTTGGTACACTCCTCCCGGCAGTTTAACTGCGCGGCAAGCAGCTGTGGAGGAGTCCAGGAACCGGGAGACTTCGCGTCACATTTTGAAATTAAAATCGATTCGACAGTCTAACTGTCAATCAATAATAGCCTAATTTAATTGGCTAATTCAGTATTAAAATGAAGGGGGAGGGTAAAGTGGGCGGAGTTCAACCTCGCTGGAGTTTGCCGATTTTGTAACATCAGGAAGTCACATGTACCGGTAGAGTTTTAAACAGGACGTCCCAGGCTGGCTATACAAAAGGGCTGTGAACATGGTTAAAAACGTTGACATATGTCTATGGTTCATAAAACCCTTCAACAATTCTTAATTTAGGACTGGAATTAGGCTTTAGAGTTAAAAGTCAAAAATATAACAGGCTAACTTGCCCACTTAATTATCTGAGAGTTCACGCTCTTACGCAAAGGTCTTAGTGCAAAGTTAAATTAAGACAAAATAGCCTAACTGTACGCTATAAGTGGTTATATACAGAATATTTTTTAATCAGATATAAGAAAACTGTTTTCTGATCGCAATCTGATGTTTGATCAGGAGCCTATATGATAACAGTTTCAGCTGATTGACTTGTTTCATGATGGGCAACCCCATCTTCTTAGTTAGGCTCTAGCATAACAAAATATAAACCAGGGGAAATATTCTTTACTCAAACACATTAGAATTCGTCTTGTTGATATGTTCAACAGTCTGATCTATTTGTTTTCTTGAAAAGGCTATTTATTTGGCAATCCACACCATTACTGTAGAGCATTTTATAATTTGGGCATACCTTTCAACATTGCCATAAACCTACTCAAGTTAAAGCTAAGATTTGCTTTATTTTCTTCACTGAAGAACGTACTTTAAAGAACAATAATATGTGAGTGTTCAAATACATAACCCATTAAACTATTGAATTATTGATTAATCCCAAAATGTGTCACCCCTTGGCTAAATGATACAGATGCCTCTGATCAGTCATATCAGTTAACCTTTAAAATTAAAAATGTCCAAAGCAGTGAAGCAGCTGGATCTTTTGAGTGTGTCATAAATAGTATCCATATCACTAATGTGACTCTTATTAATCAAATCCAAATTCAAAATCCATTGTTAAAAATATTAGCCTATATTTACCCAAAGACACACTCACACATGCTTACAAATACACTTTTATACGAGCGAGCCCATGAGTTTGCGCAGGATTGTTGGGGAGATAAAAAGCTTCTTCTATACATAAACTGCATTTAAGAAGGTCAACACGGTTCGTTTGGGTTTGGAGTTACGCTGTTGGTCATCCACGGCTTGGAAATATATTCAGAACCCACTGCTAACATGCTTAACTAATCATTGTTTATGCTTCTACAATGACCTCCTGTAAAAGCTCTTGGGAATATTTAAATGAAAACAAACAAAAATGATGATGATAATAATAGAAAGAAATACTGCCCATGCGAAAATGTAAAATCCACTCAGAAATGGAAAAATCGGGGCAATAGGCTATGTATTGTAAACATGTTGGTCACGTAGTGGTGAATATTCCGAGAGTACCTGAAGGCAACATACGTTCGCCTCGCGCCCGTTACGTATATGATGACGTACCCAGCGGGCCGACCGGAAGCCAGTTGGATATTTCGGTCATTTCCTCTGCTTCGAGCCGTCGTCTTCTTTTAAATGAATCTCTGTGAGATACAGAAAAAGGGGAAACATTTGTATAATCTTTTCTGTTGAAGAAACGACAAATATCACAGACGGCCATTGTTGTCATGGCGGAGAAGAGGCTCCTGTAGGTAAGTTTGGAGGAGAGAATGACACCATATGGATCCTGTGGCAGCGTTATTACTCGTTCATAAAATCACCGCTAACCGGTTTGTAACGGAGTCATTATTTATAGATTTAAGAGTAGCCACTGTTGTAGCCAACGTGGACACATATTCAATGTATTTTCTCTGTTGTTTGTTTGGACTGATGGCTATTTTGTTCTTATGACACCGTTTTTGCTTATATAACTGGGAGATTAGCGAGTTCCCTTCTTCATCTTCTTCAGCCTGTAGATATATTTTTGACCATACGCAAGCTCGGGATAAAGAGGACACTATAAGTACATGATGCTCGTTGCACAGATTGACAGGCCAGAGGAGTAGATCAGTTTACTGATGCAGCAGCAAAGTCACATAAATCATAAAACAAAATTATATTCTTTTCCATATTAAGAGTAAAACAACAAAATAATTAAGGCAAATAAAACGCATATGCACTGGGCAGTAGTAGTTCGGTCTGCAATCATAGAGACTTCAACTCGTGATTGAGTTCATATGGATTTGTCTATGTATTGTATTGCCTGTCAAATTTCTGTAAATACTGTAGTGAAAGCAGTTTCACAGTTTCTAGACTGTATTACAATGCAAATAACTGTACAATCAACAAACATATATGTATAAATATTTGGGAATGACTTGATTGAGCGGTTCTTATCACAACAGTCAATAAAACCCGCCTGAGAGAGCTGAGAAACACTCTGAAAGCTCCGGACTAATAGGTTATCATTGGCCTTTTTTTTTTTTTAAATTTAGGGTGATACTGATGTTATATTTTCATCTCCTTCATTTTCAGAATATGTGGTCAATAAAATGTGTGTCTTTGTTAAGAAGCCTTTTCTCCATCTTATTCCTTTTGGGCAGAAGAGAAGTCAAAAGTCCGGACAGGATCCTGATCAGACTGCAGCCACCATGAGGTGACGACTGTGGATTCTTGTATTTTAGCTGACGTGGACACATGGCAAGGTAATAAACTGCTCACGACACTGAAGCTGCTGTTTACAAAAATACCTCGCCTGATTAAACTCAGCTACACTCTACAGTCCTTAATGCAGTTCTGCGTTGTGTTTCCTTCCTCCGCAGGATCACTCTGTCCTGCCTGCCGGCCTCTTGGTACTGCAGCGTGTCCCTGCTGTCTCTGGGCTGTGCACCCAGGCAGAGGCTGCTGCTTCTTCTGCTGCTGTTCTTCACCTCCGCCCTCCTTCTCCTGGGAACCTACCAGAGGCAGCTGTGGGTCACCCAGCGACGGCCCGTGGCCCGACTCAATAAGTGAGTGGATGGATATCGTATTTACTAACGATGAAACAAACAGCTGGAGAATCCGGCACGTGCCCGGTTATTCGGTGTAACCGTCTGTCTTTCAGGTCATTAAGTTTGAGGCAGACAGAGTTTTAAAGTGCTTAAAGGTTTTCTAGTATATAAAAGCTTTTCACTTGTATGCTACTTAAAAAAAATTCCCCTTGGGGATTAATAAAGTAACTACCTAACCTAACCTAACCTAACCTAACCTAACCTAACCTAACCTAACCTACTTTGTGCATGTTGACCGTTTCCATTGACAATGATTTAAAGATCCCAGAGTTGATTTGGTTTGAACAGATTTGTTTTCTGCTGATGTTTTAACTTGTTCGAGAGTTTCATTTGGAGGATTCTGAAAGTGAAATGATCTTCCAGTCAGTGTTGTGTTTTAAAGAAGCAGCACGAAAACACCGTCAGAGTAAACGAGTATGTCATCTTGCAAGAAGGTGAGGCGACGTGCAGTAACGTGCTGTAAGTGTAGGTGCATTTCCATTAATCTGAAACAAACACTGAGGAGATGATATAACGTAGTCATGTTGACCACCTTCTGTTTCAGCTCAAATTAAACTTTGCCTCTCTTCCATGTGAACCTGAAAACACTCGTAGCTGGACTGGAACATTGCTGGTAAACAGTCCCAGCTGATAACCAGCTTCATGATAGATGTTGTCAGAGAGACTGACTGCAGGTGTTCCCTTCAGCAACCAGAGAACAACAGGAACAGGGCGGTTTGATATAGACGGAATAAAATATCGCAACACTTTTGACCAAATATATATATATATTAATATTATAGGGATGACTCTTGCTGCATACAAAATATTTACACAATGAGATTTTTGATTAAAAAAAAAAATCATTCGTAATGTGGAAAGAATGGCTTAGTGGGAAAAGATAAATAATAGAACAGGTTGCGGGGCTTTCCATATCACGAGGTGCAGGCGAGCACTGAGGACTATTTGTATTCTCTGCCGTGGAGACTTCAATTGCTGTTTTAGCTGTAAAACGATGGATACAAATATGGAGCATTGAAATAAAAGGCATCACATTCCCGGCAAAATGACTCGATAAGAATTTGATCCACTTCGACTGATAACATTTCGAATGTCTAGAGGATCTGCACGATGGGTTTATTTATCCCCATTTCAGTTAGCAAAGCGAAGTTGTGTGGCTCAGCCGGTGGAAGTCTCCGCTGTCCATGTCCTACCCCGAGATCATCATCAAGGCAGTGAGCATCCATAATGTCACACCAGACGTAAACACTCGTCACGTGTTCCTGTGTAGGTAAAAGTTCAACTTTACAGTGGTGGAGGTTTTTTTTCCTTTTAGAAAAACTTTTTGATGAAGCGAGAGTTTAGAGGGTTAATAAATGGCAGGAGGGGGACTTTCAACTCCAGGAAAAAACAACCCTTATGTCACATCGTAATATTCCAATATCCAAATTCTGACATGATATCCAGTCTCAAATCATGATGTTGATTATTATATTGATTCATTGCAGTGCCCTAAATATAAATACACCGATAGCTGAGAAAGATGTAAACACGCTGTGTAGCTTTTTTTGTATGAATTTTACAACATTTAGTTGAAGTAAAGTTTAAAGGGAGGAGACGGGACAGGTGTTTTTCACGCTTTTACATAAACACTGAGATGTGTGATCACTTCTAGATCTCCTGGCACCTCAGATGTTTTTATATCTGCTTTTGCTCGAGGAGCATTATAACGCACAGTGTGAGTTAAACATGTACGCCTGACTGTTGTGGTGCTGCACAGGAACGCACTTTTTTTTCACAAGATACAGAGGATGGTTTGAAAATGTAACATCTATGAACGACAAAATACATTTAGGCTTGAATAGGAGGATCATTTTGCGAAAGAACATTCACTGTGATGTTCACGGATATGAAACATTTCTATTTTAGGGTTTGTTGCTGTCTTGATTTGTGTAGAAAGGAATCGAGATACTGCCCGACTGCTAATAAACACCATTCGGCCTTTGTGTGTTGTTCTGGTCTCTCGTGCCGACTCTGTTCGCTGCGCAGGAGTCCAGGATGTTCTTCATGTCTCAATGTGTCTGTTCTCCTTCAGATACCTCTCCATCGGTGAGTCCATGGAGGCCACCGACATCCTCAACTCTGCTCTGAATTATGGGATCGTGGTGGATTGTGGCAGCAGTGGCTCCAGGGTCTTCGTGTACTACTGGCCCCCCCCACAACGGGAACCCCCACACCCTGCTGGACATCCGACAGATGAGGGACCGTGACCGCAAACCTGTCGTCAAAAAGATCAAACCCGGTGAGGAAGTGGAGCTCAGTTGTAGCAGCATTTTCTTTTTTTTCTTATATTATCATTCTAACATTTCTGTAGTTATATTTCTATAAAACTGCGTTTGTCCTTTCTAGTTAAAATATGTAAGATTTTACAAATCCATCCTTTAACATCTTGTTGTGCAATAAGCGATAGGCAGACAGAGCTTTGCTCTCGGCTTGCTGAGGACTTTAATGTGTACATTCATCCATGAATGTGTCTACTGTCTTCAACTGTAGTTCCTTTGTGCAGCGCTGACTCATCATTCCCGCTGCACGCTGTGAGAGAATAGAGAGCACTTTTTAATCAAGACTCAGTCGAACCAAAAGCAGCAGCTCTCAGTTGGTGTGTTTATATTTCAGTACTGATGAAACCTCATACCATAAATATATGTGCAGCAAAAGCGATGGTGAAAAATTACAAAGTTCTGCAGTGATTTGGTGAAACATTGTCTCTGAAACTCGTTGGAACCGTCCCAGTTTTTTTTTTTAACAGATTTCATTGAGCACAATGAAACCACTGAGACGCCGTCGGGTACTCACAACCTCCTCAGTGCTGTCGAACATTTGTCCGCCCGCAGGAGGACTGTTACTGTTCACCGCCGGCCCTTTGGGCTCGCTGCCACCGAGGTGAAAGACAGAGTGTGAGAAAGAGATAAGAGAGAACACGCATGGAAAACAGAAAGTAGAACGACTTTGATAGCTGTTTTATTTTACAGATTTTTACCTTCAACTGTTTTGAAGTTGCTCGTTAAATCTTGTGATCCGATATTTGTCATGAGTACTTTTTCTTTTCATTAATTAATCAGATCAGGGATCAGCTCAGTCCCAATGACTTTAACCTCAGATTAGATACACAAGTTTAGCTCGGGGGGGGGGGGGCAGCGGTTAAAGGCTACGTGGCACTTTGAACCCTGGAACATTACATTCTGTCACAATCGTTATGGATGTTCACGTTTTCATTGCTCACAGTGAGGTCAGCATGATAATGCTGTTAGTGAGATATCAATATCACCGTCATTAGTTTTGGCAGGTCAAGAATCTACATTAATTGGTTGTTATTTTTCCTTTTATTTTAATAAATGCCCAGCTGATAAACCAGGTTGCCTGATATTATTATTGTTATCGTTATTATTATTAACTTATCACAGACATTTCTGTGTTTTCAGAGAAACTAGGAATGAAAATGTGTTCGTGAATACACAAGATGAAATGGGAACAGATTTGTCTGTTTTACATTTGTGTCTTTTTACGACTCATCGACCCCAGTTCACTCTCATCTTATCTTGACACCACTAAATAGAGTTTTTATTTCAATGTGTGCTTTATAATTCTTACATAAATTGAGCTGACTACAATCATTTTGCCGAATCATTAGAATGGTTTAATTTAATCGATATAAAAACTTCTGGATGTGAACTGACACGTATTTCATATTTCCATCACGAGTTTTGCGTTGTTTTCAACAATTTCAAGGTTTGACTGGCGCGTTTTAATAAGCTCATCTCTCTCCTTCTCTTGTCTGGTGGAACAGAGGTGGAAATGTAGCACCTGTGATATCGATTGTTTTGTTTAACTACTGATATTCGACCGACCGCATTTCAATGAGCATCTGCTGACCTTCACATCTTGGATTAACATCTTGGTGTTCACGGCACCGCTGGGAGCACAATTTAAAATTTTCAGCCAAATGAAACAAAAGGTCCGATAACTCGGGGGAGACAATTTGTCAGATTTGCGGCAAGATGACGGTCAAAGAAAAATGAACAGAAAAGATAACAAATAATTAGAGGAAACGAATCATAAATGAGGCATTTTAATGAGCTTCCTATGGTTCCAGCTTTATCTATATAATTGGACGTCTTCTGTCTGTTTTGTAGCTGGTTGTACGGCACTCATACATGTGTGTGTTCTGTCAGGCATCTCCACGCTGGCAAACACACCGACCCACGCCAGCGGCTACCTCCAACCTCTCCTCAGCTTCGCTGCTGCTCACGTCCCAAAGAACAAACACAAAGAGACGCCGCTCTACATCCTCTGCACCGCGGGCATGCGGCTGCTGCCCGAGAGGTAGACACAGCGGCATGTGATACTGCAGTGGGCACCAGTTTTTAACCCACCGATCACTTCACGTAAATTGTAGAGTTTTTTTTTTTCCATCAGTTTGTGGTTTTGTCTTTTAAAAGACATTCATTTTTTATTTGTGAATTTGGTGATGAAAACTTGCCTCTTTGTTCTTCTCTTCGTGTGTCATGTTCTCTTTGTGTAACTGAAGTGTTTGTGTCTTTGATTTAAAAGTGCTCGAAAGTCAACCTTCACCTTATTTTAGGTCATAAATATCATATTTTATCGTAAAACAAATTACAGAACATGGAAATATAACATCTTCTTAAAATACTTTATTGATTTTTTAAGAATCGGTCTCAACAAAAAATGATTTATGAGTTTGGTATTTAATGCAAAGCTATTATTTTCAACTTCCCTGTTCTCCAACTAAATGTTTTATATGCTTTAAATCTCTAAGTTTCATGCTTTACTTCTATATGTAGCCAGCAGGTGGCCATCTTGGAGGACCTGGTCACTGATGTTCCCGTGGACTTTGACTTCCTGTTCTCCCGTTCGCATGCTGAGGTCATCTCTGGGAAACAGGAAGGTGAGGTGATGCTTGGTTACTGTCGTGCGTTATTTGTGCCTGAATATGGTTTTGGTCAGTAGATCAAGAATTATGGGAATGAAAGAGTCACTCTACGATGAATTATTCTTCAACCTGGCATTTCTAACTGTTGCCTGCCTGTTTTTTTGTGTGTCTCCCCATCATGTTTGTGATGACGCGCTCCTGTTCCTCTGAAGGAGTGTACGCATGGATTGGCATTAACTTCGTGTTGGGCCGCTTCGATCATGCTGATGAGGGTGAGTGTGAAAGCGCGTCTGAAACTGACACTTTCAATTCAATTCAACTTTATTTATATAGCGCCAAATCACAAAACAGGTTATTTCATGGCACTTAACACATTAAAGTCCTTACAGCAAGACTTTACAATATTATACAGAGAAACCCAACAATTCAACAATTCCCACATAAGCTAGGAGGGAAAAAAACCCCTCCTTTTTAAGGGAGAAAAACCTCCAACAGAGGGAAGAAAAACTCCCTCTTAACAGGAAGAAACCTCCGACAGAACCAGACTCAGGAGTGGGCGGCCATCTGCCTCGACCGGTTGGGGTGAGAGGAGAGCAGAGAGAGAAAAGGACAGCATAGAGATAGAAGAGAAGAACTGTTGGTGGAGAAGACAAGAGGAGACATGCAGCTCCATGACGGGACATCTGCAAAAGATTAAGACACTTAACGTTTGTTTTATGTTGTGCTTGATTCAAAATTGTTCAAATGTTTTTTCAGAGGACGCCACGGTCGAGGTGACAACAGGCTCACAGAACCAGCAGCCAATCAGCAGGCGGCGCACAGTGGGCATCATGGATATGGGCGGAGCTTCACTTCAGATCGCCTACGAGGTGCCCGGTGCCATCACCTTCAACTCGCCTCAGGAGGTACGGACGTGCAGGGACACCTCAGTCCCTACGAGGAGAAACTGTGAAAGCGATTTCTTCCTCTTGACGTGTTCAGTCTGCGTGTCCGTCCGGAGAGCTGCTCTCGTCTGCGGTGGTGAAAGCCGTCCCGTGTGTTTTTCAGGAGGAGGCGGGGAAGAGCGTCCTGGCGGAGTTTAACCTGGGCTGCGATGTGGAGCACACGCAGCACGTCTACCGAGTCTACGTCACCACGTTCCTCGGCTTCGGAGGAAACATGGCCAGGCAGCGCTACGAGGACCAGCTGGTCAACAACACACACGGCAAGAACAGGTCAGACACGCACACATATTTTGTGTCACGTAGGGCTACTTTTTTTATATTCGAACTGCTACGTGAAACATTTAAAAACTCGACCTTTGATAACTTGCTTATTATAATTAGAGAGCAAAGTCTAGATGATTGGTCGCCTCTCAAGCCATTTATTTCATTTCATGTTATTCAAAATCAGGACTTCATCTCTCACAGTCAATGTTTACTTCTGTATTTCTTTTAGTCTTAACTGAAGCTTGTAAAAATGTTGTTACTTTTCTTTGGGCATTTTATTGCTTCCAACATCAGGCGGTGTGAGAGACTAGAACTTCCAGAACTCTCCTCCTGGTTCGTGCCAGACGAACACTTATTGTCTTTGAAATCCAACCAGGTGTCACATTATGTAAAATATAGTTTACATGCAGGGTAGTGCCGGCAGTCAGTGGATTATGACAATTATATGAATAGATATGGTTATTGAGTCTTGAACCGATGAAGTGATTTCCTTTCAAATCTCTGCTAAAGACAGATTGTAACTTCTAAACTTCTTTCTCCCTGGTTTAGTTCATTTGCTCTCATGTGGATTGGTCAGCAGAATTTTCTTTTCTTAGGTTTCTCACCAGTCAGACAGGCCTCGGCGAGGACAAACCGTACCTGGACCCCTGCCTGCCGGTCGGCCTGTCAGACACAGTTGTCCGCGGCAACCACACGATGTACCTGAGGGGTCAGGGTGACTGGACCCGGTGTCAGGAGGCTGTACGACCCTTCCTGGGCCTCCACAACGGCACCATGTCACCAGGGGGCGTCTACCAGGTAGGAAGCTTTATACCAATACAAAGCTTTTATGAAGCACGAGCTATTCGAGGTTTGGTGCAAGTAACGTCACTGAAGTGCATAATGTTGCCAAAAAAATAAATAAATAATGAAACGCAGATTAGACCTTGAAACAAGTGGGCTGTTAGGAAGTCTAAACAAAACCGTGTTCATTGTGATGCATCGCCTTCATTAAATATTCCGTTTTAAAAGTGAGCGCTGTATTGATGAACTCGTATTGAAGTCACAGCTCATTAAACAGTCATTAAATGAATTAAATGAATCCTTCACAAAGCAGAAAGGCCAAAAAATAACGTTTGATGTTTTTTTTCAGGCTCCCATCAACTTCAGCAACAGCGAGTTCTACGGCTTCTCCGAGTTTTATTACTGCATGGAGGACGTGCTGCGGATCGGAGGACCGTACAGCAGTGAGAAATACTCCCAAGCTGCGAAGGTACCCAACACACACCGGCTTCTCGGTGATTAACTTGGAAGACAATTGTAGGAAATATGGTGTTTTACTGATTTTTGTTTCATTGGTTTTGGTTCATTAACAGGACTACTGCTCCACCAAGTGGTCGACACTGAAACAGCGTCTGGACAACCAGCTTTTCTCTCAGCAGGCCGACATCACCAGACTGAAGTAAGTTCACCGTCTGTCTTCATCTGGAAGTAAGCGTGTGAACGAAGCAAAGCTTTCATTGCGTTCTGTTGAGTTTGGGTTTCTGCAGGTGAGCCCGCTTCATGTTCTCTGTCCAGCTTTGGCGGTTGGCCCTCGTTATGCTAAATACCGAGTTCAACTTCTTTATGTTTATATAACCAGCAAAACACACACCTCAACTGTGGCGTCCTCTGAGAATATGTCCCCTGTGTGTCCCGAGTTTTTACCCTGGAAATGACGAACAACAGCTTTCATGAACTTGATATCTCAATAGTAGGTTGAATTATTGTTCCTATATCAGTTATACATCTTATCATCTTAAAGTTAAACAGTTTTTATTTTTTTATTTTAAGCCCTGCAGATTATGTTGATGTTGTGCATTTAGTCCTCAAGTCAATAGTTGGACTTTAAACAGTCTGCAGATTCTCCACAAGGAGGCGCAGTTCAGCCATTATCAGACCCCTCCAGCGCCGATAAGAAAGCAAACAACAACCACAGACGTAAGAACGACAACTGTTGTGTCTAGATTTGTATAACTGTAACAAATGTTCGCAAAACTCAGTTTAAAAAATGGACGTCACAAGTGGATGTAAAACACTCAAATATTCACTCAGTGTAGCTACTGGCTCTAAATGAGTTTACCATGTTTTCAAATCTGTTAATCTGTAATACAATGTCAAACATTGTGCTTTAAACACACACAAACTGCAGCTTTAAAAAAGAAACGCAACTGCTGGTGGCAAATGTCAAAATTGCAACTTGTTCTTTGCCTGTAGGTGGTGCACTTTTGCACGGTTCCATCCGCAGCTGCAAATCTGACCTGCTGCCTAAAGATGCTGCAGCTGGAGCTGCTGCAGGTGCAGCTGTGCATTTCCAGATGCTCGCTCTCGCTGACCCACTGTTTCCGCTCCTGTTACGCCAGGTATCAGTGCTTCAAGTCGGCCTGGATGTACGAAGTGCTGCACTCCGGTTTCCGTTTCCCCCCCGACTACCCGAGCCTGAAAACTGCCCAGCTGGTTTATGACAAGGAGGTCCAGTGGACTCTGGGGGCCATTTTGTTCAAAACCCGCTTCCTGCCTCTCAGGTGACTCGACATTTACAAAAATCTTCCCATCAAATGTATCATGCTTTGACTCTGTGAGCTCATTAGTCGGACGTCAACTTCTCCTGTTGTCCTTTCCAGCTGTGGGTTTGTCCGTGAAACGGATCACAAATATGGACATCCACAAAGAAAACCTAGCTCAGGTCCACATTCTGCCTTTATCCTTCCTATCCACGAAAATCAACTTTTAGCGCTTTTATATTTCACGATGGGACTGAAATGAAACGGTAAATATTTAATCAGGCCGTGCGCGACGTATCCCGTCCAACTGATCTCTCCGTTTTGAAGTGGTTTTGAATGCACCCTCCCCAAAAAAGAGAAGCAGAACGCTGCTTCTGCCGTCACGTCCATTAGTCAGGATTTGTTTTTGGCTGGAACATGTGCTGGTCTGTCTGTTCACGTCTTCCTCTGCCCCCCCCCCCCCCCCGTGTTTCTCCAGGGACCTGCAGCAGGAGACGTTGCGTCAGAACCACCCCAGCTGGCTGCGCTCTTCGTTCGTCTACAACCACCACCTGTTCTCGCTCTGCATCCTGGTGGTGGTGCTGGCCATCCTGCTCTACATCCTGCGCCTGCGGAGGATCCACCAGCGGGAGCAGCGGCAGGCCGACGCGCTCAACCTCCTCTGGGCGGAGGAGGGAGAGGCGCTCCTCCCCTGACCGACGCCCTGTTGGCGACGGGAGGCTCCAGACGGACGACCCGCGGCGAGCTACGTCCTCCGCACCGCGTTCGACTCGCTCGCATCCGAATCCCAGCGGGACGGACTACAGAACGGGAGCGTGGAAGGACAGATAAGGAACCCAGAATTTATTCACCAGAGACGCGGGTGACTCGATAGTGTGGAAAAACATGTCAGCGCAGAGCCTGTTTAATGAGCCTGCAAATCAAACTCCTGCGTTCTTTGATCGTGCAGCTTTAAACGCGGAGCCCGCCTCACGCTGGGAAGATGTTCTCTGGAATTCACTTTCTTCTTTTCTGTGACAGCTTCGGATGAAAAGAGTCGCCGAGCGTGACGGGATCAAACCGCTCTCGCGGATCTTGTTTCTGGAATCACGACAGTCTGGGCGTCGCGCGACGGGACGTCTCCGCCGCACAGCGAGGAGGCACACGTGGCGACGATGTCCGGCGGAGGCACTTTCAGAGGCGTTCGGGATTTTCAGGAAATTTCACCGAAAGGGAGCAAAAGCAGCCACCTGTTCGCCTCTGACCCCGTTAGGATCTCTTGTTTAAAGTATCGCAACTTCACCTCACGACCTCCAGACAAACCCAGTCTCAGCTGTACTGATTAAGATTAAGGCATGCTACCCTGCTGGTATTAGCTGCGCACACGTCACATGACATCAGAGACTCCCGCGTGTTCATGTCATCTGACAACTCCAGACAGATGAGTGGCTGCACAGTTGTTCACTTTAGGTTTAATTATCTTCAGTAATGGACTTTGGCTGAACCGAGTCATCCGTATTTGTTTACAGACATTTAATGAACATGACCGCACATTAAAACAGAATTGAGCTCGTGCCCAGTTTAAGTGTAATCCCGGCAGGACGTCCGTGTTGCGCTGGAGCGCCAGATGTTTATGTGGACCACCCATTGTGGTACATTAACCACTGGAAGGCGTACAGAACATGCGACTGTACAGCGACCTCCATGCCTCATTTACTTTTGAACTGGGATTTCTGAGAGGCCCCTCCCCCCCCCCCCCCCCAAAAAAAAAAAAAAAAAAAAAGAGGAATGATGACGGTGTCGTTTACAAGTGACTCCGATATCACACCAACGCAACATAACAAGCGAAACATTAGCATGCTCATATTTGCATGTTAGCACGGTGATGGGACTAAAATGGCGGCGTAATGGGGTTGTTGGCATGTTACCATGCTCATGTTAGCCTTTCGATTTAAAGCCCCGCTGACTTGAAGGAGCTGAGACCGACTCGCCTTTGATTTAAACTACAACGAGTCGTTTCCCGTCGGCGGCACGCTGAAGACAATCTTGATCGTCAAATTGTAAAACGGCAAACATCTCTTTGGTCAGTTGTTGGCTGCCGGAGGAAATGCCAGAGAATCTGTCACAATCTGTCAGTTTATGAAGACTTTGACCGATGTCTTTTTATATTTGCTAAACTGCACTTTCCCAGGCCTCTTAATCCATCATTTGTGTTGACTCGTGTCTCACGGGCCAGTGTTTCCTTCCCTTTCACAAGGACAGGGCATGCGACTCTTTGCTATCTGCTAAATCACATCCCCAACATGACGTAAAACAAAGAAAGCAAAGGCGAAGAAGCTGTTTTCTTAAATGGTGGCTATCGGGTGGCGTTGCAGCTGAGTGTGAGGTGACACCACAGCGGGCCGGCCTCATGAGCTCAGCAGCACCTTTCTGCCCTCAGATAGTATTTCACGCACACTTCTGTCTATCCAGATGGGACAGATTCCTCGAAAGCAATCCTGCAGACCGATGATGTCATCTGCTGAGCTCTGGCCCCAGATTTGTGCTTTGATACTTGAACGCCACATTTGTCCTACCAAGACCGCGCAGATCGTTATCACAGGGAAAAAAAAAAAAAAACACAAGAGAGAGAGAGAGGCGTTTTATCTGAAACAAGCCGGGAGATCTGCTCGGCGTCTAGTTGAAGGCGCTGAAAGCAGATCAAGAACCCCGGAGGCCTGATTTAAACAGATGTCGACACAATAACTCAGAGAATGGGATGCAACTTGTGCCTCCGGCTGAACTGGACGCTCGGTCATGGCAAAAAAGTACAGAACAGATCTCAGTACGTGTATCAAATATGCTTTTCCAGATGAACTACTTGAAAGCCATTTTTTGAGGATAAAAGCCTTACTCTGAGGAAAAAGAGTCCTTTTTGTTTCAGTCTACTGTATTCTACAGCTGTAAAAAGAAGCCACTGTTTTGTTTTCGGGAGTCTCGGCATCACCTGCCGACGGACGGATTCAGCTGAAACTTCTTGAGGAGTTATAGAACGCGTCAATCCCACAGCGGGAGATGGTTTTTAATGCTCAAATTTGCGATTCAGTGTTAATCGAAGTGGCTTCAGTCAGAGACGCGGGACATGACTCATCGAACTTAACGATGACGACTCCATTGCTTCAACAGAAACGGGTGCAGCGGAAGCTGTGCTGTGGTGCTCATGTGAATGTTTTGTCGGTAAGAGAAACGGTTTGTGAAATTTTAAAATGTAAATATCTTGTAGACACACTCGTCCTCTTTTCTTCTCCTGACGCAGATGAGTTCTGACGTGTAGTTGTCAGACTGTCGGTGTGCGTTTGTAACCTTTGTCTTCAGAAATCCTTTTTCCACTCGGGAATCCAACAGGAGCTTCTGACACTGCAGCCAAAAGTCTGCAACCAGAGTCCCGACAGAGTTATTTCTGTCTTATCTCTGGTCTCTTCACATACCTTCCAGAAAACAAGATGCAAACCTCTTTGTGATCCATCCTGATGTGGATTTTACGATTCCTGCTGCTTCTCTCTTGTTCTGACTCCTGATAAAGGACCAATCGTTGACTGTTTTTTGTTTTTGTTTTTTTCCAGAGCTGGGCATTGTGCAATGTTGAACAGTAATTCACTGAATGGACACTTGATTTTTATGTTTTTAATTGAGGTACCTTTAACAAATGTGAACGAGATCATTTCCAATCCAATAAAAAGGTCCTTTTGTAATACAAATGGTTGTTTGTTGTTAGTTCTGCGTGTTGTGTAGCTGTTGGGAAAATCTACAATTAGAGAACTCATGAGCAGTAAGACCAAGAAGGGAGATTGTTTTGCAGTCAAGACTGAACAATGAGGCTCAGTAATGCTGCTTGTTTCGAGGAGGAAATGTTTCATTAGGAATGTTTTTATTTTGGGTTTTAGAGCTTGAGGAGTCGTCCCCTTCCTTCAGTGACGGCAGGATTTGTGAGTGTGGCGGATCTGAGCAGCGACCGTAGGATTTGGATTCGGAAGTAACTCTCAAAAATGTCTAAATGGAAAAGAAAATTAGAAAATGTCTCGGCAAAAGGCATTCATCCCAAAGAACGATAACACAAGCTAACTTATCGAGCAAAGTATTCCACAAAAACATCTGAAACTAAAGATATTCAGGTCAAAATGAAGAAAAAAAAAGTATGTGGAGACCCATTCACTGAAGACATTTTCAGAACGTTGAGGCTTTGAATGAACCAGTTTCTATGACGGCTGTGGTGAACAATTCCTCCACGTTTGGACAAGAGGAGCTTTGACTTCATGGACGTATAGAGTCGATGAGCTGGCATTTTCTTTTCTCGGGTGTTCTGTAGGATTTAGATCGGATGGGTTTTCGGCTCGTTTGCCCTGTGTGTGTTGCTTGAATATGTTTCGTTCTGATTATTACAAATTGCGTCCTAAATACCTCTTTACACTTCAGAGTCCACGATTCTATCAAATAAATACAAGTTCAGCTCCACCACAGGAAGAGAAGCAGCCCCAGACGTCCAACTTTCCACCATCAGATCAATGCAGGCTCATCAACGAATAACACGCATCTCTAAGAGCCGCTGTCTTTCTGGCCATCTCCTTTGTCAAATTTAATCCGAGCTGTCTCGTTCTTTGGGCTTATGTATGGATTTAACTGCATCGCTCTCCCTCTGCACCCGTCCTCGGTGATTCTATTTCCACCTCTCTCTGAACACAGCGACGGCTGCTTAATCTCGTTGATCTCTGAAGCGGTGCTCGCTGACGTTGTTCGCCTGCTTTCCTCACACAGTTGTGCGATCCAATCAGCTGCCGGTCTTCCTGCGTCTGCCTGCGCTCTCTGTTCTCTGTCACAAGGCCTCCATTTTTGAACTGCTGACAACATACCTGACAGAGGAGGACGGGAGAGGGAACGCAGCGGATTTCTTTCTTCAGACGGATTGACGCTTGACTTTTTCCTCTTGAAACTCGAAGGTCATTTACAGACCGTGTACTAAATCAGTTCACACGAGATTGTGATTTTTCTACTTGATGGAACAAAACCTGGGCGTTAAGAGTAACAGTTGTACACTGAGGGCTCAATCGCCCCACGAGCTGAAGGAGGAGACTGCTCAGCAGTTGGGTGTTCGTCCGTACGACGCCGCTGCGAGTTGAATCTTGCAGTGAGAATCATGGTAGCACGCAATGCCACCGTTGACGGTACACGACAAAACACAAACAGAAATACCCCTCGCCTTCAGGATGCTGTAACCCTGAGAGACCTGCTGGAGGTGCTGTGCAGCATTTCTGAACTGTTGAGCCCCAAATAGAAATGCAAATCCAGCTGCCACAAAATGGGATGAAGAGACAAAAAGCAACACCTTAAATTGCTCACACCTTCACCTCTCGAAGTTGCAAAAACAGTTATCGAGTGAGACATAACCGTGTCAGAGAATGTCTCGAAAGGGTGGATTTGAATCATTTTCCTTCGGTTTCACGGTAATTACAACAAGGGAACTATTTCCACATAATTCTGCCAGCAGCTCCTCAGTCTGTTCTGATCTTAAAATAAGACAGACACATATTTATTTTAAAAATATACTTTAATACAACAGCTGCATATAAATATTAAAATATACATTATACAGGTGTACAGTACACTCACACAAAACAAAAACAAAAAATATTAGGCTTCTATTTGTACGGCACTTCTTGTATTTTTTTTTTTTTTTTTTACTATTTTCTTAAAGGTTACTTACTGACGAAGGAGTTGTACATAAAGATGTGTTAATGTGTTAACAGGTCCAAAGTATTACTGTAGTAATGTGATTACTGATTATTGAGAGACAGACAGAGGAGCGGGGAGGAGGAGAAGAAGGGCTGCTGTACAGTATACGACATGGCGTTGTGGAATGTTTGCTCGTCTCTTGCTTTTCTTTTCCTCCCATCGTTCAGCATGTTTTCAGACAGATTGAAGAACCAGCAGGGATGTGATTATTCAGTCTTTATTCTCTCTGCGGGACTTCTCTTTTGAATACCAAAGTATCGTTTCATTTCTAATGAGACATGTTTGTTTTGTTTTTTCCTGCTCGGGACCGGCCTTTGGTTTCGACTCATCGTCGATCACGGCAGAACCGACTGACTTGGTTTTGGTTAAAGCCACGAGGTGCGTCTCAGCTGCCGTCACGTATCATCGGTGCACCTGCAAATCTCAGGCCACCCACTGTTAACCCATGAGATGCTACCACTGTGCAAAACTAAACAGACTGCTACTAGTATGAAAGGTTATGAAGACGTACTGTATGGGTAGATTAGACTTCCATGTTTTTGGTCGCTGCAGACATCTGATTGTGGAACTGCGTCCTTAAGGGATTCAACAAATGAAAAATAGTGCATTATTTAGAAAGGTGCTGGTCGGCAGAGTTTGGGACCTTTAGACAGAGTCAGGCTGTTTGTAGTCCCGGGCAACAAGAAGCTAAGCTAAGCAAAGTCACCTTGCGGCTGGTTGTAGAGATTTGGTACAAATCTTCTCATAACTGTTGTCAGGTAGGTGCAAAAGAGGATTACCAAAATGTTGACCTGTTCCTTTAAACCTTACAACGATAGCGTCTCGTTTATGCAAATCAATGCAATTCACTGGGATGCACGAATCAAATGTTTTCCATCCCAGTATATAATCTGTCAAGTTGAAAGACATAAACTGCTCGAACTTGGCGCGCACATGTTGGACCGTGTTGGAAAGTCAGAAACCGATTAAGGAAATATTTGTTCGGGGTACTTGAACGACCGTCTGGAGTTGAAAGAGATTCATCCGTCTGTGGGTTCAATGTAACGATAAAGTATGCGAGGCACTAACAGGTGAGAACTTCAGCCAGCTTCCTCCGCCTCAGCTTGACTGATAAGCAAACTACGGAGCCGCTGCTATGTCTGAAGTGACACCCCGGCCCATGTGGCTCCTTCCCAGACGGAGGTTTCCAGGTCAGTGACAGAGGAGCTACACGGCGTGGGCCGGCACAGCGGGCGGCAGCGACTCCGCTGGAGTCCTCCTCTGCAGCTGTCAGAGTGTGACAGCGGGCGGAGGTGGTGGTGGTGGTGGGGATTAAAAGGTTTTCGGATAAACTACTCCGGGGCCCCTGGCTAAGTGCTGTTTCCCTGGCCTCCTCCGCCCGGAGGCCCGTCCCCTTTGAAACCGGAGAAGCCCAAGTGTCTCCGACAATGTGGGCAGTGGAGCAGAGGGGACGGGCACCCGGAGGTCAGCGGCGTCCCACCAGTGTAGGCTTACTGACGGGTCTATTCAGACCGACGGGTCCACAACGCCTCAAAGCAAAAACCCACAGTGGTCACATTGAAAGCTGGGCAAGGCGAACTGTTCTTGCCGTATACTGCTGCTCCATTGGTGTACCCAGAGTCAACATGGTGTTTTCCAAACTGGGACATTCTTAGATGTCGGGTATCTCAACCTAAACACAGCATGGGCACAAATGAAGTTTAATGCCTCTTTGTAAGGTAAGACTTCAATACAGGCAGCCGGCCAGGGGGAAACCATCCATTTACCTGTCAATTATTTAGTCTAGAAAATGTCAGCAATTAGTAAAAAAAAAAAAAAAAAAAAAAGGGAGCCCACAATTTTCAATGGAAATCCCGTCCGCGGAGGCTGAAACAGATACTGTTCAGTACGTTTGCTCGTAAAATTAGTTGTTTGATTATCAGAGTTGTTGATTCATTTTGTCGTGTCTTTGTCGCAGTTCAAATATCCACCAGAGGCATTTCAAAGCAGAGCGTCTCCTGGCAGAAGAGCCTTCAACATCAACTGCGGTTGTTCTACTGCGCTTTACAAGCCTATTGAATGGAGAGTTTGTCCCTGGCTTATTTTTGTTTTATTATCAGGTATAAATATACTTTACTCGTCTTAATTGCTGTACGCGGTGCGTCATCTTCGAGTTATTTTGTGTCTGTATTTCCTGCAAGTCATCTCAGATTTAGTAACACGTGATAAAACCTGGAATTCACGTCATCTGTCAATAAATAGAGCCACTGGAATACGTTCAAAAGTGAATTTCACACTTCAAAGACAGAGTCGGTGTGAGGCTATGACGTAATGGAAAAAAAAAGAGTGAGATGCGTCCAGTGGACATTTGAATGCTGGCAACAATGGAAGCAGAGCCGCGGGAGATTATTGAAGAAGACTGTGAGCTCAGGCTGCGACAGTCAGAGCGCTCGGGAAGGTTTCAAACTATCACCTTCCCCTCATCCAGCTTTCACTGTGAGATCCATTACATACTTTCTCTTTCTCCAGGGAGCACATCAGAAACAGTTTCAGGACTGTTTACTTCTCTCTGTGTCCGGCAGACGGTGACACCCAACCAGGAAGTAACTCGGATTAGAATCGCCCAGTTTCTGCTGAGTCATTGTCCCTATTAGGTCAGTGCAGGCCAAATGTTGTAAGTTGAGAGCATTAGTTTTGTTTTCATTAAACCCGAGCTGTTACTAGGTTGACCCGGGCCAAGCTCCAGAAATAGGCACCGAACAGCTGACGTCTGTGGGTCCTTTCAGTTTCCTCCTGACATATCTGCTTCCCGCTTCCAGGTGCACATAAACAGAAACGTTCTAGGAAACTGAATCAGGAATGTGAGCAGAGACAAGTGGCGTTGCCAAGACTGGCCACTCCCCATTAAAGCTTGATAGTTAAAGGGATATTCCACGATACAAAAGTGTCTAAATACTTTTTTTTAAGAAGACAAATGCTACGGTGTCGGTAAAGGTCCAGATTGAGGGCTCACCATCGTGTCCTGTTTGTTGTTTGGATCTGAGGCAGAAACTCCTTGTGTTACAACGGTTTTCTCTTCAGCTCAGTTTTTGGCATATAGATGAATGTACACAGCAGATGGTGTCGTGTGTTACGTAACATCATTTTGGAGGAAGGAAAGTATCAAGACAAACTCGTGCACTCTAAGTGGAATCTCTCTTAAACCCGGAGACGTCGTCCTCCTCTGACGTGGCAGATGGGTGGTAAAACATTTTGTGATATGTACAGTTGTTTCCTGCTGCTTCCTTTCTTCGGGTTTGTTGTTTCACGAGCTGCTGCCAGCACAAGATCCTGTGACTGCGCTGGCAGCATCGCAACCCTCAAAGGGAAAGTGGGCAGAGGGAGGCGCGCACGTCTCAGCAGCAGGACCGGCGTCGTGCACACCTTTAATCACACCGTTTGCTTCCATTGACTCAAATGACCTCGTCCTGGCTCGTCCGCCCGACCCTGTGGTAATGAATAAGAGGCCTCGGTGACATCAGAGCCTCCTGCTGCTGAATTAGGCATGGTTTGTTTTTACAGAGCCACAGACTATCTGTCTTCAGATGGCTCTTAAAAGCTCTGTTGACCAGCGGCAGAACTCCACGATGAAACCGTTCCAGCTGAGCGACAGGAATCCGGTGTTTACGGAACAGTTTCTACTCATCCAACCAATGAGCAACATCACAGAAACGCGAAACTGCTCTGACCTCTCGTATCCACAGCTTTCAGCGGGACCACGAGCGCGACCTCCAGGAGGAGAGGAGTTGGAGGTTAACCGCTTCACTCTTGCTTGAGACAGTAACTAGATTTTCCATAAGAGGGGAACCGCGTGTTATCGAACAGCAGCTTTGGAACGCAGCCCAGTCGGGCGCTCATCAAGGTTGAAAAACAAAAGGGAATTGCTTTGCTAACAGCCACTCCTCCATCCCAGAACCACGGAAACCAGTGCCAGCTATTGTTTCCATGTAAAGGTTTAATCTGAAAGGAAAATATTTTGGTTCACGTTTTTTGGCTGAAAATGTGAGAAGACCCTGAACGAGCCTGCTTTTTTTTTTTTTTTTTTTTTTTTTTTTTCTTTTTCGGAAAGTCAAGTGAGGCCAAGCTTTGAGCAGTAGTCATGGGTTCAGTTTTACCTTGTAATAGGATTTCAGATCAGGCATAATAACACAGGTCCCTGTGGCTTTAAGCTCCAGGCACTTTAGAAAGGCATCATTATGCAAACAAACTGCCTATTACAACAGTACATGCTCGCAGGCCAAAACCCAGTCAGCAGTTACTGCCTGATGCCTCCATGCAGGTTTGCATTGCTTTTTATTTTGTCATCATTTAGCACCACGCTGACACAAACCAGTCGGTCACAAAGCGCTAGGCGCCCTCAAGTCTCTCAATCAACATCTGTCTTTAGAAAAAGGTGCCAAGAGTCTTTTTTTTTTTTGGAGGATCTGAAGCCCTCTTCGAAGGTGCTTAGTTGCTCTTACCACAGTGCAATTCAAAGGGTCCTTGACTTTTTAATGTCCAACAACATTTAGAGAGCGTGGACAGGTTGGTCTGCAGCTTCAGCAAAGACCACAGAAGAAAGGCAGATTTCATAACTCTCAGGACTACCACCCACTTCGTGGGTTGTGGCGTTACCAAATAACAACAAAATCATCATAAAAAAACAAGTCAGACTTATTTGCTTTCTAGATCTACAAGTGTTTTTTTCTCTATTTGTCATTGCAAGTAAGGAAGTTGCGCTACATAATCAGGTCAGGGGTTGAGGAGAGGGCTTGGGGAACAACACTGAGGACACTTCCCTTTTGTGGGTAAAAATAAAGCCACTGCAGATAAGCGAAACGAGCACCAGGCTGCAGAGCAGGACGGCTGACCACATCATGACCCGTCAGCCGTTTCTCGCCTGCCGCACCACGGCCTCTCAGATCTGCGATGGTAGTGCATTTAGGTGAAGGAAATCAGAAATATTAACTTTAAAGGATCGATGCGGGTACACATGACAGCAATCAAAGTAGTTCGGTCACTTTCTCTCTCACTTTGTAAAACAAAATGTGGTGTTAATGGTTGGCAGCATCTGAAGGAGTGAGAGGTTTTGGTGTCCGAGTAGTTCAGCAGTATCAGTTATCTTTGGTCAGTTCGAACTAAGGTGCAGTTTTCTCTTTCGATTATAAACTTTGCTGACATTTTGATTGGGTGAAGGGGGGGATTAAAGAGGGGTGGGGTTCTATTAAAGCTCAGAGAACTTTTCCACAACAAACACACTGTTGTTTCAACTAACAGATGGACCGGCATTCATGATTTGTTGCGTATCACAACACCTACTGACATTTCAGATGCCGATGCAATCCAAATGGTATGCAGTGCTTCTATAGGAGCCCAGCCAAATATAAAAAAAAAAAGCACACACCAGCTTCTTTGTTTTCCAGGCTCCTCCCACTTCCTTGTTTCAGAACTTCCTCTATCCTCGAATGCCCCCTCGCCCTCGGCTCACTACCGGTCCCCTGCCGACAACTACGACCATCTACAAAACAGTGCAATGTCTATTCATAGGCACAATGGGATACAAATACAGCACACATAGGGAGAGAGGAACACTATGCACGCTCATACAGTATGTTACACGCACAGACACACACACACAGACAGAACACGGAATACAGAGACATCAGCAGCAGCTCTGGCCTGGTGGTGGTCGTGGTGCAGCCTGCAGAGACAGGGCGGTGAAGACGGCTGCTGTTTGGAGGGCTGACAGGAGAGGACCTGGAGCAGGGTGGCAATTTACTTGTTTAGGCTACTCCTTCCTCCTCCTCCTCCTCCTCCTCCTCCTCATCTTTCCCAGACTCCCCACCTCTTTGCTCGCGTTCGAACGTGCACGAGAGTGGAGGAGGTGCGGAGAAGCTCGGTCGGGTCGGGTCGGTGGTGCTGGGATCGGAGGGCGCGGAAGAAGGGGTACGGAGGGAGGCGGGTGCCGGGTGGGTTTACCCCGCCGCCTCATCTCCTCCCTGCGGGGGATCTTTGCGCTGGTTCTGACCGCCCGCACTGGCAGCCAAAATCCTCTGCACAAAGTCTTTGGTCCGCCCAGCGACTAAGGGACCTGAGGTTGTCATGGAAATAAATCATCTGTTACAAATAACGTAACACAGGACAGAAAATACAAACAGGAAATGAGGACAAGATGAAAAACATCCAGTGTTTAAACATGAAAGTTTCCTCAATAGATCTCCTTCGAGCGCCTATTTTCACTGTGATGCTTCAGACTGCCAGATCTCAGTAAACACAATGATATGCTAACATGTTAGCATGGTTAGCCTGGACAGTGTTGTCTTTCAAACCTCAGCGTGCTTCTTACCGCTGGACTCTTTGAGGATGTCTTCCAGGCGTTGGGTCATCCCTCGTTCATCTGTGTCCTCTTCCTCGCTGCTCTCCACTCGCCGTCTGATCACCTCCTTAATACGCAGCAGAGCCCCCAACAGGTTTTCTGTGCAAGGAAAAGCAAACTAAAAATCAGTCAGAAAAAGTGATGCCACACTCCCACAATGACGAGGGCTGAGGAATTATTCACCACTCGTGACCAAACCGTGCTTTAATCAATCTCCTGCGCAGATCAGTCTGCAGTGTTTCACGTTTTCAGGGTCTGGTTGGGACACGTTTTGATTCAAGCCCTGGCTACGCCAAGATTAAGACGACATTTCCCAAAAAGCTGGGTGCTCCACGGGAGAGGATGTTTGTTTTAAAGAGAAAAAAGAATAGCAGAAAAAAAAAAGGCTTGAAAACTAGGGAGGAATGGAAGTGAAATAAGGGCAAGCATGCTGGAGACGTGTCCTCCCTCATTACTGACATTATGTCTTGGGCGAGACCATTAACCCCTAACTGGGAGAGATAAGACTTCCACATGAGCTGATGCGTTTCAGACTAAAGACAACACCACTTCTCTGGTCGAGCAGACAAGTTTCCTGTAAAAAGAAGTCTGGCATTCTTCCTTCTGAAAAAGTTCAGCTTTTTCATGCTCACATTAGAGCTTAAAAACGTATTTAAACGACTAATTGATCACCTGAAAATGACTTCATGCAACCTTTCTGCTTTGTCTGCATTTATTTGTTTATATTTATTCACCGATAAACCAATATTTTACGTCATGTATCTCAAAGGTGGAACGGTGGAGGAACATTTAATGCATATGACAGTATTTTCTAACGTGGCAGCTTCATGGTTCGCTCTGCTGTCTGCACTACAGACAACTTTTACAGATGTATTTTCTCCACATCAGCGGTTTTCATGTCTCCTGAACAGAAATGGTTTGAGGTTTAACTGTGATGCTGGCGGTGTGAATCATCTGCAACGCCACTGATTCTGGCTCCTCTTCCTGGCGGGTCACGTGACCTGGCG
This sequence comes from Embiotoca jacksoni, assembly GCF_022577435.1. NCBI lineage: Eukaryota > Metazoa > Chordata > Actinopteri > Embiotocidae > Embiotoca > Embiotoca jacksoni. The sequence goes on along the minus strand of NW_027185392.1, from coordinate 21,432,801 downwards.
GCACCATGACACGCCTTCTGTCAGTGTAAGTTATTCTGGTATTGATGTGATTTCACTTTTGTCCGGTGCTCCTCTCAGCGGGGAGATTGTGTGTGGGCGAAGGGCTACGGTGGGTCCGACCAGCTGCCCCCATATGTTTCTATAACACACACACACACACACACACACACACACACAGACACACACACACACACACACACACACACACACACACACACACACACACACACACACACACACACACACACACACACAGGCACGACACTCACTCTCTCACACACACACCAGTCTGGAGGTTTCTGAACGCTGGCGTGGTGCCAAAGTCCCATTTGTTTGAAGTTTCCTGTTGAATCTGCAGCTAAGTATGCAAAGTGTGTTGTGTAGATGCAAATGACAGTGAAGAGAGTGAGTGAATGAGGGAGAGTTTAAAAAAAAAAAGAATCACAGGAGGAGAGGAGGGAGAGGAAGGAAAGAGGAAGCAAGGGAATGCATGAGGTTAAGCCATGTGTGTTTTGACTTCCTGCCAGGAGGAGAAGAAATTGTGGGAGCCACAACTAAAGCCTTTGCACTGAAATGTTGGGCCGGCATCAGGAATGACTGGAATGTTAAAAAATACGAAGAAGAAAAGAACAAAGGAAGTTGGATGCTGGTTTGGTTGGAATTCAAAGAGGCTGAGGAAGAGGAGGAGGAAGAGAGGGAGGAGGAGGAGGCAGAGGAGGAGGCGGAGGAGGAGGAGGAGGAGGTGGAAGAGGAGGAGGTGGAGGGGGAGGAGGAAGAGAACGAGGGGGAGGTGGAATAAGACGAGGAGGAGGAGGGGGAGGCGGAGGAGGAGGAGGAGGCTGAAGAGGAGGAGGCCGAAAAAGAGGAGGAGGAGGAGGAGGAGGAGGCGGAAGAGGAGGGAAGAGGCGGAAGAGGAGGAGGTGGAGGAGGAGAAGGAAAAGGAGGAGGGGGAGGCGGAAGAAGACGAGGAGGAGGCTGAAGAGGAGGAGGAGGACGAAGAGGAGGAGGAGGACGAAGAGGAGAAGGCGGAAGAAAACGAGGAGGAGGGGGAGGCTGGACCGGGCCGACAGATTTGGCAGAAGAGAGGTGTTGATGATGAAGAAGGAGGTGAAGTCACACTTCTCCGGTTTTTCCTCAGTCGGAGTGTTTACATGCTCTTCAGTGGTCTTGTTACTCGCAGCTTCCTGCATTAACCTGATCTCCTAAACAGAACATCCTCTACGTGTCTCGAAAAGACGGTTTCTCAGTAATTTGCCTTCAATTTCATTTCATCTTTACAATTAGGGAGCGCATTGAACATGTCGGCTTCAGCTCGGTTTGAGGAACAAAAGCTTTGTTGTGATCTTATTCTGTAACCGCTGCTGAGCGAGACATAAATTCATCCTTCACTCAAACACCTGAACTTGGTTCGTGTCACTGGACGAGTCGTTACAGCAGCTCAATGTTGGCACAACCCTGAAGTCTGAACACGTCCGTTTCCACAGCTCAACCTACATCGACTCCGCTGGAGTAAAAATCATCTCCTCTACATTTATGAAATACAACTTGACATCTAGTAACTGCAGCGATAACAAGACGAGGTGCAGATAGTACCAGCCTGCTTCTGTTCAGCAGGTGACGATGACTCATTGATCTTTCTGTACATTGGCTTTGCCTTTGTAGGAATGAATAAGAGCAACAGTGTCTGAAATAAAAAAAATAAAAAAATAAAAACCTGAGCTGGAAAAATAAACAGAGAAAAGTAAACATGGCTCAAAGATCAGAATCGTTTTGGGATGGTGCATAGTAATACATAATATCACTATTATTCACATGTATTTGTCGGTTGGTGGAGGTGGTCCGCTGTGACTGACGGAGCCTGAACTCACTTGTGGAACTTGCACAGATGATTTTTTATAGAAAACAACAACTAAAAAGTTGCTTAACTTCTGTCAACAAACCCTTCGTCTCACAACCAATCAGGGCTCTGTTGCCTGTGTTGGCATTTTTACTGGTTTGCCAACAGTTACTATAAAACAAGTTCAAAGTCTCAAACTAATTATTCAGCCATGTACTGGCCTCGCTGGTGAACTGGACGACATCGACAGCTCCGAAAAAAAATGGAGCTCCAGATGTTGAAAAGAGAAAAATAAGAGCTCAGCTCAGCCTCCTCTGAAAATATGTAAGAGGTAGTTTTCTATTTTTCCTCCAGCGCTGTGATGTTCCTCTCCAGTAAATTGCCATTTAATGTGATTATGTCATGCAATATTTCATTAAAGCAGAGGTGGGCTACATTACAGGCATGTGGAGCACCTCCAGTATAATAAACTGCAGGAAACCCTGTGGAGAAGCGTAATATGAACTCAATTCACAGCCTCACCTCGTTGAGCTGAATCCCGTTCTGTCGTGGCCAACCTATTCATGTCTCATAATTCTGTGCTCTCACAATGACAACTCTCCCTCATTAATGTGAGCTTTTTTGAAATTGGAAGAACAGCTAGGTTTATTCAACAGAATTTCTAAAAGGTTTTATGAAACCAGGTGAGTCTGAGCAGCACACGATCCTCCGGTGGTGAAATCACCACGAAGGGAAGTAGCCGTGGCTGCAGCACTGACCGTACTCCTGGTTGAGCCCCCACAGCTTGATCTTGTTGGCTTCGTGCTGCGCCTTCTTCTTCAGCCGGCAGGCCCTGAAAACAGAAGACAATAAAACACGGTCATCTTCCGGAACGGGAAACTCCAGTAATCCCGTTCTCCGTGTGATCCTGTTACCGAGTCGACCGGCTCAAACTGAGAGCAGCTGGAGAGCAACGGGTGGAGGATGTGATTTCACCGGGGGGACGCGGGCGGGCCGCTTTCACCGTGTTTGGTGTCGATAAAAAGGCGGTCGAGAATACAACAACCGCTGCATGTTAAGTGTGAATGCGTCTCACGGGCACGATTCTCTGCAGCATGAACAGAATTTCTCTTTTCCTGCAGCTGAGTCAGCGAAATCCAACTTAAGGAAACTAAACACTTGCAGGTCATTCGTGCTGGACAGACTATTCCCTCCGCGTTCCTCCACGTGTCGGATTTGGCCTCAGCCGGGTTTTTCTGTTCGTACCACAGTCCCCGCTGGTTCTGAGGAGGATGTGGACAACCATACGGCGACTGTTTCTGATCATTGCGGGGACGCAGCTGACGTTGAGGTTTTTAGATTTGTACGTGTGATTGTAGAGTTTTTTAAACAGACCCTGTTCGTCATGCAAGTCCAAAAATAGCCCCACAGAAGACGTGCTGTTCATTGTGATGGGTCACCTACAGCTGCAAATTTATTTAATTAGTGTTGTGAATGAAAAGAAACCGGCAGCTTTCTGAAGGAATAAAAGACACGCTGAGCAGGTTAAAAGCTTCTGGTACGTTCAAGGTTTTGGAAAGCGGCTGCAGAGGGTCGTTTTTAACCCTCCCGTTGTCCTCGGGTCAAAATGACCCGCAGCTGTGTTCAACCAAGTTCTATTTTATTTTCATATTTTTTGGGATCATCGGTGACAAGGAGGCTGTGAGGGTTTCTTTAAAGAATGATGACCAATGATCCCGAAAAATATAAAAATCTAGAAATGAAATAAGACTTTGGTTGAACGCAGCTGCGGGTCATTTTGATGGGTTGAGGAGGAAACGTATGCAAACCAGGCTGTACCTGCTTTTAGCATCAAAATATCACAAACCATCACACAAGGAACAGCGACCGTCTTTAGGAAAGCGTCACTGGGTTGTGGACGAGGCTGCAGGGGGAAATTCTTGATGATTGACTTTGGGGCTCTGTGATCGATGATTTTCATTCATAAACTTGAAAGGAACATTTTCAGAAACATGCTTATTTGCCGTCTGAACGGGAGTTATTGGATTTATCATGTCATCAAAGTTCACCCGAGCTGCAAAAGCTCTGCCTGGATTTACTTTCACCGAAAAGATTATGCTCCGAAGCACTTACTATGTGAGCTAATCTTAGAGACTGGAGGCAGGGAATGACTTCTACACTTTGTGTTCCGTCCTCTGCGAGGCTTCATATTCCACCGCTAGCTTTTCACAAGAGAAGCGTTTTGTCTGCCTGCTTTTGTCATCTTCCCGATATGGTCATTTTTCCTTGATCTTTCTGCTTCTGGCGTGGGAAAGTAGGCTACGTTGTTCGAGGATTTCTTTTTTTGGTGGTGTTTATTGTTGTTGTTTCCTACTTTGTGCTATAACCTGCAGACAAAGACAATACAGACGGCTGTGTTATTCTCCTAATTATTTTGTGACTATTTCACATACAAGAGGAGAACGGATTTCTTGTCCTACTTGAAAGACCAGGGGTCGAGACATTGACGTATATGAGTTTGTCAAGGCGTCTTATTTTGAAAATTGACTGGGTTCTCTGCCCTTCCTGTGTCTTTAGCATGTTTTTTTTTAGCAGAGGAGAGAGGCGCTCCTGAAACACCGACATCGTCTGGAGTGGCAGCGATCGGCTCCCGTGACTGTCGGAGTCGTAACGCGACGCAGCCGGCTCCAGTGATCCAGGCTTTACCTCCACTAACAGACTACTTCCAACATCTCTAAATCTCTGTTTCTTCAAGTCAAACTTGTAAGTCAAACGTACAAATGTATGATGTACCTTAGACGGAGCCTTTCAGTCTTTTAGACTAAATAAAACTCTCACAAAATGCTTATAATAAAAGCTTAAAAGTGGACATGGAGGTCTTTTTTTTCCCCGCACACACTCCCAGGTTGAACCTATCGGTCTTTGTGTTGAACACACAGCGGAAAAATCTGATATCGTTTTGCTCATGTAACTTTCAGGAAGAAAGTAAACTACGATTTCCAAAATGATAGAGAATTCGTGTGCAGTGTCGTCAGTAGGTCAGCGTCCGGGTCGTGATCTCTCCACTGCGAACTGTGTTTGTTGGAGCGGCCGTCGCCAAGAACCCGGCGAGGGTTTTTTTTCCCCCGCGCCGCCTGAACGCCTCGGGGAGGTTGTTTTTCGATGAAATTGTGGAAGAGAATGAGATGGACGGTCTGGAGGCGGTCTGGTTAGTCCCACTGCTGACCCCGACCGGGACTCAGGCAGCCGCAAGTATGACAATATAAAAGGAGTAAATCTTCACAGATGACATTCCTGCATATTAAATTCAAACATGAACTCGGTCACACTACGGTATGAGTGAAATATACACGATTAAGTAAACTTCCTCCTCACTGCTTCTGTCTTTCTCCGTCAGTTTTTCTTCTGTCTCTGCCAGTTTTCTATCAGATGGCGTGTTTGTGTTATGTTTAAACTGTATGTTTGGAATAACAAGATATTCCCAGAGTCCCCCTCCTCCTTAAACTGCCTGTAATAATGTCCTGAATTCGGATTCTCCCCTCTCTCCCTCCTTCCCTCCCTCCCTCCCTGCACGGATGAACTTTGTATGACCCATCTTTCCTTCTGCATCCAACTCCATGTCTGCCTCCTTGGTGCTGCCCGACTTCCTTCTATTCAGCTCATCATCCTGCTTCCCTCCATCCCCCCCCCTTCTGTTGTTTTCCTCTGCTTCCCTCCATCCTTCCTTCCTGTACTCTCTCATGATCATGTCCAAGGTAAGACGGCCAATGAGCTCACAAACACACTCGCGATCTGCCTTTTTCAAATTATCTACATTGTATACGTCATCCTCAAGGACATTTTAAAATGCCTTTAAAAGTACATTTTAGATGAATAAAAGCTTACTGCGGCAGTTTCTTCAGAGGTTCGTCTTTAAAGGTCATCCGCTCTATTGTGCGCTGTGTTCCACCAATAAAATCCTTCCTGACACGTTCAACCAAAAATGCGAGGCATCGAAAGCGAGATCATCTTCCTCAGATTGCATTCTTTTCTAACCTCTGAATTCAACTCACGAGTTAAACTCCACACAGAAAAGATGTTTTTCTCAGCGTATTCTTCTCTGACCATCGCCTCCGAAAACAGTTCCACAAGGTCAGCCATTAAATGCACACGTTTGAAAGCCAATCTCGACAAGGCTGAAGACTGCAGATATGAAACCCTGCAGGAGTCTCTTCTCTGCCAACAATTTACCAAACACTAAAAACCTCTCAGAATTCCCTCACATGACCGATGAATCGATACGGATGGTTTCCCGGGCTCTGACTTAGTGCAGAAGATGTAGGAGGACGTGTGGTACCTGGAGGCCAGCTTGTTCTTCTCCTTGCGGGACCGTGCTCGGGCCACAGCGGGCAGGTCGTTGACCGGACCCATGCCATCGATCGCGGCGCTGAGCTTCTGCAGCTGCTCCCCGATGTTGTGGAGCTTCTGGGGGTTCGGCGTCAGGTCGCTGGCGTCTGTTTTGCGGGCTTTGCGGCGGCCTTTTTTACCTGAACAAGGGACGGTAAAATAAATTCCATACCCGTCCGTAAAAGTCTGTTCAACAACACTTAACTCACCAATGTGTCTGTAATTCCAAATTTATGATGTTCAGATCTACCAAATCCAAACTATGATCTGTTTCAGGGACAAACGTGTATTCTGTGTATATTAGGGGAGTCCGGTCAATATTAGCTCCAAAAGGTTTGATCTGAAAGGGCCAATCAGAGGAAGCCGATCACATGACGCAAGACTCTGTGTAAAGCTAAAGTGGCTTCACCGGTCTGGCAAGTGCATCCAGGTGACTGGAATTTTTTTAATTTTCCTTATTGATAAAAAAGGGTAAAGAGAGAGATTTCCCCGACACACTGAAGCCCCAGATACGAGGAGGCCTGCTTGTTGGATGAAGATGGAAGACCGATGAACTGCTACCTATCAGAGCCAGTTGTCACACGAAGCCGACAGCTGCTTGTTTTTTTTGGCAGGACAATAAAAGGCGCTTTCCCCGGTCCGCGAAAGCAACATGAGCTTGAGCATGCAAATGTAGATGGTGAGCAAACTTTATAGCAGAGCAGAGAATATCATCGATGAGAAGAGGAACAGGCTGAGCTGCTTGTGTTTATAAAGAAACATGCACCCATGCTAAAGAAGTAAGCTTTGAGAGGTATGAATGATATGAATGATATGTGAATGATACTGATGTCCCTCACTGATCCCAATAATCAAGCAGAGGCTGCTGTGGTTTAAGTTTGGTCTCTAAGAGAGAGAGAGTGGAATATGCTGCACATGTTGCCCGCCGATAAATAAACATTTGTCAGTCAATGCTTCATCATCTCTTAATTTTAACACACCAGTGTTGTTAAGATTAGTTGAATAAATGAATGATGCTCCACAGTAAACACAGAGTTTTGCTGTGATCGGCCTCAAAAATAATCCTGATCGGAGCACCCTTAGTACATATACACATATATACATATACATAAGAATGCACAAGGCGGATATTTTTCTATTTGCTGTAACAGTGTAGCCACAAAAACAACATCCTAGATTTTAGTAGTCGTACTTTGTGATGTAACTGCACTGGATTAGGTTAATGGACTGTGTCATATTAGCTTGTACTGCAGAACACAGGCTGCCAGACTGCTGCAGAGCCAAGGTTGTGCCTGATGTAAGATTCACTTATCAGGGGAATGTTGAAAAATTCACAATTTGACATCAAAGTTGTATGTAGGACACCCGCCCGAGGGTCCCGATCTGATTCGTTTCACATGACAGAAAAGAAATGCGACGCGTTCAGTGGCAGCGTGAATGTCGGATGTTAGATGACTCATGCTGCTAAAAGGCTCTCATTCAGTGGATCTTTAAACTTTCAGCTCCGGCTTCACCTCTTTGTGATTTAGGGTCTGCACTTACTGATCAACAACTATTTTAGATCATCCCCAAATGGCTTCCTCTGTCTGACCCAAATAAAAATCAGTCTTTACTTCATAAACTGTGCATTTTTTTTTTTAATTTTATGATAATTAATAATAATCCCGATAGTACATTGTTTTGTTCATTGACTGACGCATGATTGGCCTCATCACTTCAGCAGTGAGTGTTGACACGGCTTCCTCACCCTCTCGGCGGTACAGTGTGCTGGGTAGAGTGCTGGAGCTCCAGGACAGAGACCAGTGGACGTCCCCGCCCAGTTTCTTCTTCGTGGCCGACTCCCGAGCGCGTCGGTACTCCCAGAAACAGCGACGCTTCGAGGGCCGCTCGCCCGGCTGCCTGGCCGGCTCGGCCTCCACCTCTAGAGGTACAAACACACACAGAATTATTCATTTGTACATTAACCTTTTAAAAACACACCTATTTTTTAGGCCTCTGCTCAAAAATTGCATAACCATAATAAAAAGAGTATATCTCTGCAACCACAATAAAAACGTATAAAAAAAAAAAAAATTATAATAAAGGGAACACTTGTGAGATTTGTTCAGCTGTGTAAATATCAGTATACATGTCCATATTTTAATAATAGTTTTGCTACGTCTTCTCCCTGGCCCCCAATTGGGACTTAAAGGGTTAATACAAATGCAATAAAGGCTTCGGGTCCTTCTAGCAAACAAACTGGAAACCGCTGAGGAAAACTGCCCTTCAATGATACAATCTAACACGACTTTGTAAGGAATTCATTAATCCTGATAGTACAGCCCCGTGAGCCACTCAACATACCTCAATTCACACACCAACAAATATTTGATGAAAAAACTAAATGAGTGTGCAAAGGTAAGAACGAAAAAAGCTTTTGTATCTTGAGAACAATCAGAGGTCCTCCTCCGGGCAGCGGTGACAGCAGGATCATATTTCATACGAGGCCCGGCCCGCCCACCTGCAGGGTTCCCCCAGGGGAACATGCACAACCCACCACAGAACAACCTGCAGTGTAACCAAGGATTGAGCTGACAGGAGCAACTTTAAGAGAAGTCCTGGTACTCAAAGACACGTTTCAATGTTCGATCCACACATCCAGCACCGCACAACCTCGGCTGATTGTGACGGGCATATATACACTTTTGCTTGAGAGTCGTAGCCTATTTTATGTAGGCTATATTTATTTTCCTATATTCAAATGTTCGAAGACTGCATGTTTTATTAAAAATATAAAATATGGAAAATGAAGTGATTAAATGATGAGTAGAATATACAATATATTTTTAATATTTACACAGGAAGAAAGCATGCTGGGAAATGGTATTTCTTTTTATCCAATGACCTTATTCTTACGTCCTTGTGAGTTGTCATGTGTAGAAGGCGTTAGAGGTGAGAGGGGCGGGCCCAAAAAATATACAAGTCGTATTTGTAAGCACTGGGGCCGATCAGATTTACGTTGCTCTGTATCATCCAGCAAGTCGACACGGCGGGCGAGGAAGAGAGAGCGAGGTGGAAATTTATGTTTGTTTGCAAAAAACTCTGATGAGCCGATTTGCATCACATCATTAGTGAGTGGAAGCCGGCACCACTGCCTCCGGGCAGCATGAATGCCCTCTGGTGTTGCGCCCCAAACAGACACATCGCTGCTCATCTGGGTAAACAAAAACGTGTTCTCACGAGGCCTTACTAACAGCAGTGTGCACATGCTCGTCTCTCTTTTGTTCAGTTTCGCTGATGTGGCCCGAATATATATTCTGGTTTCATTTCACTGTGAAGGAACACGTAACTCCAAATATACTGTAACTGAACCATCAAAGAGTTTGTTTAAACACTGACTAACTTGTAATAATACATGTGTTAACATGTTTTAGCAACGTCGGTATTTACACTTTTTTTTTTTTTTATCTCCCTCAGATTAATCTCAGCAGAAATACTCTGGTGCAGCTGTAATCATTTTGATTGTCACATTTTAATAATAAGAGTGAAACAGAAAGGGTTTTAACACTTCTTCATGGCCTGTAATGTAGGTAGTGTACTTCCTTAGAAATTGAAAGCCTTAGCATTGAAAAAAATGTAACATCCCATTGACCTCTATTATTTTAACAAAAGAAATGACAAATACTGAACATCATCTGGTCCAGATGTTGCCACAGAATCATCGAGATTTGGAACCAACTGCAGAGAAGCAGTAATTCATGAATCCAATACCGAATCAATACTCCAGCCCACTTTATCATTATTTAATGAATAATAATGTCATTACTACAGAAATGGGACGACATTGACAGCCGTATATAGGAGATTTATTAGGAGAATAAATACCCTGCAATTTAAAAGGACAGATGAACCATAATCATAACTGACAGGTATTAATGTTGATGAAATCATGCTGTGAGCCCTGATTCACAAACATATGCTGTATGTCCTAAAGATAAAGCCACCACCAGCCAAAACTGTATGCACGTATGCAGTTTCAAACGTAAGACGTCACTGAAGACTGGCCTCAGGCAGGCAGAGCCATGAATAATGGCATCATAAATAATACAACATGCAAAGCTGCACCAACAGGAGGAGAGACGAGACGCTCCTTCAAATCAACCAGAGCAGCGTTCAGAAAATAAACAATACGAGAAAATAGTCATTTCTAGTGGGATTAAATCAGATTCAGTCTTAATCATGAAGTCCTAGCGTCACTATGGCCAGTCCACGCAGATACACACACACACACACACACACACACACACACACACACACACACACACACACACACACACACACACACACACACACACACACACACACACACACACACGCTCCTATACTCAACCAACATCTAATACACTCACTTTGGCTCTGTCATGCAGCCCTTTGTGATCACCAGGGGCAAATGGTAAGAATAGCTCAACTGGGCAAATGCACACACACACACACACACACACACACACACACACACACACACACACACACACACACACACAACACCCACGACCATAACAATGGCGAGCAACAATGGTGTCTCACGACTGTGGAAATATGACCCAGACGGGTCTTTGAGAGCGAGCCAGCGACCTCTCCATTACCTTACAACAAGAGGCCTGAGATTTGTTTATCTAACAGGGGGACGATCGGCGGCACAAAGAGCCTGGGAAACCACGGTAATCTGAAGTGAAGTGTGTGTTATCTAGTATACATGTTTATATTTGATGTCCTGTAGTCTGGACATTAAATTTGCTCTCACATTTGAGCGGAGTAGCTGATTGGTCTACGCTGGCAGCAACCTGCGACTTCATCTGGACCTTCTGTTCATCAATGTGGGATCTGGCTGCTTTAATGTGCTAATGGTTACATTAGAACATTTTATTCACTCTGCCAAGAAGCCTCCAGTTCAGTCCAGTTTATGTCTGAATGTTAATTAACAAGAAATAAATTGAAGGAGCACCCTAGCTATTTATTTTCGATGTAAAATTAGTCGGGAAACCTGACAAAAAGACAGTCATCGAGCTCTGAAAACCCTAAATCCTGCACTTCCCACAATCAACCCGACAGAAGTTTTCACCGGCCCTCGCATGCCTGGTAAACACAGAAGTCTTTCAGCAATCTGTTGAAAATGAAGTCCAGAGCCAACACGGACATTATACAACACTCTTCACAGGCCAAAGAATCAAATGTACATTAACATAATTATAAACTCCAAGTTCGTTCACATTTAATCAAAATTAGATTAAAATAAATGTGACTTCTGCAATAGACAAAGTGGCTGTTTTTTTTCTTAGGAGCACTGGGTAATATAGATCCTTCTTTCACTATTTTCTAATAAAACACTCCAGCCACTGGCTTGTAAATATATGTAAAGTCCAAACATTATTATTAGTATTTGTCCAATTATTTTCCATCACTATTCTTATTTCTGCAGGTCTGAGGGAGGTATTTACTCTCAATGTCGTAGACAGGATTTTAGAAATATTTAGGCCATGGGACCAATTCCTACTCTGCACCAGAGACACACAAAAATTCTGCTGGAAAAATACTGAATTCTTCATTTATTTTTGGTCAACAGAAGGTTTTGGTACTTGATATATTGAGTCTAAAAATCTCTACTCCAGGTTTTAAAAACACCCAATTTCCTGGGGAAAATACTGAGGCCTCCATGGCAACTACTGCCCTTAATTTTACTTCAAGGTGTTACAAATGTGAATGAAGGAAATCATTTGGATGTTGTTAACCCTTTAAACCCTGGAATTGTTTTGAATTTTCAACTTAAAAAAGCATCTCCAAATTTAGTCAGTAAAAGCTCCACAGCTCCAAGGACAAAATTAAAAACCCAGGGCTCTGTTGATAAGAGACCGAGGGTCATTTTGAAACAAAATAAGGGAAAAACTGCAGCAAAAACTGGCATTTCTACTGACATCTAAAAAAAAAAAAAAAAAAAAAAAAAAAAAAAAAAAATAAGAGCGTAAATAACAGCCTCATTTAACAATGAGTCAGTAAACACTGTTGTTATTGAACCAGCTCTACAAATTCACAACTGCAACTCAAGATGAATCTGATGCAACAGAAATGAAACAGAACAAATGCTACTTCTATTTTAATCACAGTGGTGCGACGCAGCCTCTTCGCTGAATGTGAGCCACTCGGCAACCTTTTAAAAAAATGCTGCCGAATTGTATTACAAAAGCAGACACCGAGCCAGTCCCACCACAGAGACCTCCTACAGCACCCATGCACTGTTTGAGCAGGGACACGGAGGTACATCTGCTGTCTGCGTGTCTTCGTGCCTCAGAGACGGCGCTTTCGGAATGATTCAAGAATGGAAGTTAGTCACTAAATTCGCCGTCTACGCCTGTCTCATCTTCTCGGCCTACTTGTTCCTCCACAAATGTGAAAATAAGGTTTGTTTGGAAGACAAGTCCCTCCTCGAAATGCATAGTGAGTAATGAGGTCAAAGGTCAAAACTACGGCACCAGTTCGACGGGAGCAACTGATGATTGTTTTCATTGTGAATTCATCTGCCAATTACGTTTCAATTAACTGAATGACTGTTGATTTGTAAAATGTCAGACAGTAATGAGGTATTAGCCAAAATTGACAGCTTCAAATATCGTGTTTTCTCCAAAAACCAACGATAATCAGTTTACTATATAAAATCCTCACAATAAAGAAGCTGTAACAAGCACATTTGTTCAACAATCACAGTAGTTTAACTGCTCAAGTTATTGTTTCAGTGTCTGAGTTCCTTCAACATTTGTGAATGAGCAATAAGTGAGGTGTAAAGAAATAATAAGGAAAGCAAACTCTGTCTAACGACCCGCCAGCTGAATGCTGCAGCCTGTTGCTGGCTTGTTCGTGTTGCTTTTGAAGCTGCTGAAATCCAGTTCTTCTTTGACGGTTGTTTAACAGTCAGCACCAACTTTCATATCCTATTTAACATGTCCATATACGAGCCCTAAAGACAACACTCCAACCCTGACAGCCATTTCATGACATCAACACCGTAGCCACTGAAACAGTTTCATGTCTGAGACTTATACTCGCATATTTGGTATTTAATATGCCTCCGCTCAGCCAAACCCAGTCGGACGAGGCGGTCCGAGGCCTCATCTGGACCGGAGATGGATTGAAATGTTTTTTGTGTGGGCAGACGGGCTGCTGGCAGCGCTGGGATGAGCCGACATGTCCTCCCCGCACAGACGCAGACACACTCGCACCGAAACTCACCACATTCAGTTTCCGAGGAGCTTGAGAGTTCGGCTTCCACCGCCGTCTCCTCCGCTCCGTCCTCTCCGTCTTCCTCCTCTTCCTCCTCGTCGTCCTCCTCGTCGTCCTCCTGCTCCTCGTACTCTTCCTCCAGCTCCAGCTCAGTCTTGGCCTGGCTTTCCTCCCCGCCCCGTACCTCCTGCTGCTCCTCCGCCACCTGCACCTCCTCTGACTGAGAGTTGTGGCCAGGCCCCGCCCCCAGCTCCCCCCCCTGGCTCAGGGAGTAGTTGTGCTCCTCGCTGCAGTGCTCCAGAGCGAGGCCCGCCGCTGCTGCCGCCGCCACTTCCTCTTCCTCCTGTGCCACCTGATACACCTCCACCACCGTACACTCCCTCGCCATCCCCCCATCCTGTCCTCCTCCTCTTCCTGCAACACATAACTCCCTCTCCGTTGTCGCGGAAACAGAGATACGATCCTCCTCCTTGCCTGCAGCAGGGCCCTGGGCTTCCTTGGTGATGGGAGGAGCTGCGTGCCTGTTCCTCCTCCTCCTCTCCTCCTCTTCCTCCTCCTCCTCCTCCCGGCTCCTCCCCCAGCGGCCTATCAGGACCGCCTCCTCGGAGCAGGCCAGCAGCTCCCCCCCGACCCCGAGGCCCAGCTTGGTGTAGCGAGCCATCTCGTCCAGCGCAGACACATCCCAGCGCTCCGGGTGCAGGTCCTCGCCAAAGCCTCCGTCGTCCACCAGGTCGCTTAGCAACTCAAAGGGCCGTTTCCTTGGCGATGCTGGGGAGCCCAGCATAAGGAGCACGCTCTAAAGGGGGGCAGAGACATGCTTAAATTGAGCAAATTTGGATTTTACAAAACATACTGCATTTTGGACATTACTCCTCAGGTTCATTTCAACATTTTCTTGTAATATTAATTATATCATAATTCCTACGGAGAACGTGCTTCTCCTACTATAACAAGTCAAAATGACTTCTGTGAGTCACCTAACCTCATCCAGTGCACAATTCCCCTCAGAATGGAGCTTAACAAGGATGTTTTCACACCTGGCCCACATGTACTGATTCATACCTGAGAGGTCAGGTGAATCCAAGCCAAGCATTCCTCTTTTTCAAAGTAAGACGTGATGTTTACAAATGATCTCGATGTCATGTGGTCTCTCACCTGGTCGTACTCAGTCCTGCCCCCCTGTGGCGACATGGCCAGAGGGTAGGGGCTCAACAGACCCCTGTGTATCCCGTAGGCCTCGCCAAACGCAGGCTCCATCCCATTCATACCCGGCTGAAACACACAGACAACGAGTTGGAAACAAATCCAACATGGACTCCTACATGGGAGGACCGTAAGTCAGAGGTGATGGAGGAGAATCTGTGTTTCTACTTTACCTGAGGCATGCCCAAGGCAGGAGGGTGTCGGGTCGCGGTCACAACGTCAGCTTAAGAGAGTTCTGTCGCAAAAAAACACAACCGAGCTCAGAACTGAGCGGAGATGCAACAAAGAGGAGGCATGAGAGGCAAAGAGGAGTTTCATACAAGGAAGATGAGAGGACACGAAGAGAAAGATGCCACTGACCTGAGGTTGAGAGGGTGAAGGGGTCGAGCTGTTATCACATGTCGCAGCCTTGCCGCCCTCAGTCTCTCACCCTGGAGGACAAAACAGCACAGAGACCGTCCCACATGAGTTTAACAGAGGACAAGATAGGAGTTCAAAAACAATGACAGCGTGAAATTCAACACACTGCTGAAGATATATGAGGATGTAATGCATATCTTTAGCGTGTGTCGAGTATGAGCATAATAAGCATATTGTCACGTTGTTATGTAACACTTGTATTGTTTTCTTGGCACAATGCAGCACAAGTTGCTCGCTATTGTATTTGGTTTGTGTGATCGGCACAATGAGAAGAGATGACAGCAGTTCAGATGACAAACTGCAGGTTTTAAATGTGTCATTTTAATAACAAAATACAGTCTGTTCGTTTAAATGAATTCATTCTTTAACTGAAGACGAAATAATTATCGGTGAAATTGTTTTCTTTTTTTCGTTGTTTATCGTGATGTGATGTGAACATGTTTCTTATGTTTCGAGAAGGGAAACATGAATGTGTTTGGACTTCAACCATGGTGGCTATTGTTGCTTACATTAGCTGCTTGGTTTTTCTATTAATAAATCCATTTATTCAACATGAAAAAAATAAAAACATGCTGCTGCCAAAAATGTAGGACATATCAGTTCCTGAGAAAGCTCTGCCAGCTACGAGCATAAAATAGCAAACGCTGTCATGCACGAGATAAAGGTTGAATCTTATTGTGTTGCAAAGTATTCATGTGGCATTTGTGAATTCAAGTGTGGATAATTACCAACTATCATTTGTTATTTTGGTACAGTGTGTCGTTATCTCACAAGATGCATCGAAGGATAACTTCAGATAGAAATGTTAATTTGTTAAAAATGACATGACCTGTACAGGAAAAAACAACAAGCTGGAGACGAGAAGAGTTTAGAGGGAAAAGCAAAGTCGTGAAAACAGATTAAAGCTAAAGTGAAACATTTGTCTCCTTGCAAGTCGGGTTAAAACTGTCTGGAAGGAGTCAATAGGCCGGTTTTCCTGCTGTGTAATGTTGACCAATCAAAGGGTCACGGAGTCAGGAAGAAGGAAGCTCATATTCTCATGGCTAAAAGTGAGCTCTCCTCCAGCTACCTGGTAAATGAGCTGACACATTGAGTAGCTTGTATCATTGCCACAGTCATAAATGAACAAAAAAGAAAAGTCATTATTATTCCTAATTTGTCTTCTGTGCCTTTTTGAAACAAAGTTTTAGTGGATAAAACTGTTGTAACATGTATCTTCATCTACCAATGAAAAGGCCTTCGTCCATCTCGCTAACACTCTCCGGCTTGCTGGCTGTTCGTATTTGTGATAATAAAAGAGTCACAAATACATTTTACAAAAGCTCAGAAATATCCCAGAACAGATGAGCCCTTTAGTTTGAGCTTACAGGAGGATTATTGTCAGCCGTGGATTGATACACAAAATATACAGCACGTGAGACCAAATCAACAACAGTGTGTGTTCATGATGATGAAGACACGTCACCAAGTGTAACAGTGTAACTCACTGATATGTTTTTAATCAGGGTTTTTAACAACAATGGTGCAACAAAGATATTTCCAGTTTTGGACACACACACATAAAATGTCCTTCTAGGATCAATTCATCATTGGCGCTGTCCTTTTTATGGGAGTTGCTCTCAATAAGAAAATTATAGCCAGCTTTATATATCCTTCCACCTAGCTAACTTGCCCTCCAAAGAACTGCTTCTTTACCTCCGCCCACTACGGTTAAACTCCACCAATGACATGAGCGGAGACTGATTCGTTAATGTTTGGGAAACCAAAACTCCAACTCTGCCTTCCAGGGGAAGAGAGTACTGATCACAGACGGGGCTCCTTTCACATGGCAACATGATGAAACAGCGAGCAACATTAGCCCTCACACACACACACACACACACACACACACACACACACACACACACACACACACACACACACAAACTGTGGGAACAATACAGGTCTACCTGTGGAAAACCAAAGAAAGCAGCTCGCAGAGAGGCTGGTTCAGTGATTGGAGAACAATGGCATAGTATGGTCTCTGTGGATTGACCTCAGGCACACAAGAATGAGGAAATGAGGATTGGCTGGGCGGTTATGACACTGCCTTGGCACGCCACATGGAAAACTGGTATTTGGCACACGAAGCAAGCCAGCTACCAACACACCGCATACACAAACACTTATCAGACACATACAGAGTTTTAAAGTAGATAACAAACGGGTGGAACAAATGTAATAATCCCAGTGAGCTACGAACACACCGGGGATACATTTCTTTATCATGCATTTTCGGCAGTAGCACCGAGAGCAGGAGTCCTTGAGATACAAAGCACCCTGGGTTTACGTGAGGGTTAAGGTCATGTACCTTTTTATGTCAGTTGTTTGCTTGGAGCAACAATAAAACTTGCACAAGTGCTGATTTGTGTTTCTTCCCCTTCACAGAAGAAAAAAAAAAAGCGTCTTTATACTTTGTTTCGTAGCGCAAACAAGAACATAACACACAAGTACATTCTGTTCACCTAAGACGGAGCATTTACCATTTTCCTTTGATCTGCTTCACTTCAGCACAGTTCTCTCCTCTGTGTTTGCTGCATTTACAAGGTAAACCGATGCGCCGAGCAGATTCTTATTGGTGTTTGCTCATCCTGCAGCTCGTATAGGAGCCCGGCTTGCCTTCGAGCAATAACAACCTCGCAATAGCGTCGTGTGTGTTGGTTCAACACAGGGCTCGGTCCAAAGGTCTCCATTCTCATAAACACACTCTGACAGGGAGAGTTCAAAGTAAGGTAACCGGAAACAAAATGAAAGCACTTCGTCTCAAACCACCGTGGGTCAATAACCACCAATAAGCATCGGATTTACATTCAGCCAACGATCCATTTAGTTCTCTGTAAACAAGTCTCTGCAAGCAAAGTGGATGCCAACACAACTGCAGCTCATGTAGCAACACCGAACACACACACTCCGACAAAGAAAACACACCGTATATCCTGACACTCAGTGAGGATATTACGCTGCGTGAGGTGCAGTTTGTTACTTTCCCTGTCACGTACACCGAACCGCAGTAACGAAAATAATAACAGTCATTTCCAGCCATATATGTATGTATATACTATTATTGCCCTGAAGCCATTCTCCTGAACACTATGTGGTGCCCAGAAAATGCTAAACAAAAATAAACGAATGTCTTTGAAACAGACTGTTATGTGTGACACGGGGCGGAGGGTTCAAAAGAACCAGATTAAATTATTTACTTTATTATCGATTCACCTGACATTTATTTTCTGAACTGTTTGGTCCCAAAATAGTAAAAATAATATTCATGGTTTCCTAAATTTGAAATTTCCGTTAATACGGCTTTAAAGTACTCCTTTTGTCCAGCCAACATGTATAATCCGAACACGATCCCATGCAGCAAATCAGAATCAGCATCAGAAATACTGTATTAATCCCCACAGGGAAAGTCCAAAGCGACAATCACTCACAGCTGCTGGGATAGAAAAAGGAACCATATATAAAATAAATAAATGTATTTATATAAATAAATAAATAACAAATAGCAATATACAATCAAGACAATCCTCACTGATCAGAAGCTAGAACAAAGACAGTTGTAGTTTTTGCCAAAGAAAATGACTCATCAAGGTTTGCTGTTTATTTTCTGTTGATCAACTAATTGTTTAATCAACTAAATTGTTTCAACACCACTTTCATCTTTTTATCATTAGGAATCTGATGTGTTAGTAGATCTTAAAAGAGCATCGTATTTTTAAAGTTGTTCTGTCTCATGTAATGTCACTGCTTCATAAAAACTTCTACGTAACTTTCAAAATAAAGGTATAGCTTTGCTGGCTGATTTGACCGCACGAACCTTCTCATCCAAACATGTGTCAAACACTTCTGAGTGCGCAAGCAAGTCATTCTGACAGTGGACCAAGAGGCAAATTCAGAGCATGAGCAGTCTGACCAGACAATGAACCTTGAGCAGCTGGAGGCCTCTTCAGGAGGAACAACTCCAGCATGATAGCGGACACCGCTGTCACGGATGGATGCAGGTTACGCACGAAGAGGAAAGGACTGGGAAGAAAAGTAAATTCAGCATGCCCACGAAGAGGCTGTGATGGCAGAGAGTGTGGCCGAAAACCGCGAGGAGGAGGCGGGAGAGCAGCGAGGAGAGACGGTCACTGTCAGTCTGTCTGGGGAGACAATTTGCCAAATTAAAGCTCCAAAAAAATCTGAGCGGGCAAACAAAAGCTCCGTCTCGCCTGGGAAATCTCCGTTTCTCCTCTAATCACATAAAAACATTTGAATTACTTCAAGGAATCAAAATGAACAAACACCCTAAACGAGCTGGATGCGCCCCCGCCTCTCTGTGTCCTTGGAGCTTCGTTTCCCGTAACGATGGAGAGCCAAAGTGGCCCCGTTTGCCGCCCCTCGCCTCGCTCCCTCTCCATCCAGTGCGCGTCCGCTATATCCCGGGGAAAAAAAACAACCTTTCAATCAAACAGGGAACCGATCGGTGCAACCGATCTGATGGGGCACGTCGGTGCTGTGTGTCCGCACAGCTGGTTACAACAACAGCTGCACACAGAGCCAGAGCACGAAGGGAAGGTGCCATGGTGGCAGCCAGCAGTGTGTCCCGCATGGCACGGCGAGCCGAAGAGCTGCGCTTCCACATCCACTCTCACTCTCCTATTTCACACTGCACGTTCGCATTTCATGCATTTCCCTTTTGTACAAACAAAAACATAAATTCCTACCAAAAGCAGCCAGCGAGCATCGCGGAGTATCCAGCCGAGACAACAGGGATCCGCTCGGCGCACAGACAACAATAAAAATGGGGCGCAGCTGGCAGTGCCACCGGATGTCCAATATTAATTGTTAATACGGCCGATTTCTGAGCATGTGGATCGGCTTCAGCTTTTTAAAGGCTCCAGATGAATTCGGCTGGAGGAGCTGCTTTCTGCGCACACTGCCTCGGACTCTCGTTAAACATTAAAGTTGAAGCGAAGAACAAATCACAGAACAACTTTGGCTGCTGTTTGTCCACCTGCAGGTGCTGCCGCCGATCGGTGGTAGTTACAGGCTAATGCGAGTCCGTCTCCGCACAAATGTACATTTACTGTCGTAAACTGTCCAATTTAGGCCATTAAAGAAAAAAAAAACACACACACTCACAGAGCGAGCAATGTTGTCCGCCTGCATATTCGCAATTATAAAGGAAAAATGTGCAATAATGTAGAAATATTAATGTACTGTGAAAGAGGTTGTAGAAGGGAAATAAGGCACCTGTTTTGAGTGTCACATTTTATGGATATTAGTGATTAATCTTCAAATAACCTTAGAGTACGGTGCAATTGCATTTATTAATCAAAATATTCCCCATGTAGTTCTGTACCATGCGTGCTCCTGTGTTTAATTCCAAGTGAAAGTAGCCATTTTCATCCTAGAAGACCGTTAAAAGCCTTCATGTTGTATCTGTCTGTTCCTAAACATGTCATCAAAGACTTCTCTGTTGTTAATCTTAAAGTAAACAGTTGTTTATTTGCCCAAAACTGAGAGACTGGCTTTACCTTAGCGCGTGTCCTCGGATGTCCCCTCCGAGTTGAGGCTCCTCCGGACCGGGGTAAAATGTCGGCCTCGGCCTCTCCAGATGATATTATTCCGCACCATCCACGGAGGACAGAGGAGGATCACCGCGTGAGCAGCAGCCCCTCAGCCCGGGAATCCCGCTTCACCTACAGCCACATGCGGGAAGTTTGTTTACAGCAGTGCCGAGCTGGGCTATATGGCGGATAAACGGGACAGAAAAGATGGTTGTAGGACTGCTGAACACCCCCTTCTCCTCCACCACCTCCTCCTCCTCCTCCTTCTCCTCATGCCTCTCCCTCCCCTCCATTGGTGCAGAAGCCTACCGTTTTGGAGATGAGAGGGTGGGAGAATAAAGGCAGTCATCTCTCCCCTGAAGCTAATTCCTTTATTAATAAAGTTTTACAGGCTTGTACAGCTTGTACAGCCCCCCCTCCTCTCTCTCCCCCCCCCTGTCTTTGAGTTGGTGCGGTCCGCGGGACTCTTAAAACAAGACGAGGACACTTTCTGTGGCGGCTGCGCGGGTTTAATCCACTTTTTTTGGGGCAGGGAAAGAGACATAAACATAAAGAGAGAGATGGAGGGCGTGGATCCGCGCGCCTGGATGTGTTTTATGCTCCGAGTCTCATGCTGCCACTGTGTCCTAGCGTTGTTGTTGTTGTTGTTGTTTTTGTTGTTATTGTTGTTGTTGTTGTTGTTGTTGGTTACGCCGTGTTTAGCTGCATGTTTCAGGGTTCAGCGGACCGTAAAGGTAAAGAAAGGAGCTGTGAGTGACTGACCTGATTGGGAAGTGTGTCAGCTGTAAAAACAGTTGCAGCTCTCATCGGCGAATTGGGGGGCACTTGAGTTTACGAATAATCCCGCAGGGAGAGTATAAATGTTGTAAAATTAGAGTGTCAGACTTCTGGCCGGGGGTTTCAAAATAAAACTCGCGTTGCGAAGGAAGGTGTACAATTTAAATGGGTGGTTTTACAACAGTCGTGGGTGAATTTGTTGCGACCCCGAACAGCTCAATGAATTTTTTTTTTTTTTTTTCAAATTTTCCTGAAAAAAATGAAATGAAAAGCTACTTTGTCATGTATGCCTTTGGTAGGCTGTGTCACAGAGCTGCTTCGTGTCATTGTGTGCACCACACTGAACATGGACCGGAGAAAGCAAAACGAAGAGTTGTCTGAGAAAAGCGGAAAGAAAATTATAGACAAGCCTGTTAAAGATAAAGACCATAAGACCATCTCCAAGCAGCTCGTGGTTCCTGCACATGTTATTAGCACGTTTAAGGTCCCTGGGACTGTAGTCAAACCGGCTGAATGCAGCTGCAAGAGGAAAATCAACCCCAGGTTGAACAGAGGAAACAAAGAGCCAGGGAAAACTTCCAAGTGATATAAACTGAATTCTGAGGTCTAGGTACATCTGTGTCTCATTGCAGCTTTTTGAGCACAGTGGGCTGGATGGGCAGGATGACCCAGGAAAACATCACTGTTGAAAGAAAAACGTTTTACAAAGCGAATGTAATTTGCTAAAATGCATTTTGACAAAACTTCAGTGCTCTGGGGAAAACTTCCTTTGGACAGACGAGACAAAACTTTTTATTTTTATTTTATATCAAACAATAAAATAAACAATAAACAATAAAATGTCTTTGTTTCAACGTGTTGTCTTTGGTTTGTTTGCAATTAAATTTGGATTTTTGTGATTTGCAAATCATTGCATTTAAAAAAAACTTTTTTTACAGTGTCCCAAATTTTTCGGAAACCGTGTTGATTCCGTTGATATGCTCTCAATTAATGAGTTAGTTGAAGTTTTACAAATATTGGAACAATATTTCAGTCTGATGTAATCTAAAATATGTTTTTACTTGACTAATGTCTGCTATATTTTACTTTTTTTCATCATCTTTTATGAACATGTTTTTACATTGTAGATACCATCTTAAATCAATTAGGTTCAAACATCATCAAACCAAAATGATAAAAAAAAAAAAAAAACTTAAATACATTTTACACTAAAATAGTATTTGAAAACTTGATTTTTAGTGGCACAAACTTAAAGTTGACAAAGTACAGAGAACAAAGAAGTACACATTTTACTTACATCTGAACAGCAACACATTTAAACACATTTTATTTTCTTGTTAATCTGAATTTATTAATAGGCTATTTGTTACAGGCAAACAGTTGAATGAAAAACTGTTATCGCGATAGGCTATCGGATGTAACTCATTGTATGTAAATGGTTTGTATGGCTTGCATAGATTACATTGGAATGATGAATTTTTTTTTTTAGGTAGCCTACATTACAATATGCTAAACCATCACAACAAAACAAAAAGCTAAACAAGCTCTGCCGCACTTCAAAAATATTGAATCACTTGAATGTGCAAATACAGAATACTGCCATTGAGAATGATACACAACAGACTCTCTGTCGGATGTCTGTTTAGTTGTGTTTATCTGTGTATCAAGGCAGGAAACCCTCAGAGCAGTCAGCGCTCCACGAGTATTCATCTCTTATTATGAAAAGCCTACTAACACATTTCCGGTTTTGCAGTTATTCACTAATTGTAACTTGACTCGAAATGAAGGCAGTGAAAACGGATATGGTTTGCGTCTACGACACAGTATCGTCAGAGGGGCGGGGTCACACGACCCGTCTTTAAGGACACCGGGAGGACTAAAGCTTCAAACCCGTTGACCCCAGCGGGGTCCGGGGCTGCTTTTGAGCTGAGCCCCGCTGGAAACTCTTCACCTCCTTACTGACCTGTTAACGGAGGAGCAGACGCTGGCACGCGGCCTCCGCAGCGGGTTTACTACAACTTCACAGCCATACCACTCTGTAAACTCCAAGATGTTGGGGCTTGTGGTTTACCTTTTGACGATAAAAGGTTTACCGTGATTATTTTATCCATAAACAATGACACAGGAATTTTTCAAAAATATGTATTGCATCACATCTCTGTAAATAAAATATAAAGTCAAATATCAGGTTGAAGAAGTTGTTCAGTCATTTTATGAGTTTTTATATGAAACCAGCAGACTTAAATTAGGTGAACTTCAGACAATTAATTAATTTAATTGAAGAAAATACATTTAATAAACCAGTGGCCTTTTCAGGAATCAAGAGGTAAGCAAACTCGCTTTGCATTATTAATTTGTTGTATTTTTCATTTGGCCTGAGGATGTACATGTAGCTGTAGTCCCTTTATATTCCAGTCAATATATAAGACAACATATGAGGTTATTTGTAGGACATTTATTAAATTGTTCATGTACTGCTGTAGGGACTGAATTCAATAGTAGGCTATTAATCTTCTTCTTTTTAAACAACGTAAAAATGAGTCTGTGGAGTGTTGTAACTGTGAACCAAATAGATGCAGGGAATTCATAGAAAAAAAGTGGATCATTATCAATAATGTTTAATTTGAAACAATATTGATGAATATGATAATAATGGGTTATATTTAGCTGTCATTTATCTGTACTACCTGCCTTAAAACAAGTATCTGTAATAGTTTTGGCTGTGTGCAGACAGATGAAAATATGAATGAGCAGCTGCTCCCTTCTTTTGAAAGAAACCCATCTATAGCACAGCCAGTGTTATATAGGTCAGCTCATATAGCTGCTTGCATAAACATGGTTAAATCTTAATGTACTCGCAGAGGAAAGTAGGTTGTCATGGTGCATGAGCCTCATTAAGCCACGTTTTATGAATATTACAGGAGATAAGCTGTGGGGTGTTTGTTTTTATCTGTCGGTTAAAGCCCATATGTGAAGGCCTGAAGGCTGTGTGTGTGTGTGTGTGTGTGTGTGTGTGTGTGTGTGTGTGTGTGTGTGTGTGTGACCTTAAATAATGTGTATTAATTTGGTATAAATCTGTTCAAACCGAAATGTAGGCCAAGGCTGGTATATATCATACTTAAAGGATAATAGTGACAGTTTTTATGCGGTTCACCGTATTACCACTCCCTTATGTTTCTATTTCTGTTGTGACCAGAGGATAGTACAAATCATTCTGCTAGTCAAACATTCACAAAAACAACGCTGCTTTTTCAAAAGGTCGTGCAGATTTAATGGATCATTCGAGATTGCAGTGCTGCACCACCATTAATTTATTTGCTGCAGAGATTTATCGATTGATATTTGTCCTTTTTGGAGGGCAA
Source organism: Embiotoca jacksoni (assembly GCF_022577435.1). Lineage (NCBI taxonomy): Eukaryota > Metazoa > Chordata > Actinopteri > Embiotocidae > Embiotoca > Embiotoca jacksoni. Next base: position 21,407,998 of record NW_027185392.1, on the reverse strand, counting down.
TGAAATAAGAATATTTATAACCCAGCACAGGAATTTGTGCTGCACCTGTAGGTACAGTACTGCTCCCTTTTTTCTCAGTAATTAATAATAATTTCTCACATGCAAAGTGTGATAATGCCATTTTGTGTCTGAACATGTTGCCTGCGCTTGAAACTTTTTTTCAATGACTCATCACACAGCTATGACTTAGTCCTGAATTTAAACAAAAATAATTGTTCTCTTGCGCATTGAAAAAACATTGCTGTGTCATAGGTTGAGGTTAAGTTCATGTGTTCAGCTAGTCCTTATACAAAACCATCATACTTAGTGTGATCCTGTAAAGTGATCCGAGATAATAAAAAAAAAAAAAAAAATTATGAACACAGGCAAGTGTAAATTGATTAAAAACATAATAAATTACTCTGATGGAATGAGGGTGATGTACAGTATCCAGTATAAAGTCAGAGTAAGATGTAAAATTCAAGATGGCGTGTTATTTCTTCCTTGTTCACAGACTGGGTATTCCCCAGCAGCCTTGTGCTCAGTGCTGCCACTGATGGCTGGGAACTGTATTACAACAAGACACGATGGTAGATATTTCACTCCATCTATCTAAATGGCAGCGTTTAGTAACTTCATAAATGAAATCATTTCCCATTAATGGAGTGGGACTAGAGCGTTTTACCAGGTACTTCTTTAACAGTCAAATTGACCTAACGGCAAATTGTTAAAACCTTTTCCTAACCAATCATTCCACCAATAAGCAATCAATTTATTAACCCCCAAGCTGAATAGTCTGCACTCAACACAAACACATATTCATTTTCTTTGGCAACTCAGTTCAACAGCTATTTTTTTCTCTTAAAAAAATTAGATACTAACTTTCAGAATGACAAGGGGAAAATAATCATGTTTTGAGAAACATACTCCACAACTCTGTGGATTCTCTGAGATATTTAGCAAAAAAAATATGTTCCTGTTATCCAAAAATATAAAACACTTTAAAAATAAAATAAAAAAATGAGGAGCTATTTCTTATCCAGCCTATAAAAGGTTATTTTTTGCATCACTGCCAATGCCATAACTGCAGTTTTTGTAGGTGGCACAGGTTAGACTTGCACTAGTGTGGAGCTCTGCAGTTGGACAGTGTTGTCTGGGCCTGGGATGAGGTTTCTTTGAGCTTTGGTCAAGTAACGCAGCTATCAGTTTCAGCAATTTGATGAGCATGCAAATATGCCTTACCTTTTAGTCCTTCACTTTCCAATTCTTCACATGAAAAAAGTACGTTTCTTAAACTTCCTCAGTTCCTCGATGAGACAAGGAAGTATCCCGAATCGGTTTTCAGGTCTTCATTGTAAAGCACTGCAGGTTCTTCCTGCAATCTGCTCACACCTGATGGATGAGGTGGGTTAACTGAGTAGGTATGAATCATGCCTGCCTTACTGCTGATGCCATTGTGAGAATCTTGCGTAAGAGTCAACCTTGTCCTTGATTGCCAAGGTAACTTGATAAAACTGCCTCAGCTCCACAGCAGGGGCCCCTTCCTCTCACAGGCAGTGCAACAACATTGGCAGATATGCAACAGGAAGGTCCACACTTAAGTCATTTTTATTTGATTTGTACAAACAAACAGCACTTTAAATTATATAACCCATAACCCACTTAAATTCCTTTTTACCTGAACTAAAAATAATTTCGGGCAAGGTTTTAACATGGGTGTGTTTTTGTGTGCATGCGTGTAATTATCACTGTATACTTGTGAGATAAGATTAAGCAGGTAGGCGTTTGAAAGCACTAAGTATGACCGAGAATCTAGATTACATTTCTGCCTGCTCCGGTAAGAACGTGAATGATGTGAAAAGCACAGTTGTACTGTATGAGACATCACTCTTTATTGGGTATTTCACATACAATGCCACTCACATAGAAGCGTTTACTTCACACTAATACAAGGTCACATACAGGATCTCATCTCCATCAACAGTTAAATTTGTGATTTTTTTTTTTTTTTTTTTTTTTAGAATTGTGTTACCATGGTGACTCTTTACACACCAAATATTTCAATCTCCATTCATGCTGCCAGGAATATTTAACAGATGAATGTGGGCCAGTTATCAAAAGGACTGAACAGATTCATCACAAAAGAAAAGGGAACATTTTCAGGGTGCGTTCACAACCAGAATGTTTAGAAGTGGTAATCTGAAGTCACAAGTGTTCCCTGCTTTAGTAAAGTTTGCTTGGCTGGCTGAGAAAAATGCCATTTGGTGTCTGATGATTCACTGACACTGGAAATGTGACTGTCCTTCTGCAAGCAAACTGTAGCGTGCTTCATGATGAGTTGGCTGAGGAATGAAATCCTACGCAACTACAGGACACAGACCCCAAAACTCAAGGGTTTAAAAGGTAAATCTGATAACTGGCTCTTATTGGTCAGAAAGTCTGAGAGTGAGAGCAAAACTTCAGTCTGGAGGACTGCTGCTCATGTTTAACTTTCTCTTCGTGTGCTCTCAACTGCTACAAACACAACACGGAGCTAAAGTTCCCTTGACCTGGCTTCAGATTTGTTTTGACTCTGCCAACACCAACATTTCTAACCTTGCAGGTTGACAGGTTTACAAAAGTCTGTCCAATGAGTGAGCTATTCGTGAGCCCATGTGACTTGTGCTTACAAGTCCTGGCTCACTTAGAGTGAAACTAAATACCCACTGCAACAAAGTCAACTTTACTGGTGAGGAAAGTCTTTGTTGGTGTAATCAGGCATAATCACACTCCATTTAATGCGGGTCCCTATTTGTAAATGACTTTACACTATACTGTTGTATATCCACTTCTAGACACATGCCACCACCACAACTACAGAAAAGGGCTGGGGGAAAAGATACAACGCAATTTGGTCTTTCTAAAAAGTAGCTGTATTTTGATTTTGATTCTTTTTGGCTGAAGCAAAGTGGTTTTAGAGAGAAGGACAAGGAGGGTGAGTGGTAAGGAGGGAGGGAAGGAGGGGTGCTCCGGGGTGGAGGTGTAATTGTGGTAGTGGCTGGTATGAGACTCTTAAAGCATCAGGAGGAGGCAATAGTGTCAGAGTGACAACAGAACTGCAACTCATACGAAGAAAATGTTCAGGTGACAAAAGAGGAAACATGTTGGAGGCCAGTTTGGTCTCCCAGGTGAAAGGGGTGAAATCGTTTTTCAGACCATCGTACCCAAGCAACCTTGTGCTCAGATGAAGCACATCATCATCTCACGGTCCACTTTGGATGGTGGTGTAGAGCCAGTGTGATAATGATGATGGGTTATGAATGGATAACGACAGAAGACTGCCCAAAGAGAGGTTAAATACTGCACTGTATGCCGCAGAGCAGCATCGTTGTTATTGTTAAGATTACCCATCTTACATATTTTGGTGCAAACATGATCATATTTATGAACTGCAAGGACGTCTGTTTGTGACCAAATGAATCCCCGTTTCATTTGAGAGAATATTTTAAAATTCACTTCATAATTTTCTGCATCTTGTTTAAAATGTCACCTGACTGACCTCGAACTGCAGAAAACCATTCGCAGACTGATGTCACACAGAATGTGACTGCTGGACTTGAATTCAACCCTCCTTGTTATGAAAGGTTTCTTCTGACTCTTGGCTACTGGAACAGTGTGAAAAGCTGTCACTTTTTCTTTTCATGAAATGTTGTGGTGAATGACTGAATGAGAGCGATCTCTCCCTGCTACCTGAAAGTTGTGGGGGAAGAATTCATTTGCAAAAAGTTTAAATTAGGAATTAAGATGTTTAAAAGCCTGATTACAAGTGAACATTCAATTTAAAGAGAGTGGACGTTAACACCAAATCTATCAGCAGCAAGCAGCAGCTTCACTCTACAATCATGCTGGTCCCTACAGTCCAACCTACGGTACAGCTGTACACAAGCAGGCGAAAATGGGCAGGATTTCATCAAAAGGGGTCGAGTGGAGAGGGACTGAATTGGGTGATGAGATCACCATGGCAACGAGGACCTCCGTGGTGAGGAGCATGAGGGGAATGTGGGAGGGAGTTTCATGCTGAAGTGATCTAAAGTGGAGGGAATCGCTCTTCACTTTTACGGTTTCAGGAGATTCTCATGGCGGCGGTTCAAGCACTCACACTAATGAACTCTTCACACACTCTCACACACTCTCACACACACACACACACACACACACACACACACACACACACACACACACCATTACATCACAGATAATAACAGTTATATAACAAGGCCGTGTGGACACCGAGTGATCACAGCAACCTTACATCAGTGTCCGCAAGCCAAAATAAATACAAACACTTCAAAATCCTTGTTCCCTGATGGCAGCAACACAAAAAAAAAAATCAACAAATGTAAACAAACATGGGGTAAACTAAAGGATTGCACATTATAGAGATGGAAGATTAACATCTACTCCAAACAGATGATGTTGTGGTTTGACTTTCCTCATTTTGAGTTACTGTAAGTCACAACTACAAACAGGACATGTTGCACTCGGCTTGTTTTAAAACACACAACATGTGTCTTAATAAACATTGAATCTTAAATTGCAGATACTGTACATTATTCTTAATGTTCCCCAAGGTCACAAAGAAAGCTGACATGGACTTTTGGGTTGCAAAATGCTGCAAGTTATAAAATAATCCATCAATTCTGCAGATTGTGGGGGTGTGTGTGTGCTTAATGGAGAAATGTTAAAATTAAGTCCAGCAAACCGGGGGAGAGGAACGATGGGAGACATCACAGCTCGCAGTCCTGGAACAGAGAGATAAACAAATGAACATTACTTACAATCCCTAATATTGACTGTGAGGATGCAAAGAGAGGTGAGGAAGTCAAAGACACCCCGCTACAGAAATTTAGATTACTGCGTGATGCAAACACGCCTCGGAAAATTCATAAAAATGTCCCCCGTACATTTCAGCCGGCTCATATTTTGGAGGAGTTGACAAATAATAACGCCTGAATGCCACTTCTGTCACCGTAGGAAGTTTAGTAGCAGGTTTGTTCACCCACTGCATTCTGGGAGACAAATTGAGCAGTTTTTGATTTGCAAACTGCAAATGAAGGAGGAGATACTGTCGGTGCTGAGGAGCCGACAGAAAAGGAAAAAACAAAAACGTGTGCCAACAGAAGAATCCTTCCAGCATGGACAACATCCTAATTCAGAATAAAGGTCTGGTTTTAATGAAGTGAAATAGAATGAATCACTTGTATTCAAATTTTTCACACAATAAACAATTCAAATGTGAGCGAGTGAGAAACTCCTTAACGTCAACTTAAGCCGGTCCTTCTGGATAAAAGAAAAGCAGATAGTGAGCTTTTATTTTGAAGGGTGAGGATCAGTAGGAGGGTGTAGGTAAACATCTGGGACTCTGCAGGGACTTTTGAGATTTCACTGCATTTTCGGGACATGATAAGCTGCATGTTCCACTGAACACGGGTCCGCCATGTTGGCAGCGCGTCAGACGTCCTGGATCGGTCATCTTTCCATGATTTCTGTGCTGCTGTCGTCGGTTAACGTCGTTAAACGGCTTCTTTCGTCTGTTTTGTGGTTATTGTTGTCATTTCCTACTTTGTGCTGCAGCCTACAGACAAAGTTAACACAGCCAGCTGTATTTTAGTCATTAAAAACAGGAACCCTCTGATTAAATTTTTTTGGCGTAACTATTTCCCACACTGTGTCTGTGGCGGGAGGAGAACGCAGCATTTCTTGTCCAAATTGTAAGACGGCGGGGGCGGACGGTTGATGTAGAGATTTGTTCTAAAGCCAGAAATTTGCACATGGGGTGTTTTATTTTTGAAAATTGAGCGGAATTTTATTTTATTTTCTCAACCGACTCCGCTCGGCCGATCTGCTCCGAGCGGCTTCCGCCAAAAATAGACTCGCTGCCTATCTTCAGCGGAGCAGCGCGGCGCAGCTGGTGGGATATGAAGCATCGACTTAAATTCACTCCGGTGGCCGCGTCGGAGACGGAACCAGCGGAAAATAACCGTTACGGCACCGTTACATGTGAAGGGTTTACCAGATTTTTTTGGGAGCTATTTATACAAGCCCATATTGATGCCACCCAGTAAGTGGGTCATGGTATTCATCTTAAACGGACCTTTCCGTTTGTTCTGATTGTTTGCTCTAGATCACAGGTTGTAAGTGTTGCTCTGACAAACTCACCGTCTTTACTCCCAGAAGTAGCGCAGATACCAAATCGTTTCATTCTTCAGCTGAGGGCCAAACAGCGGGTTGGCCTGGGCCAGAATGGCTACCAACCAACTGCACAAACAGGGAGAGAAAAGAAGGATTGTCAACACGATGACCTCATGTGTACACAGGCACATTCACAATCACGGAATTCAAAGAAAAGTACGGCTTTTTTTTTTTTTAATTTCCTGCAGCCTGCGTCTTATTGCTGAGCATTACAGCGATATATCACCCTGCTGTGAAAACAACCATCACCGTAAACAGAGCAGGAAACAGCTTCACAACGAGTCCAAACAGGCCGAGGCCACAAGAGGAGCTGTCGACTTAAAGGAGGTCCAACTTGAAGCAGCTCTGAAGCTGTTATTCGTGGGTCTAAACGAAGGTGAATGTTGTTTTATCACCCTTTTAATTCAGCTCGATTGTTTGCTGGTTTGCGCAGCTTGCAATGAGCCGGATGGATCTGTGTCTTCATAAAGACGCACAACGAGACGGTGTGAATGAAGGAACCCGTTTTAAGGGGCTGACGTTCTTTTGACTTACTGTTGTAAGCAGCATCCTGCGCTTTGTGTCCAGAGTCTCCACAATAACAGTGATGGATGCAACTCTGATAATCAGAATGTGTTCTTCAAAAAGATTAGTATGAACTTTGTCCCTGTTTACTGGACTTTAAATCAGGTGGACTGTTAATCCAGAAAGGACCCTTTGATCATGACAACAAGTTATCTTCTGGTAAAGTTTGGTCCCGCTGTGGTTTATAATTATCAATAAAGTGTTTGTGCAAAAGGGTGGAAGAGCTTTCACCGCTTTTGTCCACATTTACCTTCAGTAGGGATAATTTTAGTCGTTTGATTACAGCTACCAGCTGGTAGCAACTTATGTGCTGGCTTGGTCGGTTTATTGGGTGTATTTCTGAAATAAATAAAGTTTGAGTTTATAGCGTGTAAAGGTTAAAACATGAACTCTCCTTTACAACTGCTGAACCCTCTCTGGTTGAACTGGCTCTTGAGGTACTGGCTGATTACTGGACTTTAGATTTAATGGCTGAACGTACAGCAAATAAAACACTCACACACTTACACAACAGAGGAGACATATGGTTGTTAAGATATAAAACAGAATCATACTGAAACACACAGACAATCCATAAACGTGATCCGTATTATCCATTTTAATCCAGAGTTCTCAAATTGTAAGTAATCTCTAAAATTGTATATACCCGGCACATTCAATTAAATTCAATTCAACTTTATTTATAAAGTGCCAAATCACAACACAGGTTATTTCATGGCACTTAACACATTAAAGTCCTTACAGCAAGACTTTACAATATTATACAGAGAAACCCAACAATTCAACAATTCCCACGTAAGCTAGGAGGGAAAAAACTCCTGTTTAAGGGAGAAAAACCTCCAACAGAGGGAAGAAAAACTCCCTCTTAACAGGAAGAAACCTCCGACAGAACCAGACTCAGGGGTGGGCGGCCATCTGCCTATGAGGTCAATCTGCTCATCAGTCTTGTACGTGTAATTCTTTCTACCCGTTTTTATGTTCAAGCTCCTCCAACTCATCCAGCGACATCATTTTCAAACTAAGAGCTAAAACGGAGGAAGTCAAGTTTTCATTACAGAAACGTGTACAGGTTTGTGAATCTCATGCTGCTGCTGTTGTATTTATGGAGGTGTCTCTTGGAGGAGCTGGAGCTCCCTCTAGTGGTAGAATAATAATTCTGCAGGCACTTCCTCCCACTCTTCATGTTTTTTTTTATCACCTCAAAAAGTGATGGGGGGGGGGGGGGGGGGGGGAATCTTTTTCCCAGCTGGTTTTAGGAGGATTTCAAACTAGCAACTCATGAGGATAGACCTCAGTGCTGAGAAGACCAGGTTGTTTGTATCTTTATCATCTATCTTTTCATTTATCATAAGTCTATTTGATATTCCTCTTGCATCGGCTGTGCAGATCTGTCATTTTCTCAGGCAGGTTCTTTTGGTAGAAGTAGAGAAACTGCTGTAATTATTATTATCGTTGTCATTATTATTACAACTTTTCTGCTCTGCGTTGTTGCGGTCTCGGCCAATAAGACCCTGAATAATATCTTGTTTCAGTGCATTTACATTCTCCTTCACGTCTCTTTGCTTTACGCACGTCCAGCTGATATTTAACGAGTGAAGCGACTTGCCCATCTCTTCCTGTTCTCCCGGCAGCATGCTCTCTTTGCAAGTATTTTTGTCGATTAGTCGCTGATGTTCCTGTTTGTTTGTTTGTTTCTCTCAACCTTGTGAATTGTTATCGATCTTCCCTTCCCATTCCTATCATCCACGTCGATCTTCAAGTGCGTTTGTAAACCACTGTTTGCCGTCCGTGACACGCAACAACCTCAGAAGCCGTTTTATTTGAAAGCGCTGGACAAAGCAAACGACTAGTCTGCTCAGCGGTTTCAAGTTTCACTACTCAGGTGTCATTAAGCAGCAGATTAATACAGCAGAGTCACCCGGACACGCGAAGCTCCAAACGTCAGAAGAAGAGGAAGACAGTTTGTACTTACAATAAGTAGCAGCAGACTGCTGTGAGGATGAGACTGGTGACAATCACACTGTCAAAGAGGAGAGAGCAGTCAGTCACACGCCGGCCCAGTATTACTGTCATATTTCATATTCAAATACAGTGGTTCACAGTTTATATATCTAACGTTCACTAACGTCTGCACAGATTAGTGAATGAACTGAGCACTAATATGTAACTTAAAGTAGAAACCAAATTACATGAGCTTGTGGTTGTTTTGCCATATGACAACACACGCTATGAAAAACAGATGTCAACTGTCAAGACCACCGTGCTGAAGTGGTTATGTGGCCTGTTTGAGGCATTTGTGGGCAACGTTTCCCATAAGTGAGTGAGAACTGCTTTAGAGAACTGTTTATTTTATGTAGGCTATTTATTTGTGTTCGTTTAACTGGACTCCCCCCCCCCCCAAAAAAAAAAAAATAAAATAAAAACTGACACAAAATTTCATGACAACCATCACAACACCTATGGACACTGGAGACACTTTACTTTGCACACCTGCACAACAAATCAATGTTGTCTTGTATAACAGGAGGTACCAATATGTTTATATCGTACAATACAGGTGCATAAATATTTAAACCAAATTATCTTTCCACGCTTGCCTCTGTTGATTTAACCCTGTAGAGACCGTATGGAGGTGAGGGGGGGTGAGGGGGGGGGGGGGATGACGCAGGGCCTTCATCACATAAACAGGAGTACGCTCGTGCGCTCATGTATTTCTGAACATAAAATGCCACTGAACCCAGCGAAAAGACTAACAATGAATAGTAATTAAATAAAATGTATATCTCAATTAAAATGCTTCTGAACAAAACCAAAGTAAACGCCGTTAATTGCAGTTAATTAACGGCCGCTACAGCACCTACCCCCGGTTGGGTCCTTTGGGCACTAAAAACGGGGCCACGACTCCCACCAGTCCCCATAACGTGGTGAAGCAGATCATCGGCAGGGCGAGAGAGTGGGACACCATGGCTTCAGCTGGCAGAAACAGGTACAAATGGAAGAATTATTGTGGGTTTGTCCTCTTAGAAATAAAGCGCATCAATGGCTGCTGAGCCAGCCCGTCGCTTCCGCGATGTTCCCGCCCATCTAAGCCGACGCGGTGTATGATTGGTCCAGACTCCGGAGACAGTGGAGTCTGATTCGTGTAGCCAGCTGCCTTTCAGTATTACAGTGAGAGGGATTGGATGGATGGTTGCGCCAGCAGATTGTAGACCAGTGTAGTTTTTTTCATTTTCAACCCGAATACTTTGAACCATCCTTTACTGTTCACCATTAATGTTATTTATAGAGCAGGAAAAGGAACTAAGAAAAAAGACAAACAAAAAAATTAAAGCACAGCTTTTAGTTTTACTATTACCAAATACAAAAATAAAAAATTAGAATCATTTTAGAGTAAATGAAAACATTTTCCTTTTTTATTGTCAGCAGTATTAAGTTATAAAACAAAGTGATAAAATAATGGAATAATTATGAAATAATTATTTTAAAACCAATGATGTGTATATACATATGCAATTATTCAGAGAGACAATACTCAGTTACTATTGTAACACATACACCTGTTAAGCCTGATTAGCCGGTAATACATTTTTTGTTTTAATTTAAGTTTCAGTTACTGGTAAGAAAGGTTTTAGGGCCTTATTTTCTTCCTTTATCAATTAAACAATAATAATCAAAGAAAAACGTGTTAAAATAAGTCCAAACAGTGGTGTATGTTGGTGTTAAAGTAATCAATATTGTGGGTTTTGACAGAGAAGCAGCAAGCCTTATATTTCATGTTTTAAGTCTTTATGCACCCAAGACCATACACACAGTAAATGGCTGCACATGGGCTACAAATTTAAGACATGCAAGTTATGTGCAGAGAGCATGCTACATTAATTTGCCAAAAAGGTGACAGCAAGTAACCTGCCTTCCTGTATTAGCACTGCCACTCTCGCCATTTAACTTTACTCTGGTGAATCAGTGTGAAAGTAATACATATACATGTATTTAGAAATCTGTTTTCTGGTTTTTGTGACATATTTATGCCTAAAGCTGCCTCAGAATATCAAAACAATTTAACAGATTAAATGCTATTGTTGATGTTCCTGTTGCATACTGCCTCAAAGTGGACAAAGGTGTCTGTCTGCATCCCCTTGTGCAGTTTCCTTCAGTTGATGGTGGTTATGGCTGCAATTAGAGACCACTGCTTTCCAGTTTTAACTTGGTCAACTTGCCAGGAAATACATATGTTCTCAGTATATTTCTCATTAATTGGCAAGACTAATAGGGCTGTCACGATAAAATAGAACCAAAGTTCTGAAACAGGTGTAACCGTTTATAGGTATTTTAGATTTCGTAATAGTTTCCATGAGAGGATGTCAGGCAAATATATTTATTGGAAAGCCTACTTGCCCAGCACCAATTGGAACTGATACATTTTAAGTAAATCATCTAAAAAAAAGTTTCTTAAAATAAATACCAATTTATATCAAACAGTCTTTTATCCAGAACATATCAAAGCTCTGACAGGAAATTGAAATAGCCTAAAGAGTTGGGAGTGATAAAAATAAGATGAATGAAACTTAAAAAAAAAAAAAAAAAAAAAAAAAAAAAAAAAAAAAAAAAAAAAGTGAAATCAACATATTAAAATATATGCCTAGTTTCATTGCAGGTATGTAATAGTAACCTTAATCAATGCAATGCACAGAATAACTGGGTAGTTTGAATTTAGAAAGAGCGATTTAATTAATACTTTGTTTTGAACTACAGTTGGTATCTAAATCTGAATTAATTTGTTATTACACCGTAATGAAAGTTTTGATCAGAAGTCTAATTTCAATCGTCTCGGTGTTTTATTTTGACGGTCACAGCCGGAAGTGCTCAAATTCTGTCAATGGTTTTATTGTTGAAAGCGATAACCAACAGTTGGATTTAACGACAGTTTGCGTGACATCGGTGACCGGACAGGCGGAGGAGCATCAACGGGCGATATTTCACATTAACCGGGAGTCCCACCGGGGAGTTGGAGTCGCTAAACGAAGGCGGAAAACGGGTCCTTTTGTCCAGTAGAAAGTTGATGCTGTGCGTTCTGGCCGATAATGTCTGGATAGTAAAACCTGATGAAGTTCACCAGAGATATCTGCCGGCTGTTCGGCTTAGGACGCGGTGAGTCAAACTTTTCCCAACTTTTGCCTTTTTAATCAGATGAGCCGGTGACGCTTGGATGACGCGTGGAGTTTATCCTCGATTTTTTTTTTATCCAAAACTTTATCATGTCAAAAATCTTCCAAGTTCTGCTAGCAAAAGTAACTCCCATCTGAAATCCTAAAGATGTAATAACCTTTAATATGTTCCAAACACATAAAACATGAAATATATCAAATAAAGGCTCCTGTATTGGAAACTGAAACAAAGCCAACTACCAATAAAACAGCTAACATGAATGGATATCAATGATATTTTGGCCCTTTTTTTTTTTTTATATATGGTTTTTGAATCATGTCTAATTAAACAATATTAAAATGTGTATTTTTAGTTTTTATTATAGCCTACTGAGTTTATATATTTTCAAATAGTTTCAAATATCTTGGATGGAAAAAAACTATCCCAGTAAATATCCCTGACTGTTATTCATTTCTGTTGGGTTCTGAAATATCAAAAAGAAAAAGGCCATCAAGAGTACGATATTGTTTTTGGAGCCAGTCATTACCGGAGCTGAAGTTTGTTTTCAGCTATGACACGATCGATTCATATTCAGATCATTTTCATGGCAGTTAGGCAATGCAATGTTTCCACCATGATTTAAGGACATTAAGTCACACTGTGGCCTAACAGTGAAGTGTGGATGACATAAAACATTTTCAAATAAGTTTAGTGTGGTGATATCTACAGACATATTGTTTTTGTGGCCTGATATTTGGCCCTTATTTAACAGTGTCTAGATAGAAAGGAAACAAGGGCAGAGAAAGCGAGACATGCTACAAATGTCCCCGGGCTCAGATTTGGCCACAGACTGCTGCTACTAGGGTTGGGCATGACAAGCCAAAACACACAAACACACACAAACACACACACAAAGAGACAGAAAGACTTGCTCTGTAAACTTTGGCTCAATAAAAGCCACCTAACCTCTAAAACCAACGCCTTGTACAAATCTGATGAGAAGCATCTTTAGCTTCATCTGTTAAGGTGAGGGCTGCTGTTTGCTGTGCACGCCCAACACTTTGTCTGGCCATTGATTCATTTGCTTGGTGCTTCATCGACTTCAGACTTATTTGCCAGCTGTACCTGCAGAGTTTTGTCCCGCAGCTCCTCTTCATTTATGTTTTTAAGGAGTTCCACAGCGAACTCTCTCACTCCAGCTTACTGTTAGCCAGTTAGTTATTCACCTGCACACTGCAGCTAAAACACTATTGGTGCCTTAAACTGTAAAAAAAAAACAAAAAAACGTCTAAATGCCCGTCAACAAAACGGCCTGTCCTCCTCAACTTGTAGTTACCAACATAAGGCCCGGTCCACACCGGCTGCAGGTCCTTCCATTCAATGAGTTTCTCTTTGATAATGGCCTTTAATATAGTATAACTTTTTTTTTTTTTTTTTATAGAAGACAAGTGATGAGTTTTAACCAAAAAGCAGGCAGGTGGTTTATATTTATATTACTTGATATTATTATTGTTTACATTATTAGACACACAGACACACACACAAGTACTCACACCTACACAGAGGAGAGATACAGAGAGAGAGAGAGAGAGAGAGAGAGAGAGAGAGAGAGAGAGAGAGAGAGAGAGAGAAGGAGAGCAGTGGAGATCCCCCCCCTCCCTCCTCCCCCTCCCTCCCTCCCTCCACACCTGGTGGGGTGTCTGAATGATATATTTGAAGTCTACACTGTGTTTCTGCTATGATCATACAGTAATAATGTGATCACAGACCTGTATATTTTAACCAGGACAAGCTGGGACAAGCAAGCCCGGCTCGCTTCAAAAATCGATTTAATAAATGACGCGACGCACACACGAGGCATCAGACACAGCTGAGTCATTAACACGGACGCCGAAATGAAATGACGCCACGCAGTAAGATGTCCCGCACACTAGCGTGTGCCAGCCAGTGCGTTTGTTTAAACAGTCTTAACCCTCCTACAGACAGCTGAGCTGCCAGCCTCCACAACTCAAAACACATCCCGATACCCGACCACCTCTTTCTCCGTGTGTCTGCTCTAATATCGGACGGGTTCACGACACAGAAACATCTTAAAACTGCATGAAAACTCAGAAAGAATATGTTTGTAATCAGGCCAATATCGGCATCCCCAGACCTGCTACATGCCCGGTGTGACCAATGAAAAGTCAAATGAGTGAAACAGGACTGGTGCATCACTAATTTCGGTCATATGTGTACTGAATTGGTTCTGGCTCTTGAATAGTGCTCACATGAACAGTCATAAGTCATAATCACTACTGGGAAAGTCAACTATATCAGTGGTGAAGTGGCTGAAAAGGAAAACAAATGACATTTTGAGACATGATCTCTTCACTGCAGACCTTGACTGAGCCATGTGCTAATTTTAGTGAATGCTTTTCCTGAAGTTAAGCTGCTGGGCAAAATCTATATCCAACAAACTCAAGGGCTAAACTATAAATGGAAACTAATAAAGAAGGTCTGCATTTCTTACAATGCATTTACTCTCAAATTGTAATTTTGGATGCCACACAGTTCCTTTTTTAGCCCTTTATTTTTTTATAGCACTTTAGTGTGTGTAAAAAATAAAGGGCTACAGCTGAAACAGCAACGAAATAGAATGTGAACAGAGATAACTTGTGTTTGTGTTTAATATAGACTGAGCTGGCAACATGTCATTAACCCAACCAAAAAAATTTGAATGGCAAAGGAGTCGTGCACCAACCATGCAAGAATGTACAGAAACTGGTTTGACCACAACTGCAGCTTTAAGTCTATGGTTAACCCTGAGTGAAAATAACGCTGGTATCCAAGTAACAACGGTTGAATTAAAGCTTTATTTATATCACAGCCAAACCAGTTAGTATTGCATAAACCTTGTTTCTTGTTTTTTTAGGAGTACTTCCCTGAATCACATGTTTACATTTGAGTTTTAGCAAAACATTAAGTATTACATTCAGAATCTCTGCAGTGAATAAAAGATACGAAGAGATATTGCTGATGTTTACAACAGAAATGTATTTAATCAAGGGGATAACCATCTCAATTATTAGAGTGACTTGTGGAGTTTAAAACCTTGTATATGTCTGGATTGTCTATAGAAAGCTGGAGGGCTCTTAATTTGAAACAAATACAGGAAGTTGCTGCATTCGGCCAAACAATTTGATCTGCAATGAATTCCATATTTTTGCTGATGCTCATCAACAGGAAACATTAGCTTACCGCTGCCAGCCTGCATTTAGTACTGGTTGGGTAAGATATGACTTTTAAAAGCATGCTGGTTCCCTATCTGACTGTTCTCATTGTGAACGTTTGGGAGACAGGCCAACATTAAGTAAGTTTGTATAAACTTACTTAAACTTGTCACTGCCAGAAAAGCAGCAAGCGAGAACAGGAGTCGAGTTAGATTGGATCAGCCAGAAGGAAGCACATTCTTAAATCTATGCTGCTGTGATTGTTGTTTTCACTGTCAATCAACTGATCCCGAACTTTTGTTTGTCTAACAGATAGTTGTGAAGCCTTTTTTTTTTTTTTTTTTTTTTTAGCTGTGAAATGTCTCGCCCCAAATATTTCTTGGTCAAAAATGTTTAAAACAAAAAGGATGGGCAACCGAACCCTGATGTGTAAAGAAATATATTTTTAAAAACTCTAGAAATATCAATAATCTGTATTGGCATGAAAAATCTGTTTCTACTGTATACTCAGATACAGTATGATATTTTAATATATTAAACAATTTATCTGAAAAGCCACTTCTTATAACATCAGTAGTCTTAGTTAGTAGTTGTGCGGTATGTTGGGTAACATGTACATATATATATATATATATATATATATATATGTATATATATATATATATATATAAAACACTGTTGGTGTTTTCTGCAATGACCTAAGTGATCATTGTGTTGTTACTGCTAACAGGAACACTAAAATCCCTAAATTAAAACCACGTATCATTCGTAAGAGGAATCTTAAACATGTTAATGAACAAGGGTTTTTATCATGATTTGTTTAATTTTAATTGGAGAAGGATAGAGCTGATCCCTGATGTGGAGACATCCTGCTCTTTTTTTTTAATGATGGTTTTACACAAATCATAAATACACACACCCCTTTCAGGAGATACAGAGTACAGGGAGGTGACAACCTTTGGTTCTCCTCTGATCTAGCAGACAGTATTCATGAGTGAAACCTGGCTTGGGCTAAGGCAAGAACAACAGGTTCTGCCACTGACTGGCTTGTGTTTAGGCAACTAAGAAACAAATGTTCCTCTTTTATCAAGAAAGCAAAATTTGATTATTATTTGTCTGTTACTGCTGAAAATGTAAATAATCCGAGGAGATTTTTGGAAAACTATAAAATCCCTCTCTGTGATCAATAACTCACAAGCTTTACCTGCTTTTATTATGAAGGGTTCTGTCGCTGTTCATGACAAAACAGAGATATTGAATTGTTTTAACAAACACTTCATATCGTCTGGCTCTCTGTTTGCCTCTTGTTGTCCAAGGTCTGTGAAACCCTGTACTGGCGTTCCAGTTTATACTGGCCAGCCTTTTTATTTTATCCCATTTTCTGTGCAAGAAGTTCATAAAGCCCTAAAAAGCTTAGATCATAGGAACCCTTCAGGGCCTGACTGTATAGACCCTTTTTTTTTTTTTTTTTTTTTTTTTTTTTTTTTTAAATTGGCTGCTGATTTTGTTGCAGAGCCTCTTGCATATCTTTTTAATCTGACAATGAAAAATAAGGAAATACCAAGGGAATGGATATTTGCCTTTGTTCTCCCATTGTTTAAAGGTGGTGACCCAGCTATTTTAAATAACTATAGGCCAATATCTAATTTATCTGTACTTGCTAAAATTATTGAAGCTCTTGTGAGCAAACAATTTAAGGAGTTCTTACACACCAATGCCATTTTATCAACCTATCAGTCAGGCTTTAGGAAAAAACATAGCACTATTACAGCTGCACTGCAAGTGGTAAATGACAATTCTGTTGCTCTTGACAAGAAGCAACATTGTGCGTCCCTGTTTATCGATCTGTCTAAAGCATTTGACACAGTTGACCATGATGTTTTAAGGCTCCTCAACTCAGGGCTCTCGGAGCAAGCGGTCGCTTGGTTCACGAGCTATCTTGAAAATAGGTCTCAGTGCATCAGATATGATGGCCTATGCTCTGATATTGCAACCGTCTGCAAAGGTGTGCCACAAGGCTCTGTATTAGGTCCACTTTTATTTACTGTTTATATAAATAATCTGGGCCAAAATGTGTTGGACGCTAACTTTCACTTCTATGCTGATGACACTGTGATATATTGCTGTGCGTCAACTCTTGTGCAGGCAATTGATCTCTTGCAAAATGCTTTTAATGTTGTTCAAAATACCCCTTTTCAACTGAAACTTGTTCTAAATGCAGATAAGACAAAACTTATATTGTTTTCAAACTCTCAGAGTAGGCCACAGAATATCCCTTCGGTGGTCACTCTTGAAGGAAGTGAAATAGAGGTTGTTGACTCTTATAAATATCTGGGTATTTTGATTGATGACTCCCTCACTTTTTAGCCACATGTGCAGTACCTGGTGAAAAAGGTTGAGGTTAAAACTGGGTTTTTATTTTCGAAATAAGCTGTTTTTCAATTAATGTAAAAAAAAAGCGACTAGTTAGTTGCTGCTACTTTTTTTTTTTTTTTACCTGTGTTGGACTATGTTGATCTTCGATATATGCATGCTTCTGCTAACTGTCTTCGTATGGTGGACATAGCTTACCATGCTTCACTGCGGTTCATTACCAATTGTAAAGCTCTGACTCACCACTGTGAGTTATACTCTCAGGTAGGATGGCCTGCTTTGGTCACCCGTAGGCTCTGTCATTGGTATACCTTCATTTATAAGGCAATCCTTGGTCTGCTCCCAAACTATCTGTGTGTCTTCATCATGCAGAAAAGTGCCGGACAATACTCCTTTCGTTCTCAGGACTTCTTTATGCTCGCTGTCCCAAATGCCAGAACGGAAATGGGAAAAGGGGCTTTTGTCTGCACCCTCATCATGGAATATGTTGCAGAATGATTTAAAACTCAAAGAACTGATACCACTTGCTGCTTTTAAATCTAAAATGAAAGAAATAGAGGCAGGTTCCCAAAAAGGTCAATGTTTTTAAATTAACCAGGTTACGTAACTGACTCTTAACTTTTAGTTTCTTTTAACTTGTCTCATTCTGTGTTCTTCTGTCTGTAACTATGTGTCTCCCTTGAAAAAGAGATTTTTAATCTCAATGGGACTCTCCTGGTTAAAAAAAGGTTAAATAAAAAAAAATAAAAAATGTACTGAAAGCCAAACAAAAAAATTGGTAGAAATATGTCAGTAACATCCTACCTTATCCTAAGAAACAATAGAAAATCTTTCAAATTGTGGCCACCGGACATATTTCAGGCGAAACAAACACTTTTATGTCGAACACAATTTTCTCTTCCTGTCATCTTTTTCCCCTGGACAATAAATTCAGTTTATTTCACATCAGTATGAGTTTCTTACCGTGTTCATCACACCTCGTGTCTTCGACTGTCACTCTGGTACGTCGTTCCTCTCACTTTACAGTCTTTGTATTTATTTACTTTTAAATCAATTAGGTGCATGGATATATTTCCTGATTTTAGTTTTTTTCTTTGGCAGTCTTGACTCAAAGTGTGCTTGCAAGCTTTCGGCCACATCTCACACTCTTCATCAGTGAGCGGAGTTTAGTTTCTTCCCTTTTAAAACAACACAAACACCAGTTTCCTTGCATTTATCATACCAATTATATCAAATCCCGCTAAGCAAATGGGATTTGGTCTCCTGAAGACTTTGAGACGCAGATGAAAGCTCAAGATAAGATGAATAAGACTGAAAGAAAAATGTATTTGGTAAAATCAGTAATCATGATTAATGCTGGTCTTAACACTGTATAATTCTAGTAAAGTAAATCAGAAGTATAAAAGTAAATGTGCAGTTTTTCTTTTAAATGCAGAGCCTGAGCAGACATCAGGTGACCTCATTTGATCTCAACACACTCGAGGATTCTCGGTTGCTTCGGTAACTGGTGATGACTCAGAGGAAGAGCACTTCACTTTGCTCCTACATGCTTTCATGTGTGTGTTTCATGTTCTTGTATGTTTGTGTTTGTGAGTCTTTGGCTGTGTCTATGTGTGCGGGGGATTTTTTTTTATTATCAGTGCACAGGCCAGAGAAGCAGCTTGATCCAGTTCTCATTCATTCACCTTCAGTTTTGTTTTCCTGGAAATGATTTTGGTAATGAGAGAAGAGAAAGAGTGTTGATTTCATTGCTGTGTTGACTAGACTACAGACTTTCACATTATTTCTCGAGTTTCAATTTTGAGTGAAAAATTGCTGACTTGTGTTTTTGTCTGAAAAAATGGAGAGCAGTTTTGCACCACTCTAAACATACCACCTCAGAAAACATGTACAGAGCTACCACATTTAAAATAATTAGGATCTAAAATGGAATTTAAAAGTTTGATATTTTAACACTATTCTATTAAATATATATATTAAAAATATATAATTATATATATATATATGTTATATATAAATGACATATAATTATATATATATATATATATATATATATACACATATATAATATAATGTACTAGTGTTAAAATGTCAAACTTTTAAATATGTATAAATTATATTATATTATTAAGGAATGGCCAATTAATGTTAATTTAAGTTTGAACCATTCAGGCCTACATCTGCGTTTCCTGCAGAACAAAGACCTCCGCTAGTGTGACTTTTATAAAACATTGCATTAATCTTCAAAGCAAAATTACATGTGTGCTAGTTATAGTTTGGCTATATTTAGGCTGTCATGTACTAACATTTACAATAATGGATGTTAGTAGATGTGTAATCTGTGTGAAAAAACAAACTGCAGGACATCCGAGTAGTGCCCTCTAATCTAGAAGTTTTTTTTTTATGAGGAAGAGGCTTCCCTGTGTTCTGAAGTGCTTCCATTCACTCTTGCTGTTTTTTTTTTTTTTTTTAATTTGTTACATTAAAACTCTTCCAGCCGCCTGGGGGACAGAATTCCTTCACTTTCCATGAAGATCTGTGTCATACATGAGTTACAGAAAGTGCTCAGTTACAATAACAGAAGCAAAGACTAAACTGTGGGTGAGAACATTACATCTAGATAAACTCAGAGTGGTGGGTGTTGTATGACTGTGTTGTTTCTATTCGGTGCCAACCTTTATTTTAATATGGAGAGATCATTAGAAGTGAACAAACATATTTACTGAAAGTAATTACAGTTTAATAAATATGTTCTTTTGGTGATTAAACTGTGAAAATGAGAGACCACTTGATCGAGCAGTGTCCCAATTTTCCAACAAGGGGAAATAACACACTGGACCTGGTCTACACAACCTTTAAAGCAGCATACAAGGCTCCACCCCTCCAGCACCTCGGCCTCTCTGACCACATCACCGTTATGCTAAAACCAGCATATAGACTGAGGGTTAAAATCACCAGACCAGCTCAGAAGCAGGTACGGGTGTGGCCAGAAAATGGTACCGCTGCACTTCAAGACTCTTTGACACCACAGACTGGGACATGTTTTAAGCAGGCGGCCACCTACAACAACCACACAAACATCCAGGAATACACAGAGACTGTTACTGCCTACATCACCAAATGCACTGATGATGTGACCCACATGAAAACCATCACCACGTAGTCTCACCAGAAACCATGGCCGACGGGCAGTTCGACAGGCTGCTGAGGATCCGGAACGCCGCCTCCAGAGCCGGGATGCAGGCGGCCTGAGAACAGCAGGGAGCCAACCTGTCCCGTGGAATCAGGAAAGCGAAACATCAATACACCAAAAAGATTACCTGCCATTTCAGAGACGGCAGAGACATATGGAGCCTGTGGCGGGACATCAAGACCATCACAGACTACAAACCCTCACCACAGACCTGTGACAGTGACACCTCTCTGCTCAACAACCTCAACAATTTCATACCTGTTCCCTCCACTCAGCCGGCACCCACCTGGACACTAGTGACTCCTACGTGAGAATGTTGTTCATAGACTTTGGTTCAGCATTCAACACCATCATCCCTCAGCAGTTAATATGGAAACTGGCCCGACTGGTCCTGAGCTCTTCTCTCTGTAATTGTGTTAGGGGTGGATCAGGAAACGGACCCAACAGCAGAACACAAAGTTGAATGATAAAACCAGGTTTATTGAAAAACGGATGGTGGTGTGGTTAATGTCCAGGGACGGACGGACAGAATGTTCGAACAGTCCAGGTCCTGTTCAAAGCTCCCCACTAGCGTGATCGAGCAGAGGCTGCGGGGCAGCAGTGAGTCAGTGGCTGAGTCCTCAGGGGGGGAATCCAGCTGGGAATTCTGTTTGCAGGGTGGCCACCAGGGTTACTGCTGAGCAGGGACAGACTCGAGGGCAAGGTTGGTGAATGCAGGTGGCCAGATGAGTGTAGGTGAGTACCATCAGGCCTGGAGCCAGTAGTCCAGAGGATCCAAGGTTCGATGAGGTGAGTGCAGTCTTGGCGGACTTGGCAAGAGTACTGGTGGTAACAGGTTTCAGGAGGGAGACGTGGAACATAGGGAGGATCTTCATGGGGCTGGGGAGCTTGAGCTTTACTGAGACAGGATTAATGATTTCAATGACAGGAAATGGACCAATGTAGCGGGGAGAGATTTTATGGGATTTGGTCCGGAGTGGGATGTCTCTGGTGGAGAGCCACACTTTCTGGTCGGGAGAGTAGACCTCCAAACTCTGTGACAGCGACACAGATGGTGTTGAACAGCTGCACCAGCCATCCAGGGGAGTGATCCAGGGAGGAGCCTACAGAAGGTGACTGAGCCCACACAGACACAGACGGACAGGACAACGACCAAACAAGGGCAAACACAAGAACACAGGACAACGAGCAGGGAAAGGAGGGGGAACACAGAAAGGGAAAAACAGAGTCCGGAGACCACAAGCAGTGCAGGTTGGAAACAATACATCAGGAACCATCAGACTGAGCACGGAGGCTTACCAAGGAGGTGTGCTCAGCCCCCTGCTCTTCACCTTGCTATCCATGACTGTGCACCACTGTATAGCACCAATCACATCGTAAAGTTCGCGGATGACACAACTGTGGCGGGTCTCAACAACAACGCATCGCAACAACGATGAGGCAAACTACAGGAATGAGGTGAACCGACCACGTGGTGCAGGGATAAAAATCTACCTCAACGTGACAAAACAAAGGGGATTGTTATAGACTTCAAGAGAACCCTGCTGAACTCTCCCCTCTCCCCCCCTAAAGTCTGAACATTGTCCCCCACTGTCACCCCTCTCCTTTCATCACACAAAGCACACCCATATCCAGCTCCAGCACTTCATAAAAATAGACTGAGGTACAGTCTTTCCACTATGGGCCCGGATTTTCACCACATTGTACTTATATATATTGCAGTTAAGCATCACTGTGGTTGTTGTCTGTTTTATTGTTTTTATTGTTACATATTTATACTTTTCTTGTTTTATCTTTTATTTTTGCACACCGTGGGACTGTGAGAAACACTATTTTGATCTCTCTTATTATTGTCAATCCACCGATTGACAATAAAGTTGATGTTATCCCGGTCAAAAAGGTGACTGAGATACATTAGTCAGCTACTGTATGTAGTGTTTGGACAGTAGTGTGAGCATCTATTTGTAAAGCGACTAGCTACAACTTCAGTATGTCATTATCGAACAGACATAATCTATAAAAGCTGTGGAACATTTTGTCTACACAATATCAGAAATGTGTAAACCATTAAACATGTATATTGCTCTAACACAACAATCTCTTCCCGACACGTTTCTCTTTAACTCTCAAGTTTCAACTGTTGTCCTCCGACATCACGTCTTGTGATTTCAGAACGAGACTTCTGTCCCTGGTCAGTGATCCTTTTCGTAACATACCCAGAAAATTATATTGAGAATCTGAGCCTGTCAATGGCAGAAACAAGTACTTTTAGTAGACATGGATTGATGGGGCAGCTCCAGGCTAAAGCTCAGTACTGGACGGAGTTAAATAATGGTTGTCTCCATTAGTCACTTTGACCTAAAACTAAAACAGAGTCCAGGTTGACAAATACTGAAGTTTTCCTTCAATGCTACCCTGTCGGAGAAGCAGATTTCACTGCATGTGGTTTTCAGTTCAAACAGTAACACATGCTCTCCCCCTCAGCCTGTTTGTAGTTAAAATCAAAGAGTAGAGATCAAATCTTTTTTACTGAGATGTTAGATACGACGTGTTGCCTTTTTTTGAACCCAAGAGTTCTCAGGAAAGCTGTGGACGCTGTGGACACGTGGCAAATTTTAAGACATGTCACGAGGTGTGTTACACACAAACACATCAACACACAGTTGGTGCATTTTTGGAAACTAAAATCTGACATAGTACACAGACAGACTGCAAAAAGCAAGAAACAATTAAACATTGTCCGTTGATATGAAAAATATGAGACCAAACATTCCCCTTGTGTTCGGTGAATTAGCTCTGGAGTCCACGTGTTCCTACCTGAAGAACGGGAATACTCAGAATAAAGATCCTGGTATTTGCTGCTTACTTCAGCAAAACCTCCTGCTCTTACCAGCTTAGAACACTTGTGATTTTTTATAATATATTATATATTTTTTTACATGTGTTTACTTGTATGTGTGTGTCTCTGAGTGCTGGAGACTATTGAGTAATGAAACACAGGAGTCACCCAAACATCTGTCGTCGTGAGCCCAACAAAATGCCATTGTTGCGGCAATATAACCAAATTCATTTTTTAGCTATCGTAGTCGATTACAATCCTTTTTCTCGCTAAAGTTGCAACCTACTGTTTAGTTGTATGAGAAATATTTAAAAAGAGTGTGAATGCAGCAGAGTGCTAAATCTCTGAATGAAAACTCTGCTGGCTGTTCACCTGCCTGGAAACATATAGAACCATTTATCTGCTGAAGCACGGAGGGCACAGATTGCCCTCACACCAACTTCACTGCACACACAACCTCCTCTTAGTAACATGCCATCATATCTGCTGCTGCTTACAATAGGATTGGTATCTTTGAATTGCTGTATTTTTCAATCATAGTAATAGTAATGATAATACGAAAATTATCTGCACAGTAATGACCTCATTTAAGGACGAAATAAATGCTGATGTAGCCACACAGATGTATTAAAAACTCATTATATTAAGACACTGTAAAGATGTTGCTCTTCTAAAAGCGTGCATGAAGAGCAGCACAACACACTGTACTGTAAATCAGCCTGTGGAGTCGTCTATAGGCCGTCTTCCTGCGCGTGATCTTCATGTCGTGCTGATGGGGAACGTGTTTCAGTTTCCAACCTGTAATTTCACATCGCCTAAGTATGCATGATTATCCAAAACCCTTTCCCTCTGCAGTCATTTCAACTTTTTGCCTGCCTTTCGTCAGGCGGTGTTGTGACTTAATGCCAAACAGATCCCGTTACTGCTCACTCCAAAGGTTTCTGAACAGACGGTCTATTCCTGGACGGAGTTTTCGCCCCTCGCCTTTCATCTGTCAGCATGTTGTGTTTGAAGGGAGAACATGTTGGCCAGAGAACATACACTATTCACTCTACAGCTACATTTATCCTGAACCTGCAACAGATTTTTCTGTATCAGCAGTTTTATTTCATTAAAGCACTGGAACCTGTCGCAAAACCCGTGCGCATACGGCTACATTAGAGAGTAAAAAAAATACTCCCCACTGCTCCAAACGCAGGGACCGTGATCATCGATGTCACTGTTTCAGTGTCAGGAAACATTTGAACATTCATATCCATATTCACAGCAGTCATAAAAAACTGAAACTAAATTAATGCCATGTGATTATTTTGGCCGCAAGCTGCAAGATGGCAGAGTTTACAGAATCTCAACTAGATTGTTATTGTTGTTTAAAGCCAGATTTTTGCACACTTAGATGGTTTACAAACATAATAGAATGAAATAGTCACAGTAAAGATGAGGCTACATGGCAGGGATGACTTGGCTGGCAAAAGTGTCTCTGGCCCCGAGCTTTACAATTCTCCACCCCGCAAGAACAGCCAGTTTCAGAGTGTTTTGTGCAGGTGGTTGATAAGATAAGATGTGTCATGAAATGGAGAATACTTCCTGACTAAACTCCTGATCTGCCAGCTTGTTTCCTGACTATTATCCCAAGGGCAAGACAATACACATTTGTTTTCAGACTGTTCTGGAGCTGCTCTGGGTTTCTTTGGAGCACACATCCACTATAAGTTAGTTCATATTTGGCAGGAGATGAACAAAACAAAGCATCAATCTGTCATTTACATCCCCAGTTAATTCAGATTTTGCTATGTTAGTGCCCAAATCCTTATAACTTTTAAGTGTTTGACAATGTTCAGCAGCACATATTGTTCTTGTTTGCAATGCTTCTTCTTTTTCACTGGGAGAAAATGACCGAGCAGTTGGAGATAAAGAGGACAACAGGCAGGCATTGATCTCCGGAGAGAAGGTTCTTAAAAGTTGCAGTTATTTAAATTAGTCCAGGTTTGCATGTCAGATTTTGTTTACTCAGCATGTCCCCGCCTTCTCATGAAATACCTCAGAAAAACATGTACAACTGGAACTCTTCACCACACCTCACTCTGCTGCATATTTTAGACACATGCATCGGCACCAGCTTTTTGACACTATTCAATCCACCTTCGTTAACATTAGTCATAAAGTTTTCAATCAGAATTTCAGTGGTGCTGCAGCTCACATTGTTCCTCAGACTGTGTATCACACAGCCTACGTCTCCCTGTTTTCATTGTGATCTTCTAGCAGAGTTCAAGTGAACAAAGAAGACATCATGAAGGAGCGAGAGAAAGCTCTTTCATTTTTAGCATGCTGAATGTATAAAACCTCATCGAGATCCTATATACAGTTTTGCCTCTTTCTCTTTAACTAGTCTCAAGGCTAATCACTGCTTTAGTCTGTGTAATCTACTGATTGTAGTAAAATATGTTGTCATAGAGATACATGTTAGCATTCAGCCAGATTCACTAATAGATTCTGGATTTTTAATTCTCACATTTACATTTGAGAATTAAAAAATCTGATGACTTTTGACAAGGAGTCATTCAAAAAATCCTGAGCAACATATGTTTATAGTTGGAGATTTACAGTTGAAGAAGTGTTAGATAAACTATGTAATGCTGAAAGGTTTCCATTCAAATGTAACAGAAATTGTATCTGCATTTACAGAAAATTGGGAAAACCCCCCACAAATGTGTCTACTCTATTGAACATCATGATTGCAGCAAATTGAGAAACAAGGAAGCAACCTTGTTTGTTTCAGTTTTTAAGGAAGCCCACAAACCTCAGTAGTAGCCCCTAACTGTTAATTCACATGTAGACACCATTTATATGTATTCTGCTAGCAAATGTTAGGTTCCATGGCCTTTGTTAATATATTCTTTAACGAGTGTCTAATGTTTTTAAATAAACCCTTGGAGGATCTCTCAGTTGTACAACCTCTGAAATCCTCCACGCTGAACTCATGTTAACTGATAGCCCTGCAAATAGACAACAGCATGTCAATTACTGCAAGTAAGACAGATGCATCCTCTTGCAGTCACTTGAAATGAAAAACTACATGCTGTTTTCCTTCTCGCTGTGACCTGTTTGAGCGCATGGTAACTGATCTGTTTCAGCAAAGTGAGGGCTCATCAGCTGAATGTAAAAGTTACTCCTATCCCAGTTATGATATTGTGGCTGTTATTATTATTATTATTATTCTTTTATAACCGAAGACTGAAAGGTAAACGTGTCATCTCTCCATCTTAAAAAGTTACTGTCAGTGTGTTAACGTTCACTTGAAATTTAAACATGAGTAAGAGGGAAACATTTCTTGGGGGATTTTTCTAGAATGCTTCCGGGTACTTCAGCATTATTTCGGTCCAGATCCACTAAGATATTTCAGGCATGGTGACGTCTTGTATAGTAAGAGGGGGGGATGGATTTCCCTTTTTTCAACACACATTGCCTGGAGGCCACAGAGACACCCCGCCAATCTTTTCTTTACAACTCATAGGTCTCACTTTGATGAGTGGGTTGTTAAATGGTCTTAAAGGTACCCAAGACAATATCTGTAAAACATCCCGACTGATCAGACTTAAACCACATTTAACAAACTGCGTTTATGTGCTACCGGGTGTAGCACAAAATCCTGGGCCCTAGAAATAAAACCTGTCTGTGCCTTTTTTTTTTTTTACAAATATTTTAGCCAAGAACTACATGAATCTGTAGTAGTTCTTCATAGCACATTTAAACAAGTAATAATAATGTGTGATATGTGCTTAAGTCTGCCCATTTAATTCCTCCTTTCTCAATAAACTTTAGCCTTTATCCAAGGTTTTCCAATGTTTTCTCATTCTACTTGTAATTGTATTATTATTTGATGTAAAATGAATCAGATAAAATGTCCCACCGACGAGAAAATTAAACCGGAGTGTGCTGCCAAAAATGTATACCATGAACTGGATGTAAAAAAACGTTTTCCAACCAAAGTTTGTCTTGTTTAAGAACACTCAGGGCTCCCGCTGATGTATGTATCACTATGTGCTGTCATAGCACATGGACCCATTAATTCACTGCCTTTGTTTGGGACACATGTCTACCTGTACCTGAACACACCACACCCCTGGATTATATTTGTATGTTATGGCCAATATTTGACTATGTTGGCTTTTGTTAAAAACATAGTGGTCAATACATATTTGGTTAAATGGTGTGCTCCTGCTCTGATAGCCAAACTTCTACTGATAAAACGAAATGTCTACATCGTTCAGAAACATCAGAACAAATGAACAGTCACACTCCTTCTTTTGCTTTCTTAGCTGATGCCTGTCTGGAGCTGCCATCAGAACACCTGTGAAATTTTGCATGGGAAATTAGTTAGTCATGCATTCAGCTCATACACACACACACACACACACACACACACACACACACACACACACACACACACACTGTACCCAAATGGAAAATTAACAGCCGTGTTTAAACTTCCCAGTGAAACTGACAGCAGCAGAAGGGATGTTCGTCTTCCATGTTGTGTTTTGTCTCTTTACCGTATAATGCAATGAACATATTCTTGTTTGTGCGTCCAGATGGGTCTGGTGAGGAAGACATGGAGGTTCAGGATGGAGCTCCTGATCCCACTGACAGAAGAAAAGATCAAAGCTCATCACAGGTAGACTGAAAGTTTCGGTTACTTTGTCATAAAAACACTAAGAAACATGCTGGATTCATGTAAAGGCACAAACAAGCACATTTTATGTCTCATGAAGCTGAATCTGATATTTATGGTCAGGCTAGTTAAGAAGTTCCTCAATGCTCCTTCTGAAAGAAATCTGTCAGTTGCCTAAATAATGTGTGCATTACTGTGTCTTGAACAGGCCACGCTGAACAATGAGGAGGATGATGAGGAGAGAACAAGGAGAAAAGCTGAACGAAGGAGAGCCAAAAGGAGAGTACGTGAAAAAACAAAAACCGTCTGATAGACATCAGAGTGCACTTAAGATAACACACTAGAAATGTAAGGATACACAAACATGTTGTCTGTGGAGCTGCTCATGTCTTTTACTGAAACGGCCAATATCTGCTCCATTTAATACGTCACCACACCCTCATTTAATTACATCAACTGTGTTCAAACACTGTTTCCATACATTTTACTACACCCACCTGCCTCCTCACCTTTTAAACCTGACTGTGCATCTGCTTCCACACCTGTCTGTGTGCCATCCCTCAGCCACTGTGTCCACGCTCTCCTTTCAGAGGCAGAAGGAACGGAAGAAGCTGGAGAGAAAGGAGAAGATGGAGGATGCTTCAGAGCAGGTGCAAACATAAAGTGTTAAAGGGCATGTTTCTGAACTCCTGAGCTATGATTTCCTTATTTATTTTAATGTGCAAAGACTTGCAGAGTTTGTATGTCTTTAATCATCTTCAAGTGTTTAGGATGTGTACGTGTTTGTCTGTCTGCTTATAAACCAACTAAAATTGTGTGTTTTTATTGTACAAGTTTTACGCTATTGTTATAATATTTATAAATACCATGAAAAAGTGCAAATGTCCATAATTCAGAGGCAGTTCTCGTGCAGTTGAGGTCTCTACTTGTTTTGTCCAGCCTCCGTTACATCTTCTCTCATTTTTCATGTTCAGCAAACTTCACAAAACCAACATAAATGCTTAATGGCAACAGCGGAGTGGCACAGTGAGCCCCCCTGTGCTGACTGTATTGATCTTCTGTGCTGTCAGGAAGCATCCATGTTTTACAATATGTAGCTTCTTCCAGCAACATCCATATTTGAAGCCTTCTACTGTCAATCAGCTTTATTGTTCAGGCGTATGAACACGTATTAATTCTTCCCTACGTATATTATATCAGTTGGGGCATATATGGAGGTAAACCACAACCTGAGTGGTTGGTGGAGGCACACCACAGCGATGGCGTAATTCTATTCTTATGCATAGAAAGAGGAAAATGGAAGAATTACACATTATGAAGAAAGCTACATCTTTTTTTTTTAATTATTTGTAATAACAAATACTGTAAAATCAGAACTGTGTAGCCGAGATGCCTGAACATGCCTAAAAACATGTTCTGTTGTATTTGGTTCTTCTGTGGAGCATAAAGCTTTACAATTGAATTCAAACAGTGCAGCACCAGTCAAACATGAATTTATGGTCTTACCACATATACAACTTACCAAATGATGCACCAGCACCCATTGATCTCTGCTTAGATTCTAATCACTCAGTATTTCATTTTAAAAATGGTAATTGTGATAGCTTTTGCTTCATGTTATAATGCTATATAAGACTAGCTAGAATATAAAAAGCAACATCTATAAAACAAGATTATAGAAAAATAAAGACAGCATTTGGTGCTGTGGAGCACTTTGAAGAACTAAGAAGTTGTTAGATGAGCTCAGTGCCATTTGTGGGACGCCATCTTTCTTGTGCCAGCCAGTGGTGCCCTGTATGGAGGGGAATGTCAGAGAAAAATTAAAAACGATACCAGCATCACTTATTCTCTTGTTGGTTCTTGCGTTAGCTTGTTGTTTTGTGTCAGAGCAACAAAATGTCCTCAGTTAGATAAAGAGGAACCTAATCCCAAACGCTTACCAGGGTCATACAAGTCCAGATGATGGTTTGAGGTTGTTTGGTTACTGCACAGGAGAAGAGCTACAAGTGACCTAATCTTTTATAGAGTTTTTAATATAATGCTTTAATTTTGTAACAGGAAGAGGAAGCGTCTGTAGCAGTATCAGAGAGCGACAGCGAGGAGGAGGAGGAGGAGGAGGAGGAGGAGAAGGTGAGAGAGGACGAGCAGTGGACTGCAGCTTGTCCCAGAAAGAAATGCAGCCCTGAATCAGTCCCTGCCCTCGTGACATCAGAGAACAAGAGCAACCGTCAGCTGCTCAACAGGACGTCAGAGGAGGTGGGTTGAAGCCAGGCTGGCATACTCAAATAATAATAAAACAAAGTATCAGACCGTGTATTTAAGCCACCAGAGCAACTTGGTGGTTTTATCAGTCCTGAAAAATGCTCTGGAAGAGTAAGATATCCTGCTAAAACCGTCATGTGCAACACATATCATCGTTCTGTCCTCACTCATTGTGAATATGGATTTATACTCTCAATAAACTGCTGCGAAGGAAGAAGTAAATGAAACGAACAGTGCTTTTGTGCAGACTGGTACTTCAACACCCCCATGATCCAAGGATCTCGTTAATCATGCCAGTGTTCAACGCAGGAGGGCATCAGACCCTGCCCTGGAGTACAAACAGCTTTTTAAGCCCAGGGGTCTGAGCTGTGCACGGGACCCCTTTTTTGTTGTTGTTTCGTCCAGAGTGTAAAATGTCACTATGACTTACTGTATGTGGTTTGTTTGCACTGCTAAATTACAGGACAATCAAATCATCTCATAGGTTTTGTAAAACTGTTGGTGTGGAGATTTTGGACCTAAAGTTCCTGCACTTATCACATCAGCTAATTATTAATAGATCTGTCTATACTCTGCCATAATTTACCATCTCTTATGTTCATATCAGTTAAGAACATGAATGATGCTGAATGAAGAGCACCACACTTTCCTTGGAAGAGGACCAAGACCTCTATTTGAAGGTATCTCGGTGCACTTACTTTGTAGCACCTGCCTTCTGGTTGGCTCCTCTGCTAAAACGAATCAAACTAGAGAAGTAGACACCGCAGAGTTTCAATAAAGTGCTCCAAACATGTTTGGTATGAACACACCCCTAATTAGCACCATAAAAACAGCACTGCCATGCAGCCAATATACATTCTGAGTGCTGGTTTCAGAAATGACAGCGCAACAGCCTTCGCATCATGTCAGTCCTTGTTGCAAGGTGACGCAAGGTCATATATTATCATAGCAAACTCGTCAGCCACATCTGCAGTGTCCATGACTGAGACCCTGAGCCCTGCCCTCTCCAGAGGGACTCAACCTGCACGCTGACCTCTCAGATGTGTGTTTCAATACTAGATACATGTACATGTTTTGGACAGGTATTACACATTGCTACTTGAGGCACACACAAACACACTAACACACACACAAACATGCACAAACATAACTCAGTCCTCGGAAAACATTTTGAAGCCATAAGTTGTAAATGTAGGCTGGTTATGATGTATGGACACACCCTGACTTTGACAGCTACTGCGAGGACTTGCTGGTACTTCTTTGACCATAACTTAGAAATCTGTGCACACTAACAGTGAGACATCGTTCACTTAAAATGACTGCACAGTGTTTTGGATTCAACTCCCCTTCAGAGTTAATATTACCTGGATAATTTACATGAATGTTCAGAAACAACCCAAATTGATTTACTATGTACTAGAGTAAATCAACGTGGGTTGTGCACTGAGCAGGAGGAAGGTACAACCCTTATGAGTTACTGTTACAAGTTTTATCCGTTGACCAAAATCAGCACCCCCAGTTCCACACATTTCCGTGAGCGCTGGTCTGGGTGCATCTGCAATTATCTATGCAGCTGAAACTTGACCTGAGAGCACACATCAAAGTTTGTGTCAAATGGGAACAGAAAGAAGTAGCAAGGAGCCAAATCTGCTCAGTGATAGGGAGTTCCCATTGTGTTGTTGTGGGTAAGAAACCTGTGCGCTTTCAATGGCAGGCGGGCACATTGTCATTTTGGAGAACCCAAGAACCCAAGTGCCCTCTTGCCACAGTTCAGGTCATTTACTCTGAATGTTTTCCTTCACATGTGTTAGAATATCACAGTAAAACTCTGTTGACTGTTTGACCGTACGGGACAAATTCACGGTGCACCACCCCACGAAGGCCCAGAAAACCCAACTGGCAGCGTGCCTTACCTGATGCCCCTTTTTTTCCGATTTTGGACAGTAACCTTACACCCCTCATGCGAAATGCGAATATCTCTCAAAACATCTCTTCAGGCTCATTGCTTCATTGCCAGAGGCTTCCTGAAACATTTTAAGAGGTAATGTGCTCAGTTTGGCACAAAATGTCCACAGAAAAATGACGGACAAGCGTTCTCAAAAATGTGTGTAACTCAGATGCTGATTGAGATCAAGTGATGGAATTTGTACCCCTTAACTCATTAAAGTTATACCTTCCTCCTGTTACGTGCACGTTATGATGCTGCGAGTCATTTTGCGTGCAACAAGAACAGTCTCTGAACTTATTGATCCACCCTTATTTAAATCAGAGCAGCATTTGGTCCGGGCCGGTTTTTCTTTCTTTTTCAAACCATCATAATCACATTTTGTGAATGTTTTGAATGTGAATGTTTTGTGCTGCATCCTGCTGTTTCAGGAGCCAGAGTGGGATATCAGCAGTGCATTTGTTGCCAATGCTGCCAGCAACATCAAACTGAAAGGCCTGAAGAACAGAGCAATACACATCTCCAGAGAGAACAAGGAGAACGAGGCTGGGAGCATCCAGGTACACACACACACACACACACACACACACACACACACACACACACACACACACTATTATTATCATCCAGTTTGTTGTCACTGACTGAACCTCTTTCAAGGTCTTTCTCTGGGATCACCACAACTGGTGCCAGTTATTTTGTTGAAGTTTTAGAAACCAGTGAAATCACTGCAGTAACAAAACAGTCTGTTGTGATTCCAGGTGGAGAATACAGAAGAAATGAAGAGGAGGGGGGAGTCTCTGACAGGTGGATCTACTATTTTCTGTCTTTAAGATCTACCTTGTGGCTTTTTAATAACTCTAATGCACAAGATACCATCATTAAACTGTTTAATTAAGTTCAGTCAATCAGATTCCATACGTTGGGCCAAAATTTATTGTAATTCCCACATCACTGCTCATGACAACTTCTCTGAAGCGGATACGGAGTATTTCAGGAGTCGCAGTTTCTCAGTTCATATTTGATTTACGTTGTAAAGTTTTAGATTGTAAACATAATAATTTGTAAACAGGATGTGAAAGTTACACTTTTTTGTGTGGTGGACGAAAATGAAACCTACTGACTGCTATGCAAGTTATAGGAAAACTCATCTATTTGGCAAAATATGTGGTTGGAGTTCCTAAATAAGCACATGGTTGGGGTTTGTGACAAAAAACATGGTTGGAGTTAGGAAAAATAACAATTAAGATTATATTAAGACACAAAAAAACGTTGTCAGCTCCTGGACTCGAACCTTATTGTGTTAGGAGCCATCCCTCCTGTCTCCTAATACAGGCAAAAACTGTCCTTTGTACTTGGTCTCAAAACCTCTGATGTGGGAGTTTGGTCACATGATCCCACGTCACACGACATTTACGTGAGTGTAAGTTTCCCATTTTCAAAACGTGTAACTTTCCCGCCAAGACAGCCCAAAGCTTGGCTATCTCACGTTTTGCTGTCGTGGACGGGCATGTCTTTTTCCCTGTCTGCCGTGTTACTGGTATCAAATTGGACTTCGAAGGACTCTGATTGGGAATGAAGGCAAAAAAACTTGATTTGAACAAATGTGTGTGTACTTTCTCCAGTGCAGGGCATTCAGATGTTTGGCCGAGGCCAGTACAGCCAGGCTGTGGACATGTTTACAGAAGCCATCTTCTGTGACCCCAATGACCACAGGTGAGCTCACCTGTCAACTCTGACTCCAGCTCAGTCACACCTTCTTCTCCTGTTTCTTTCACAGTCACTTTAGTTTCAATGAATATGTCTCCTGCCATTGCTCTACATGTCTGTCTCTTCTTGACTCTCAGGTTCTATGGAAATCGGTCTTACTGTCACTGGTTTCTAGAGAAGTACTCTTCTGCCCTAACCGATGCTCAGAGGTCCATTCAACTGACTCCTGATTGGCCAAAGGGATACTTTCGCAAGGGTTGTGCTTTGATGGGGTTAAAGGTCAGCAAATCCTGTATAATAGTGGCAGGAAAATCAAAAGCTACGTGACTATAATCCCTTTTTACGACCTCCAATCTGTCATCCTCAAGTGATGTAACATCATAAGTGTAGATATGTGCCCTGTAACATTTCTCGCTGGTGTCATATGTGTGTGTATTACAGCAGTACACTGATGCTGAGAAGGCCCTGCAGCAGGTGTTGAAGTTGGATCAGAGCTGTAAGGAAGCTTCCAGCAAACTTTTTACCTGCCGGGTCCTGCAGCTCATGGTGAGAAGCTTCACAAGCAACCAAAAGGCTCAGCTTTCTCCAAGACTTCATCAGTTCAAGTTTCTAAACTACAGGCCTAGGGGAAGTGGAAGTCAACTCACTTCTCTATTGGCCAGAGCTGACTGTTTTCCCCGTCCAAATGATTTATGGTCTTTTAGAGCATTTCGGAGGGGAAAAAAAAGACACATATACAGTATGTGGTGATTTTAAAGTGCTTCTTTTTGTTTTGCTGTAGGAGATGGGTTTTGAGAAAGAGCAGAGTAAACTGCTGCTTGAGAAGTTCACCACTGTTCAGGCAGTCATCACCTCACCTGAGGGCAAAGGTCAGAACCACCTGCAGTTCTACTTCTATTTACAATGTGGCAGTGAGCAAGTGTTTGACAGCAGAAACTTGCTGAGAAACATGACGGTACATAATGTCAACAAATAAACAAAACATGTTTTACAAATGACTTCCAAGGTATGGTGTATGTATTTGCAAACCTTCTGCATTGGTTTGTAGATTGTTGGGCATTTTTGTTTTGTTTGTTTTGGCAGGAAATTAGCTCCATAATGACTTAAATACAAAGAGGCATTACCAAACACATGAATATTACATTTTTACATCAAAACATAAAAAGTCAGAATAGCAATTTTCACTTGAGACTTATAGACATTTAGTTCTCTATAAATAAAAAATGCACACATAGTCAACTGTAAAGGGGTTAAAGCCAGCATTAAGGAGGTCCTGTGAAAAATAACATAATGACATGAACTTCCCAAAAAGATGTTCACAGCAATTCACAATTCACAATTCACAGCAGACCACAGAACTAAACCACTTTAATGTCATTTCATCGATGCTCTCGTTTGAACGTTTTGTGATCTTTTTCCTCTTTCGTCTGACTTTTAGCACTGAAGCAAGCATCTCAGCTGGACCACAGTGGGTAAGTTTTATGACTATATGAAATACACGTTATCACACTTGTCTCTTAAAATTTTTCAGAAATAAAGACTTTGTTTTGGGGAGTATATTTTGGACCTTGAATGCTCGGTATAACCTACTAGTTGTGTCAAACACAACAAAACAATTTCCTGTTATATTTTTACAGGAATATAATACAGCATATATCTTTCAATAAAACATGTCCACTGTGGGTAAAATAAAAAAATGAAGTAAAATGTACATAAATGTAAAGAAAATTGCTTTTGGGTCTGTCTAATACCATCTGTCCAATGAATAAAAAAAGTAATCACTCTTTTCTACATATTCCTCTCTTGTGAACTTTTCTTTTCTTTTTCTCTTCCTATTCGCATCCTCAACTTCTCCTTCCTTCCTCATGTCTCTCCCTTCCCACCTCCCCCGCCTTCTTTTTGCCCCCCTGTTGTCATATTTTCCAGAAGCTGTTGCTCCCTGTGGATTGGGAATATTACACTGGAAGTTACAGAGAAAGACCTCTGGGATCTCTTCAAAATGTAAGAAGTCGATGTGTGTTTGTGTGTGTGTGTGAAGACAATAAAGCAATAAAGAGCTTTTCCAGACAAGTACAGCAAACACAGGTCATACTAATTGTGGTATTGTTAGTCTTAGCAACAGTACAGCCAGCAGTGGTAGAAAGGATTCCAGTTTCAGATATTGTTCAGTTCATTTGGTTCCAAAATTCTGTCCAAAATACGTTCCAGTCCTTAACGTCATGAAAAGCTTGACAATATTGCGTGAAGCATCACATGTACAGTTGCTAAATTGTGCTGATAAAGACACATGGTGGAGACTAAACAGTGTTTTCTGTATCACCCAAAATATTTTTGCTTTAAATCGAAAAAAATATGAATATTTCTTTATGTTAAATTAGTATTAGTGCAGATAGTAAAAGTGATAGTAGGAGCTGTAGGTTGAGAAGTAGTTGTAACATGAGAAGCACTGATGCCTCTAGTTGTCGTGTCATCAATACATTACGATTGGTGCAACACTGCATCACTGTACATTAGAAGCTTTGTGTTTCCGTGGTTACAGGTATGGTGAGATCGAAAGCATCAGAGTTCTTCATGAACGCTTCTGTGCCTTCGTCAACTTCAAAAATGCAAACATGGCTGCGAAAGCCCTGGAGAAGCTGCAGGTGAGTGACAGGCTCATTTCTGGAGGGGGAGTGTGTGTGTGTGTGTGTGTGATGTAGCAGCCTCAACAGTCTCAGCTTAGAGCGTTGAGGGTTTTCGGTCCGTTGGGGTCTGCATATCATCAGCTGATGCATTGGTAATGTGGATAATTCAAATCAAAGCTATATTAGCTATTTCATTGTTAATTATGTCAAAGTGAACAAAGAAACAAACAATACTCACCCAACATAATGAAATCAGGTGCTAGAATGATGTTAAGGAGTGAGCATGAGTAAATTACACACACTCAAAGCTCCTCATGCAATTCATTTATTAACCACGCTCTGCAAAATGTCACTGATGTTTTGGTGTGAATAAATTAATTACATCGGAGGCCTTGAGTGCGCCTAATTTACTTTCCAATCATGAATTAATGATGCAGTGCCACACTCTGGCTTTGCACGGCTGTGTAGATTATGAAACCAGATGGGAAGATGAAAACGCTTTTGAATTCTTACCCTGTTATGTGTAATTTCATTACAAGTCATTTGTGGATAACCCAACAGTAGACGAGAGTCATCTTGATTTTTATGTGATTAATTGAATCAGTAGGTTACATTAAAAAAATATTGTTTTAATTGTGCAGGATATCCTGTCTGTGGGGTTTCGGATAGGTCTGTTCATGTTTGCTCTCGCATACTGATTCCATTAAAATAGCCACTTGACACAAGCGTGCAATAAAGTTTCTAGCGCAGTACAAAATTGTAAATTCGCTGGTCCAAAACTAGGTTATATATAGTTTTATCAGCTGTACTGTGTCTTCCTGTCCAGGGGGTGGAGCTGGAGAGCACCAAGCTGGTGATGAGGTATCCAGATCGTTGGATCCAGCAAAAGACCAACACCAGCGTCGGCTCCAACACAGTGGAGACTCCGGCAAGTTCAGCTGCCGCAGGGTACTGAGGGACTCACTAATAAGTATCTGTGTGGTGTGATGCTTTTCACATTGTCCATTAACAAAGGAGAACCAATTTACCACTCATCATACCCGTCAGTTAGGGGACATATCAATGTAACATACAGTATGTCTGACACAAGGTTTTGGTTTTGAGAATGTGTTATGATCACAGATGACCCCGAAGAGAAACAAAGATGATTTACTATTACAATACTGACATTTTGTGCTTCCGCAGTAGAAAAAAAGGAACATGAAAAACACAGTACTTGTCCAAAACAAAAACCAATGACTGACTGACTGACATACAATGATATGTTTTCTTGGGTACTGTGTCTCTTTCAGCAGCTGATTATTTGCCTTTGTGTACCACGTGTTCATTTGTCTGTGATCTGTTCTGGTTCTGTTCACACAGGTCCAGACGGAGGGGTCTGATAAATGGAGATGAGTGCTTCTTCTGGCGGACCACGGGCTGTTTCTATGGCGACAAGTGCCGCTTCAAACACATACCAGACCAGCAAGGTCGAGACAAGAAACCATGACAACTCTAACTAATAGCAAAAAAAACCCTTTAGCTTATTTTACATGTACTTATGTAAATAAAAATAAAATGTCCTTTCTTAAAGCATTCACCGTCTCCAGGTTTAAACAAGGTATCAATTCAACACCTTCAGGGAAATTCTTCAAAGTTGATACAAAAGTTCAGTTGGTCCCAAAGATGAAGTAATATGAGTTTGGTAGTTGCGGGTCAAAGGTCACTGTTACCTCGTAAATTATGCTTGTGGCCATAAGTCAAACATTCATACACTCACTATCACAATTTCACATGGTATAATATCCAGCAGGATAAATGATGAAGTTTTGTATCCTTTTGGATATAAAAGGTCAAAGGTCAGCTTCACTTTGACATCCATGTGTTCTGCACAAACCATTATTCAACACCCTAACTGGGGAACAGAAGATTGTGACCATATTCCACGTTTGGTCGAATACTGAATTGCGACACTCATCTCGAGTGTCCACATTGAAACTGGGCTGATTGTAGAGATCTTCTGTGCTCTCAGCTTTACAACGTCTGGAAAGCATCCGTGTTTTAGAACTTGTAGCTTCTTTGCAGCAACATTCATATCTTAAGCATCGTCTGTCAATCAGCTTCATCTGGACCATCACAGCCCTGGTCTCCATAGTCACTGTGGCATGGTACGTTGATTAAGACCATCATCATCATCATCATCATCATCATCATCACCATCACAATTACCATCACCATCACTATTAGCCTCATCATCATCATCGTCATCATCATCATCATCATCATCATCACCATCATTGTCATCATCATCAAAAGAGATTTTAATATTTATTATCCACTGTGATTTCTAATTTTATTTTTTAATTATTATCTTTATTTTTTATTTACTGAACAATATGCAAAATATTCTTGCCATATTTTACCACCTGCTTTCTTTATGCTTTATGGTACATGTTTCATTTATTAATGAAAATGATCTACATGTCAAGACTGAGAAAGTCAGAATATCTGTTCTGTATATTTTTATTTTGACAGTAAAGTATATTGGTCTCTGTTGAGACTATTTTGATTCTCTCACCATTGTACTCTCCCTCTTCCTCTTCCTCTTCCTCCTCCTCCTCCTCCTCCCCATCCAGGATCTCCTCTAGGACGGGAGTCTCCGACATCTTTGAACGATGATGCTGAGCACTGTGGTGCTGGTAGAGGTTCTAAAATGTTCCACAGAGGATCCGAGTCCATTCTTTTGTCTGTGCCAAGTAACAATGCTAATAATCATATTTATAAAGCCTTAAAAATAAAGCTGTGGGTCACTCTGGATAACAACATCATCTTCAGATGTAATGGATGATTTTATTTGACATGTAAGCCTGAGTGTGCCTTATGTTGTTGGACCTCACCCAGAACCTCAGAGCTGCGTAGCTTTGATGGGGAGAATTGCCCAGAAATGAACAGTCAGGAACTGAAAAGTTTGTGGCGACCTCGTTGGAACTGTCGACCGACTCGTAAACGCTGCAGTGG
Source organism: Embiotoca jacksoni (assembly GCF_022577435.1). Taxonomy (NCBI): domain Eukaryota; kingdom Metazoa; phylum Chordata; class Actinopteri; family Embiotocidae; genus Embiotoca; species Embiotoca jacksoni. The sequence goes on along the minus strand of NW_027185392.1, from coordinate 21,368,252 downwards.
GGGTGAAATTACCTTTAAAAGTTAAAGGTTGTGTTTTTGTGGGCCCTTTACATTTTGCCATTTACACATGATGAAATCTTTAGCCGGTGTAAGAAATATAAAAGTGTCCGAAATGTTCGAAAGACTGTACCGTGACCTTTCATGTTATATGAGCCATCTGTCTTTGATGTGAAATGGTGCAGAATGAAGCCATCTGTTCATGTTTATTAACACTGACACACCAGCGAAGTGCCTATAAACATACACACTGGCTAATAATGTTTCATTTATTATTTTAATATCTGAGATTTTGACTCGTGTCTACAGTAGCCTACCATGTGCTGCTCTTCTTTTGTTTGTCACATTTTTGTTTCAACACACCAGTAAACATACATGTTGAACTACATGGGATCTAAACTGATACAACAGATACACAAGGAGAGAATAAAAACACATTTTTCCATTGTTTTTTTAATTAATTAAATATGTGCAGTGTTGACAAACCGAGAATATTGTGAAAGATTGCAGAGCACTTGACATGCAGCAAAGAGCAGGACAGTCAGGTATTATAAGCGGGATTCACGGCTAAATTCATTTGTGCCCACGTTGCACGGCCCCTGACCGCTCATCTGGCAGGTCGCACCCTCTTCTGTCTTGAGGTTTTAGGGTGAGGTGCTTTGAATTGTGCAATCTGGATGCTTGTCAGCCATCAATTGTTCATCATAAGCTTTGTTTTGAAGTAACGTGATATGGAAGACAGCGATGCTGTCTGAATCTTACCTGCTTTGTAGAACTCTGCCAACCACAATCTAAAGAAACGTTTTTTTCATGACCACATCCTCTGCACATCGAAGAAGTGCTGTTTGTTGTCACCAACTGAATTTGCTCCGTCCACAATGTATTTTCAGATGTGCTTTAGCAGAGGTGAGAAAGCAGATATGAGTTTTACAGCAGCAATGAATGGATTTGTTGACATCCTCCTCTCTGTGTCAGGTATTGTTGCACTGTTGTTGTTTTTTTTTAGTTTTTATTGTTTGCATTGTTATTTAGTTTAATTTAATATTATTAGATTTGTATTTGTATATATTGTGCATTTTTACAGTTTTATCTATCTATCTATCTATCTATCTATCTATCTATCTATCTATCTATCTATCTATCTATCTATCTATCTATCTATCTGTCTGTCTGTCTGTCTGTCTGTCTGTCTGTCTGTCTGTCTGTCTGTCTGTCTGTCTGTCTATCGTCCGTCCGTCCGTCCGCCCGGCCGGTCGGTCGGTCGGTCTGTCTGTCTATCTATCTAAAAGTGCATTGATGTATTTTATGTTTTCCTTTTTGATAAAAGCAGTTCATTTGATTGAGTGATTTCTGTGGAGAGGTGTATGCAGTCACATGATTGTGCTGAGGTGTGGACATGCAGAGAGGGTGTGATAGAGAGAGAGGGTGTGGTAGAGAGAGAGGGTGTGGTAGAAAGAGAGATAGGGTGTGGTAGAGCGAGAGGGTGTGATAGAGAGAGAGGGGTGATAGAGAGAGAGGGTGTGGTAGAGAGAGAGGGTGTGATAGAAAGAGAGATAGGGTGTGGTAGAGCGAGAGGGTGTGATAGAGAGAGAGAGGGGTGATAGAGAGAGAGGGTGTGGTAGAGAGAGAGGGTGTGATAGAGAGAGAGGGTGTGGTAGAAAGAGAGATAGGGTGTGGTAGAGCGAGAGGGTGTGATAGAGAGAGAGGGGTGATAGAGAGAGAGGGTGTGGTAGAGAGAGAGAGGGTGTGATAGAGAGAGAGGGTGTGGTAGAAAGAGAGAGAGAGGGTGTGATAGAGAGAGAGGTGATAGAGAGAGAGGGGTGATAGAGAGAGAGGGTGTGGTAGAAAGAGAGATAGGGTGTGGTAGAGCGAGAGGGGTTGATAAAGAGAGAGGGGTGTGATAGAGAGAGAGGGTGTGGTAGAGAGAGAGGGTGTGGTAGAAAGAGAGATAGGGTGTGGTAGAGCGAGAGGGTGTGGTAGAGAGAGAGGGTGTGGTAGAAAGAGAGATAGGGTGTGGTAGAGCGAGAGGGTGTGATAGAGAGAGAGGGTGTGGTAGAGAGAGAGGGTGTGGTAGAAAGAGAGATAGGGTGTGGTAGAGCGAGAGGGTGTGATAGAGAGAGAGGGGTGATAGAGAGAGAGGGTGTAGTAGAGAGAGAGGGTGTGGTAGAAAGAGAGATAGGGTGTGGTAGAGCGAGAGGGTGTGATAGAGAGAGAGGGTGTGGTAGAAAGAGAGAGAGAGGGTGTGATAGAGAGAGAGGTGATAGAGAGAGAGGGGTGATAGAGAGAGAGGGTGTGGTAGAAAGAGAGATAGGGTGTGGTAGAGCGAGAGGGTGTGGTAGAGAGAGAGGGTGTGGTAGAAAGAGAGATAGGGTGTGGTAGAGCGAGAGGGTGTGATAGAGAGAGAGGGGTGATAGAGAGAGAGGGTGTGGTAGAGAGAGAGGGTGTGGTAGAAAGAGAGGGTGTGGTAGAAAGAGAGAGAGAGGGTGTGATAGAGAGAGAGGTGATAGAGAGAGAGGGGTGATAGAGAGAGAGGGTGTGGTAGAAAGAGAGATAGGGTGTGGTAGAGCGAGATGGGTTGATAAAGAGAGAGGGGTGTGATAGAGAGAGAGGGGTGTGATGGAGAGAGTGGTGTGATAGAGAGAGAGGGGTGTGATGGAGAGAGTGGTGTGATAGAGAGAGAGGGGTGTGATGGAGAGAGTGGTGTGATAGAGAGAGGTGAGCAAAAGAAGAGGACAGAGGGGTTAATGAGCAAAGCGTGTCTTGGTGTAGTTTTGGTCAGGAAAAGTATAATATTTCCTTAAATTTTGAATCATCAGAAAGATAATCTGTAAAACTACCTGTTTGAGAAGTAGCAGTGAAGTTCCACACGAAGTTTGACATCGCTGTGACCAGCTCCACTGGTGGCTTCATCTGGACTGTTTGTGACGGTGAACTGAGAGAGGACCACCAGATAGCGCTCTGAGCTCTGAGCCACCCGGGAAGGCTCACAGTTCCTCTGGCAACGCTGGATAACCACCCTGCTCTGTGAACATAGCCCCCTGCATCATCCTGCTCCTGGATTGAGGCCAATGGACCGGTTACCCTTTCTGTAGGACTGCATTACTTCAGGAAAAGGTACCGCCCTGTCTTCTTTGTTTTGGCTCCAGTTGAGTGAAACGACCGTGAAGGTTTTGGCCTCCACGTGCCCGAGCATCGAACCAGGCCTGCAACGTTTGTTATTTTTAAAAGTTCATTTGCCGGCTTAGTTAAGTATTAGTACTGGTGTGCGCATTTGTATTTGTATATCACGGTCATAGTAAAAAGTGTGTGGAAAGTAAGTTATTTGGGTTAAAGCTACATATTGTAACAAAAAGTGAAGAACACACTTGTTTCCTTTTTGTTATTATTTGATTGATTTTGCCTTAAAATAAAGTGAAAAACTGTTGTATTTAATTTTAAAACGGTTTCTGGGTGTGTTCATTATTTTTAAAGGTTAAAGGGTTTGTATACACATTTAGTAGCTACATTGTGATATCAGTCTGTTAAGTTATATCTGTGAGGTACCAGGTTTCTTTATTGATCCAAGACTAATAATACCGAGATAATTAGTTATCCGAACACAATTAAATTAAGTAAAGAACTCAGGGCTCTATCTACCGATTTGCATAGTAGAGGGGCTACACACACTTGTCAATGTTAATGCATTCGTGCAAAATAGTGTAGAGAGTGTTTGTACGTGAGTAAGACTGAGAACTGTAAAACACTGAATGTTAGCGAGCAGAAAAAAAAAACCATTTCAAATATGTCAGGGTTGATTGTGGTGGTGATTTAAACATTTAAATATTTCATAGCGACACAAGTTCAGTTGCACTCTGATCAGAGTTAGTTTGTAGAATGTTGAACATTTTTACTACATTTATTACATATTTATCCCTGAGGTTTATCATGCTATATTTTAGAGATCACTGTCAAAAATCATTAAGAGGTTAGCCTCCAATCAGTTAAAAAATAAAAAAGGTAATAGTTATTGTTTTACCTCATCTTATCTAATTGTATTTTATTTGATGTGGAGTTCCTGTACTTTGTCACATGTTACATTTGATGCACAAGTTCTATTTGTGGCATGAAATGTACAAATTACACCTTCAAAATTACACAGTCCTATGTTATCGGTAACTTGGCAACTGGGATGAGTTGCATTTTCAAATCTTTCTGCATTGTACACATTCAGATTTGTATGTAAAAATTAGGTCACAGAGACTCGCTGCAACTCCTCCAGAAGTTGAAAGTACAGGAAGTTGTGACGTGTGAGAAGCCGACCGAACCCCTGCGCCTCTTCTCAACACTCATCACAAACGTTCCTCTTCACTGACCTTGATACTTATTGTACATTCTGTTCAAAACATTAAAGATGCTGTAAAGTAGAAATGAAAATGAGTTTTAAGTTCATCACACCACAGAAGTATGGGTTGTTAACTACAGGGATTTACAGTCATCCGTCTATTCATTAATCATGAAAAGAGGAAGGAGGACGGCGCTTGACAGCTCAATCCTTATCTCTGTTAAAATCAACTTTTCCAACCACAGAGGAAACTGTGTGCAAAGGCCACATCGTCCTGTTTTGATGAAGAAATGTTTACGACTGATTTACAGCAATTCTCATGTATGTGATCTACCTGCTGATGTGATTTAACAGAGACAAGAGAAGCAGCATGAGTGTAACTGCAGCAGCAAGTGGATTTGTTTTCATCCTTCTCTCTCTACCAGGTACTGTACATTGTTCATTGCTATGTGGTTACAGCACTTAAGAAACTCAGAGGATTTTTTTTCTGAGTAAATCGATGCAGCTAATTTGTTGTTGTGCTATGTGGTCTGAATCCTGCAACACCAGACATTCACTTCCTAACTTAAAGATCAAGTCTCAAAACAAACACCATCAGAAAGCTTCTTTACAATTCAGAGATTTTTTTATTTAAAACTTTATAATCATTTATATTTATCTGACAGCTATTAGTTACTGTACAAATTAAGAGTCGTGCATACAAAACACACGGTGTGTACGATGACTTCTTAGTAATGAAACTTGCTAACAGTACATAAGTAGATCTTAATAAGCAATCAGTCAGTTCTGAGAAAATTAGTAGGCAACTTCCTCCATCACATTTTTTGTACAGAAATGACATTTCATGGTTGCAGCTTTTTAAATTGGAGGATTTGTAGCAATTCACCATTTTTTTTGCTGAACAATTGATGACAAGATTGAACTTGATCCACATAAAAATGACGGTGCTGCTTAAAAAGGTGAACATCAATAATAATAGCATATTAATATACCGTAATTTCCGGACTATTGAGCGCACCCACTGAATTTTAAAAAAATAATTATTTTGAACATAAATAAGCCTCACATGTCTATATGTCTTGAGCGCGCTGGATTTAATCTAAACAGTAAACTAAAAACTTACATTGTTTCACCTTAACCCGTTTGGCAATTTCATTGGTCTAATGAAAGCTTCATGCCGCCAAAAAACTGAGCACCGTCACAGAATGTGTTTTTTTGCTCAGTTTTTTGGCGGCATGAAGCTTGTGAAAGCGGGAAAAATCCATAAATTAGCCGCGTCGTTGTTTAAGCTGCGAGGTTCAAAGCGTGGGAAAAAAGTAGCGGCTTATAGTCCGGAAATTATGGTAAGAATGGAACTCACAGGGATCATCTGCCTGCATCGAGTACTGAAATTGAAAATACCATCATTAAGTATCGTGTCACAACACATGTTTAAACACAATAAGTCAAATATGTAACATAAATGTTGTTGTAAAAATGAACACAGAGAAGTTTAGTTTTGTGGCCTGAAACTTTGCTGTTCTGGTTCACTCTTAACTCTGTCATAGAGTTGATATGACAGAAAGTGACATGAAAAAGGATCAGAGTTTTCTGGTCCTTTCAAAGTTTAATATTTCCATCTCACATGTAAAGTTGACACACATGATGTCAGTAATCATAAAGTGGCTTTGTGTCTTAATTTGTGAATCAGAAACTCTTTGCCAACTTGTTTTCTATAACCCAAACCTGCAGTAACACATTGTTTGACTTTTGGAGGACATTTAAGCAGTGAACATACTTTGCTGACTGATCACCTTTTTCAATTGATGTACAACTCTCCACTTTGTCAGTAGATTTTCCTCAGATACACAGTTTAGACATTTGGCTGACACTTTTTTAAAGATTATTTTTAGGCATTTTATGCTTTTATTTGATAAAACATTGATGAACAGGAAATAAGGGGGAGCGAACGCACTCCTCCCACTCAGCTCTCAGGTCACGACTGGCTGACACTTTTAACAGCACCAGTGGAGGCAACAGTAGAAATCTACTGAATGAGTAATCCAGCAGTTATAATTTTATATCTATATTTAAAAAATATATTATAATACTTTTCCTGATTATCAGTAACTTCAGAAACAGTCGCTGAAATAAATCAGCGATAACCATTCGGAGAAATTTCGAACCTCAGCTGAGATTATCGTTCCCTAAAATACAGATGAAAGACTGTTGTTTGTTGTTGTTGTCTGACTGTTTTCTGATGTGCTCTGTTACAGTGGTACAGGCGTACTGGAGAGTGACTTGCACTCCTTCTAAGATTTGTGCAGTAAAAGGATCCTCAGTGACCATAAGATGCTCCTACACATACCCAGCCACAATGAATGGTGTTACTATAGTTGTGAATCAAAAAGTTTGGTTCACTGAACAAAGTGATGATCTGACAACAGACTCATTGTACGTGGGTCGTGTCAGTTCTGATTCTTCTTGGAAGTCTTGCAGTCTGACAATCACAGACCTGAGAGAGAGCGACTCAGCTGAGTACAAGTTCAGGTTCATAACAAACCAACCAGAAGGGAGATGGACTGGTTCCCCTGGAGTCACTTTGTCTGTTACAGGTAATGTTTTTATTCATAAAATCAACAACCAGCGTGAGAGTACATATTGAGACAGGGCATCTACATTTCTGTTGTGTTTTTATTCTCTTCACATTTCAGCTCTCCACGTAGTACCTTCAGGTTACAACCGGAAAACGTTGAGTTGTCAAAGCAGTTGTAGGCTAAATAATAATCCCTCCTACATCTGGTACAAAAATGGACAGAGACAAGACACGCAACCATATATTGATTCACGCAACCCAAATCCTCCAGACAGCTATTCCTGTGCTGCATATGGACTTAAGCATTCAACGTCCCCTTCAGTGTGTGAGTATATTCTACTGACGTAACACCAATCTGGTAGAGACACTAAGGGCCTGATTTACTAAGATCTCAAATAGAGGATACTAAATTGTGTGTTCCTTCCAAAAGTTTGCACATTTGTTTTGCACCCGTTTTGAGGGTGATTTACTAAAAGTAATTGCGTCATTGAAATCAGGTGCAAATCGCTGTATTTAAATGAGGGTTTACGTGTGTTAAAGTGATTCCAGCAACAGAAAACAGAGCGACCGCAAAAGGAAATCTGATCCCATTGAAATTAAGAAATATAAATGAAACAAGAACAAAACGCTTTATAGGAGATTATTAGCGAGAAAGTCGATACTGTGGGAAAAATAAAAACACGAAAAAAAGGCTTCACAATCAACCGTCGGGACGGTGGATGAGATGCTCTAACAAACACCGATCAGCAGGTCCAGATGTTTCTGTGATGAGCTGGTGAATTAGTTTCATTCAGTGTCTCACGAGTGCTCGTGAACCTTATGAAGCTTCCTGTGAATTCTGCGGGACACATTCAGGACCTGTGACAGCTCACCTTGAATAACAGGACTGGGCAGGATATCCAAGCAGCGATACGCTGGAACGACCCAGAGGCAGGACAATGCTGAGTCGTAAGACGTTTTTTAATTGCTGGTATTTCGTGGCTCCTCCTTGTTGTTGGCTGTCAATCATTCAATAACTCAGAAATGTCATCGCTGGACAGTCGATATGTCTGATTATGTTTTCCCTCTGTCATCTAAAAAATGTTTCCACGGATGTAAAACCTCGTTCTCTACGTATTCTTTGGTTTCTCTGCGTCTTCTTCTCACCACAATAAGATCATCCGTCTCCTGATGTACATCTGATTAATACCTTCCTTTCAGTCGTACTAAAATACACAAAATCACTTCTCCTATTTCTACTTCCAGGTTTAGTAAATATTGTTGCGTGTGCTAAACACCAAATATTACATATGCATGAGGGCAAACATGCAAAATGGACGACGTGTGTTAAATTGCACATTTGAAAGACACAACCCTCACTGCACGTCGTCGGTAGATCAGCTTGGACATTTTTTTGAAGGTGGTGTGGAGTTTGCACGGGATTTTACACACGCAGACTTTTAGTAAATCGGGCCCTCTGTGTATTTTAACCAAATCATGTCATCATGATTACTTTCCAACTCTAGCTTAAGAATAATTTTATCTTTCAGGTCTCCGTGGTGGTTCATGCAACAGAGTGAATTACAGCAACAGAAGGATCTGTGCCTTCAAAGGCTCATCAGTGGACATTTCTTGTACTTACAACAGTTACAACAATCCAATACAATCCAAATTCTGGTTTAATGTTCGTCAGTCACGTTACAGGTCCAAAGACCTCAGTGAAGACTCCCGGTACGCCGGTCGTGTCCAAGTCTTAGAAACAGAGAGAGGCCGCTCCACTCTGAGAATCAGTGACCTGACAGACGCCGATTCAGCTGATTATCGCTTCAAATTCAAAACACAAAGCTTTGAATGGGGCAGTGATTTACCTGGAACAACTCTGACCGTCACAGGTACTGATGAACACAAACTGATTTCTTTATGTGAGAGTGTTACACTGTTTGTTTTATTGTGAGGAACCATCTTTGGCTTCCAGTAACGGCGTTACCTAATTTGACTCCCTAAGTTTGTGCAAGTGTGATTTATTCTCATGTTACTTTGTTTCCTTCTGCATTGATCCATTGATTAAATGTTTTAAATACTTTCGTGGATGCATTTGTTCTTTGAGTATTCAGTCACATTCAACATTTCTGTTTTGTTTTCATGTATGCAGCTCTGTGGGTGCAGGTGACCAGGAGACATGTTTATCAGTCTTCCACTAAGGCAGAGCTGAAGTGTCTCAGCAGCTGCAGTCCAGCTGGTCGTCCTTCTATTGTGTGGATCAAGAATGAAGAACGGACACCTGGAAAAGCTTCCTATGAAGGCGTGTTCAATACTGGAGACAACATCTCCTGTGCTTTCATAGGACACGAGGGTTACCGCTCTCCTTCAGTGTGTGAGTTACTTCTCTTCGTGATGTTGTCAGCATGATTGAATATATGACTCAGGGTGTTCTTTTCACTGACTAAAATGTTGTTTCAGTTATTCAGCATGATTCCCAATAATACAAAAGGATGTAAAGATGAAACCAAATGAACAAAGCAAAAGGAACAGAAAGGTTGTGTTGAGTGTTGTGTTTGATCATTGAGGAAAGGAAGAAGCAGTTTGCTTCACTGCTTTCTGGGCTTTCACCAAAGTCATGCAACCGAGTTAGTAAAGACATCTTTTCCTTTTAAGAAGAATGACTTGAGTTTGAGCAAGTTCCCCAAAACAACATATTTATGCTTAAGAGACCAAAACACTTCTTATGATGAAATAAGAGTGACTGTGGGAAACAGGTTGCACTGGATAGGTCATCCGAATATTAGACTTTAATCTGGGAGATCACTCATTGTTTCCTTTTCCAATTACAAGATCTTTTTTTTATCTTTAAAACGTGACCATGATCGTTCTACCACAGTGATTATTCCTGAAGGATAATAATAGAAGGATATTTCTAAAGTATTTTTAGCAACAGGAGAAGCAGGACTGAAAAACCCAGCAAACACACAAGGCATGTACAGTGTATTAAGGACAAGAGGTTTAGGAAATGACCAATAATCAAAGGCTTGTTATTCTTATTAGTTCCCATCCAACAGAGGGTTATAACACAAAGTACTGAGCGAAGCTCCAGGACCAGAACTTTGGACAAACATATAAATACATTATTAAAAGAGAATATTAATTTTGATTATTTTTGTGTATGGTTGGAAGTCTGTTCTATTTGTTTTAGGTGTTAGCTGCAAAGCAGTTTACTTATCTTAATGTTAATATTCTTTCCTCTAGATGCTTCAAGGGCTGCTTCAGCAGTCATGAGTCCCTCTGGTGCGATAATGGAGGGAAGTCTCGTGAATCTGACCTGTAGTAGTGATGCTAACCCAGCAGCGAATTACACCTGGTACAAGGAGCAAACGCAGCTCAGCAAAGAACCACAGCTGGTCTTCAGGTCCATCCAGTCCGATCAATCTGGAAAGTATTATTGCACAGCTGAGAACGAGCTGGGGAAGAAAACATCTGAAAACATCCTTTTACAAGTGAAATGTGAGTGAATAGACAGTTTCAGTCTGTTCAGGCATTTTTTCGTCTTGGCAATCCAGTTATTTCTTCAATTCAACACGTGTACAGCAGACCACACACAGTTAGGTGTGTTAACCCCACATAACAACAGAGACAGAGTAAAGGAACAGCAAAGACATGAGTCCTTGGAACTCTAGTGGCAAAACATCGAGTACAGCGAGCTAAATCATGCATCAATATTTAAAGTCATGACACTTTCTTTTTGTTCTAGGTTGACAATGTAATTAGACTCTTAGCGCTCCTGCTAACTTTTTGTACAATAATCTATGTTCTTACTTTTTCTCCAGATGCTCCAAAGCTTCTGTCTGTGACAGCGAGTCCCTCTGGTGAGATAGTGGAGGGAGGTTTAGTGACTCTGACCTGTCACAGTGATGCTAACCCAGCAGCGAAGTACACCTGGTACAAGGAGAAAACGCAGCTCAGCAAAGAACCACAGCTGGTCTTCAGGTCCATCCAGTCCGATCAATCTGGAGAGTATTATTGCACAGCTGAGAACGAGCTGGGGAAGAAAACATCTGAAAACATCCTTTTACAAGTGAAATGTGAGTGAATAGACAGTTTCAGTCTGTTCAGGCATTTTTTCGTCTTGGCAATCCAGTTATTTCTTCAATTCAACACGTGTACAGCAGACCACACACAGTTAGGTGTGTTAACCCCACATAACAACAGAGACAGAGTAAAGGAACAGCAAAGACATGAGTCCTTGGAACTCTAGTGGCAAAACATCGAGTACAGCGAGCTAAATCATGCATCAATATTTAAAGTCATGACACTTTCTTTTTGTTCTAGGTTGACAATGTAAATAGACTCTTAGTGCTCCTGCTAACTTTTTGTACAATAATCTATGTTCTTACTATTTCTCCAGATGATCCAAAGCTTCCGTCGGTGACAGCGAGTCCCTCTGGTGAGACAGTGGAGGGAGGTTTAGTGGTTTAGTGGTTCAAACAAATACATTTTGGATATTAGTAATTCAAAACAAAGTCAGTCATTCATTTGTAGCCTCGGGTGCACACATATAAAAACACAAAGCTGCTCTCTCAGCATCAGGAGGAACCAACATAATGGCACAGGGGATGTTGAACTGCTGTGCTGCTGCTAACAGAGTTATGTTTTTAGACAAAATCAAAATGAAAAACAGTTCACGAGTTGTAAATTAAAAGACTTCAGTCTGACACTGATTTTTATACACAAATATCTGTTACTAATGGACTCAAAAATCCTGTAATTCAACAATTAATCTTCAGTATTTCATCACTGTTTCCCAGGTTCAATGAAAGCAGCAGCTGCTGGATCGATTTCGGTTATTTTTGTGATTATCGTGTTTCTGTCTCTCTTCCTGTTGATTCGGTGAGCAGATTAGTTTTACGGTATTCAGTAATGCATCTTAAATTTAGGCAGTTGTTAAGTGATTTCATCTGATGATTTGTTTGTTCATTTATTGTCCTATTCAGAAGAAAGAGGTCTTCGAAACAAACCTCAGAGTCCAGAGAGAGATCACACAACATCGCACAGGTAAGGAAGAAGAGTTTTGGTATTCGTCCATCAAATCATCAGCAAGTGTAACTGTCCCTGTCAGCCTCTCTTCTTTCATCCTGTTCATTTCTATCTGACAAACCATACGCCGTATATTTGAATTCCTCTACTGTTTTCCATTCAGACAGCCATACTGTCATAAATGATCATGCGCTGAGGGACAATGTTCCGATCAACACTGTTGTAATGTGCCGTTGTCCCTTCATTCCTGGTGATATATATTCCTTCATCAACACACTCATACGTGTTTGGTATTTAAAGCTTGAGGTTGTGGCTCAGCAGGTAGAGCTGGATGTCCACCCTTCATCCCCCTGATGTTTCACTGTGTGGTTATCTTGTGTTACAGGGCTATAAAAATAATATTACCCACTTAACTAAGTACTGTTGTCGTTGAAATATTTACCCTTCAGCAACATGTGGGTCCAGAAGAAGACAAACCTTCAGCTGCAGCGCAGAAAAAACTAGCAGTGCAACAGGACGACCTTCACTATGCCAGTGTACGTTTCCGTAAGGACCAGGACGATCCTATCTACTCCAACGTTATGCTACCTCAGCCCAACAGAAACAATAATGAAGTGGAGGAGGAGGAGGAAGATACAGAGTACACTGTTGTCAATTTTACCAGTGTCACCCCAGGGTGAGTCCATTTTCTTTGTGCCAAATTAGAAATAGAAAATGACTGCTGTTTCATCCTTGTGATACTGAAATCTGTTCTTTCTTAATGGTATAAATTATTATTCTGAGTTTCTTTATATTATAAAATGTATTTTCATGTTGAATATTTTCCCCGTTACAGATTAAGACGTCAAGAGTCTGTGGAGGATATGTCTGCACTGTACAGCACAGTCAGCAAAAACCAGAGTATGAACACAACATAAATCTGTTACCCGCCTCAGCCTGCTTGTTTGACATAAAGACATTGCAGTTTGTCAAGAACCAAACATTAAAGGAGCACATCTATCTGATGACACACGATACTACAAACTGCTATTATACATACAAGACAGTGATCATCGTCTCAGGAATCCATTACAACCCTAGTCAGCAGTTTCTTACAAAATTGATCTTACTTTTAATATCAGTGTCACCAGTTTTACATTCAGGTGTAAATCATTCTTGTAAAATCCTTAAAAATGTCTCTGAATTATTGTCGTTAAGTCAGTTAGCTAACAGATGGTAAACTAAATACATCCCAATACAAAATGTCCTTCACAAAAGGTGAAGAGAGCCATTAAATCATTTCTAATGTCTTGTCATGTACATTTCTCTACAAGTATTGTTATTCTGCCAGTCCTGTGTTCAGTTTCTCTGTTGTTAATTCAAGTATATTACGTTCAGAGTCAGTGGGGGCACTGATGAGACAATACTCATCAAGTAGTCATCTCATAACTTTAATGGATTTTTATTTACTGTGGTTTTGTTTGTCATTTAAGCCTGTTACTTCTTTCACACCGTTTTCACCTTCTAGCAATAATTTGTTACAATGATGATTGCACTGATTGATTCTGTTATATGTGTTGATATGTTATTTTGATAAATATAATAAAAGTATTCATTTAATAAATCATTAAATCCAGATGTCATGTTAATGCAAGGATGCATTAAAGGACAACCAGGGGACACCGATATTTTGAAAGAGAGTTAATCTCTGATAAAAATTCTCTGAATATGTTGTGTTAAAGTTGTTAGCGGACTAGAATCTCTTCCACTGCTGCTTCTTGACAGTGTGAGCAGCCACACCTCTGGTCTGCTCACAACTCGAGCAATTATTCCACAGTATGACAGATTAGCCGTGAAGAAACAGAATCAAATTCCTGAGCTAAATACATATGTTGGTATTTTCAGCAAAGATCCCATATTGTGCTTTTTTCTAGCTCTTTGCAGGAAAAGCAGGAAGAAGTTTTAGCAATGTCCATATTCAGAACTTTTATTGTTTCTACTTCATCCTTCCTTTGTGTTGCACCCACGTATTAAACCACTTATTTCTGCAGCAGTCTCTCTCCAAACAACTGATCCTTAGAAAGCAATAACACGTAACTTTTTGTTGGAAGCTACAGAATTTAGCTCCAAATGCTCAACATTTATGAACCACAGCAGTTGATCTCTGTAAATCTATTGCGATTTGTATTTTTCAACAATGTTATCTTTAAATTTGTGCCTTCACAAGCTCATCAGTGGACATTTCTTGCACATACAGCGGCCACGATTATATGAAATCAAACTTCTGGTACCGCTTGGTACATCACTGGCAAAGGTACACACAGCCTGAGGACCTCAGGAAAGACTCCCAGCTGGGAGCTTGAGCCCGGCTCCTCAAATCAGACAGAGGACGTCCCACTCTGAGAATCACTGACCTGAGAGAGAGCGACTCAGCAGAATACTGCTTCACATTTGAAACTCAGAGAAGTGAGAGGACAAGAAGGTCACCAGGAACAATGCTGACTGTCACAGGTGAACACAAAGTGACAAGCTTCTGTAGTATTAACTGGTGTGGTCATTTTAATACACAAGCGTTAACATATAAGTGAAGTTTAGCATGAGGAAAAGTAGATACAATTTTAAACAAATGGAGCATTTGCATATTGAAAAAAAAGAAAACTGATGAGTTCCCTTTAAGAGTGTGCTGTTGTTCCCTCACATATAGACCGCTTAAGTATTAGGTAAGATAATGTACATTTGAAAGTAACGGATTGTACATGGTGTTGATATGTATATTGTTGGCAGCAGCGTACCCTCTAGTTTGAAGGGAGAAAAGTTATAGTGACAGAGATGTGTCACTGTATGTGACCTGAGCACAGTGGGAGTTATTACTGTGAAGCCCAGAACAGAAGAGGACGCCAGAACTCCACCGTATCTTTGACTGTAGTGGCAGGTCTGTTGTGCTCGTTCTCCTACAAACACATCCATTCACTGTAGCTTCAGACTTCTTTAAGTATAATAAATATGTATTCAGTAAAGTACATTTTAATGATTTGTTCAGGAAGCAAACATGTCTGAGTTTAAAACAACTAAACAATCCATGTGTGAAAGTACCTTATTAACAAATAAGTGACAACAGAGATTTATTCAAACAAGATCTTTAAAGTATTGTTGTCAATCGCAATCAAAAATGAACGGCCAAGGTAAAAGATCTTTGGTGTGGTTGGTTCCAACACATTCACAAAATTATATTAATATCATAAAAATTGTGTTGCACTGAAGAGACACTATTTTTCCAACAAACATAAAACTGTCAGAGACCTGTCCTGAGGATTGTTTTTTGCTTCATTTTTTTTGGCTGATAATATAATTCACAACAGTTATGTTTCAGTTTCTGGTTTTTTTCGCAGGTACATCAAGATCAGACGTTAGAAAAATAGTTTTTGTTTTTGTGTTTTTAGCCATCCTCTGTGTCTTCCTGTGGAAAAGGTGAGCAGTTCCAGATCACATGATTTTACTATAATGATACATAAACCTTAACATAAAGGTTAATACATAACAGATACATTATATGATTTGTTCCTCTTCTCCATTCAGGCTGTGCAAAACTTGCAAATCCAAATCTAAATTTTATTGAAATAAATCCACAGTCATGCTACTGTGCAAAAATTCAATTCAATTCAGCAAGACTTTACAATATTATACAGAGAAACCCAACAATTCAACAATTCCCACGTAAGCTAGGAGGAAAAAAAACCTCCTCTTTAAGGGAGAAAAACCTCCAACAGAGGGAAGGAAAAACTCCCTCTTAACAGGAAGAAACCTCCGACAGAACCAGGCTCAGAGGTGGGCGGCCATCTGCCTCGACCGGTTGGGGTGAGAGGAGAGCAGAGAGAGAAAAGGACAGCATAGAGATAGAAGATAATAACTGTTGGTGGAGACATGCAGCTCCATGGTGGGACATCTGCAAAAGAAAGAAGAGAAACTACGCAAGCGAGGGAACTGAAAGGAGACAACATACAATAAGAAAAATATATGGGAGCAAAAAAGATGGTGAGGTATGAGTCAGTTAAAGAGTAGGAGGAAAGAAAAGAAGCTCAGCATGTAATGAGGTCCCCCAGCAGCCTCGGCCTATAACAGCATAACTAAGGGTTGATTCAGGTCTACCCGAGCCAGCCCTAACTATAGGCTTTATCAAAAAGGAACGTTTTGAGTCTAATCTTAAAGCTAGAGAGGGTTTCTGCCCCTCGAACACAAACTGGGAGCTGGTTGGTTCCACAGGAGAGGAGCCTGAAAACTGAAGGCTCTGTAATCTCTGGGAACCACAAGCAGACCAGCGTACAGAGAGAGAAGTGCTCTGCTAGGATTATATGGTTCTATAAGATCTCTAAGATATGATGGAGCCTGGTCGTGTAGGGCTTTGTAAGTCATCAAGAGAATTTTAAATTCTATTCTTGATTTCACAGGAAGCCAGTGAAGAGAAGCTAAAACTGGAGAAATATGATCTCTCTTGCTAAATCCCATCAGTACTCTTGCTGCAGCATTTTGGATCAACGGCAGGGTTTTAAATGAGTAATTTGGACATCCTAACAGCAAGGAATTACAATAATCTAGCCTAGAAGTAACACATGCATGAATGAGTTTGTCTGCGTCACGCTGAGGAAGCATTTTCCTGATTTTATTAATATTACGTAGATGAAAGAAGGCAGTTCTGGATATTTGCTTTATATGGTGGCCAAAGGACAAATCCTCATCAAATATAACTCCAAGGTTCCTCACAGTTTTGCTGGAGGCCAGGACAATGTCATCTAGAGTAACTAAGTGATTATAGAAAGAGTTTCTGAGGTGTTTCGGACCATGTACAATAACTTCCGTTTTGTCTGAATTTAGAAACAGGAAGTTTTTGGTCATCCATATTGTAGTCCATTATTGTAACTTCAAATGTTAATAAGAAGTGGTCTGACAAAACAGGGTTTTGAGGAAATACTATTACATTTTCAGTTTCCATATAACAGAACCAGATCGAGGGTGTGGTTACCATGTTAACAGGGTTTATTTATATTCTGAGAAACGTCTACAGAATCTAATAATGAGCTAAAAGTATAACTGAGGCTGTCGTTGTCCACGTCAACATGAATGTTAAAGTCTCCCACTATCATGACTTTATCTGAACTCAGCACTAAATCTGATAAAAAGTCAGAGAACATGCAGCCATGTTTCCAGTGATGTGTTCCTAATGACATACTTCCCTTAGTCCACTGACAAATAGTGCTCTTTCATGTCAGGACTCTTACTTGGGTATACTTGAATTTTGACAGGGTAGTTTTGTCTCAAACTGTCCACTGCCGTTCTGCACTCACTGGGAATAACTGTAACATATGAATGCATCACCTGCCAACAAATCTGCAGCTTTTAATTATTTTACCCAGAATTGAACATGTTTTTTGCCTCCGTCTCAACTTAAACACACTGATGACTTCTGCCCAACAGAAGTATGGTGATACTTTTTAAAAATAAACATTTGTTGTTCTGTAACAGCCGCAGCTTCCTCAGACGACTTAATTAGAACATTCTTTGGTTCCCTTTTTCTGCTATGTAGACAAGATGGCAACTGTTGAGTGTGAAAAGTCATCGTTAAGAGGTTAGCCTTCAATCAGTTGAAAAAAAAAAAAAAAGGTAATAGTTATTGTTTTACCTCATCTTATCTAATTGTATTTTATTTGATGTAGAGTTCCTGTACTTTGTCACATGTTACATTTGACACACAAGTTCTCTTTGTGGCATGAAATGTACAAATTACACCTTCAAAATTACACAGTCCTATGTTATCGGTAACTTAGCAACTGGGATGAGTTGCATTTTCACATCTTTCTGCATTGTACACGTTCAGGTTTTTATATAAACTTCAGGTCACAGAGACTCGCTGCAACTCCTCCAGAAGCTGAAAGTACAGGAAGTTGTGACGTGTGAGAAGCCGACCGAACCCCTGCGCCTCTTCTCAACACTCATCACAAACGTTCCTCTTCACTGACCTTGATACTTATTGTACATTCTGTTCAAAACATTAAAGATGCTGTAAAGTAGAAATGAAAATGAGTTTTAAGTTCATCACACCACAGAAGTATGGGTTGTTAACTACCCATCCAAATTTCAATGAAAAAAAACACCAACAAATATGTTAAATTAGGCTTTGAAATCGTGAGATAATCAGGAGTCTTCTCTGCTCTGAGACTGGGGGGCGTGTCCTGAAGGAGCTGAAGCTCCGCCCACACTGAAGGTGTTCAGTGTCCTGTATGACAGTCCTGTGGCTGCAGTTCTTTTCCCCACTAAGCGGTTCGTCTGACATCCGACCTCTCGGTGACTTCATGCATGATGTCCCACTGGTACTCTGTCTGTCTGGTGGACGGAGCAGCCTGCTTTGTGAAAACAGAATAGAATCAGAATTTATTTGTCCAATGAGGGAAACATACAGATGCATATAAATCCAGCTTGTCCCCCTGAGCTGTAAAACAGGAGTCAAACTGGACACCAGAGACAGAAGACAGTGAGTCTCCAACTACGTCTAACGCACCTGCATTACAATAGTGGAGATAATAAGAGAGGTGGAGTTGATTTAGTTCTGTAACGACTACAACATGAACAACGCTGCATTACATCACGTCAATTCATTACATCACATGTCAATTCATTACATCACGTCGATTCAAACTTTGAACCTGCTCAGGTTTTCTCTTTCACTGATGTCCCTCCACCTCCACTCTGCGCTCACCGTGAGAGGAGGAGCCATGCAGAAGGTTATATAAGCCATCTGTGATCTAGCTCGGTGACGTACTTAAGCTAGGTTTTAGCCCCGCCTAAAATTGGCAACTTGGCCTGTTTCAGTGATGAACAGCGGTTCAGGGGAAGAAGTTTGCTGTTTTCCTGAGCTGAAGATAGTGTATGAGGGGTTCGTAGGGGCTCAGATATGAATTTAGTTTAAAGTAAAATATGGGAACTGGGTTGCTGACCTGGTTTGTTTTGCTCCGTTTGAGCGAATAGCCGAAGCAATCTTCGGAGATGGGATAGGAGGTCGGATACGCAAGGGTGGAGACGAGGATTGAACTTGGCTGAAGAAGAAGCGAATTCTGAGCATCGCAAGAAAACGAAGAAAGCAAGTAGAAACATGGATTCCAGAGTGCGCGCCAGGTGGGCGGAAAAGTGGTTAGAACGAAGGGTGGCAATGCAGCGAGAAATAAGATCGGTGGTTAGCGGGAGACGGCGAGGAGTCGGCGGCGGTGTTTGGCGCTGAAGGCCTTCAATAAGTAAAGACGACTGGGAGAGCGTTGCAGGGGAGCCAGTGAGTAATTTTGCAAAGAAGTTGATACAGCAAAGGTAAATCTTAATGGTAGGTATCTCGATGTGGAGAATTGAGTGGACATGGGAGATGAAGCTGCATACAGAGGCCACGTCGAAGGAAGGGAACGGAAGGTTAAACGTGGTGTGAAGGAGCGGAAAGAGTTCCAGGTCATCTGGTGATGATGGCTCGTTGAGACAAAGAGATGAGTTCTGCGATGGTTTGTTTCAAATGAGGAATGTCATGTCTGAAAATGGCGGGACGGGTTGGATTCTCCTCCACGTCTGGAGCTAAGGTTCTGAAGATCTGGAAGGAGAAGCGAGACAAAGAGTCAGCGATGGAGTTATGGTGGCCAGGAACATGTTTAGCTCGGAGAATAAATTGATGAGTGACCGAAAGCCACGTGAGACGGCGTATGAAGGGCATGATCGTGGGAGTTTGTTCTGCCTTCACTAATGATGTCGACTACGGCGATATTAGCAGAATGGATGAGTATATAGACCTTTTTGACCACTCGTGCCCCCGGAGGAGAGCGGCGATAACGATCGGATATATTTCGTGGACTGCTGAAGATGATCGGAGGGAGCCTTGGAGGAAGTTGTGGAACTCGATGAATTCAGCTAAAAACCATCGTCTGCCGTAGTGGCCCCCAAAACCGGTGGAAGGAGCAGCGTCAGTATAGAGCTGAATGTCTTCTGGGTTGGAAAGTTGGTCGTCGTAAAAGAAGGTGATACCGTTCCAGTTGGAAAGGAGGTGCAGCCGCATCTGAGCGAAGACTGATTTCATGGTCAAGAGACCGTGGGCTGGAGGTGATAAAAGGAGGAGTTATAACTAGGAAGTCGGGTGAGTGGTGGCTGAAGGTTGGCTTTGGGGACGTGGTTGGATGGGGATGGTGCACGCGGAGGCGGGATGGGAAGAGGCGCTGCATAATTTGCAATGGAGAGCTGGACGGGCGGCAAAAATGCGGCAGTAGAGTTCCTGGTCGAGGGTACTCCAGTAAGTGGCCTGGTGTAACTGGAGGAGACGGGCTGCGGCTTCTGAAGCGAATTGGATGTGGTATTGGTAAAAGCCTGCTCCGCCAAAGTGGAGAGCTAGGTCGAGGATTATGGAAAGGTAATTATCTCACTCTGTCCTCCTAGCTGGGAAGGGGGTGCAGGGGACATCTCTATACAGGGAGAAAGCATACGTGAACTCAGGCCGGGTGAGCTCTTTGGAGCGAGCTGGCGCTGAGGTACGCATGATAATGAGGCTCTCGTGGCTATCGATCACCCTAGGTTCAGCGTGTTGGTGGAGGGGAGGGAGGATGAGTTGTGCCAAGTCAACGTATTTATCTGAGATCATCTGCTGGCGGAAGTTCGTGGAGATGGGAGAAGT
Source organism: Embiotoca jacksoni (assembly GCF_022577435.1). Taxonomy (NCBI): domain Eukaryota; kingdom Metazoa; phylum Chordata; class Actinopteri; family Embiotocidae; genus Embiotoca; species Embiotoca jacksoni. The sequence goes on along the minus strand of NW_027185392.1, from coordinate 21,347,687 downwards.
TTTTTGGTTTTTTTTGGCTGGGATGTTGGGTGGAGGAATCGCTGAAGTGCAAGGAAAAGTGCTGGTTGTGTGTTCCCGGTGGCGGCGTCTCGTGGGTAACCCTGGGGTTTTTGGAGAGGGCAGCAGATCGAGGGCTTCCTTTGGGTGCATGGGTGGCCTGTGTGAAGGCAAAACAATCGTTGTCGTCAGATGGGCTGAGGAACAGCAGATCCATGTTTGGTCCAAGGTAAGATTGTTTTTGTTTTTTCCTTCTGCGTGGCGTCTGGTTCCGGATGCAGAAAACGTGAACAGGCCGAGGTTTAGAGTGGGTGGATATTTATAGGAGTGTGGCTGGAAGTGGGGGAGTGGTTGAGACGTGGTCCTGCTCCTGAAATTCAGCTAAAACTTTATCTCCAATTAAGAATTACAGTACATGCATGCAAAATAATAATTTCTTCATTTTAACTTGGGGATTTACAGTCATCCGTCTATTCATGCATATTAATCATGAAAAGAGGAAGGAGGACGGCGCTTAGCGGCTCAATCCTTATCTCTGTTAAAATCAACTTTTCCAACCACAGAGGAAACTGTGTGCAAAGGCCACATCGTCCTGTTTTGATGAATAAATGTTTACGACTGATTTACAGCAATTCTCATGTATGTGATCTACCTGCTGATGTGATTTAACAGAGACAAGAGAAGCAGCATGAGTGTAACTGCAGCAGCAAGTGGATTTGTTTTCATCCTTCTCTCTCTACCAGGTACTGTACATTGTTCATTGCTATGTGGTTACAGCACTTAAGAAACTCAGAGGATTTTTTTTTTTTAGTAAATCGATGCAGCTAATTTGTTGTTGTGCTATGTGTTGTGAATCCTGCAACACCAGACATTCACTTCCTAACTTAAAGATCAAGTCTCAAAACAAACACCATCAGAAAGCTTCTTTACAATTCAGAGATTTTTAAAAAAACTTTATAATCATTTATATTTATCTGACAGCTATTAGTTACTGTACAAATTAAGAGTCGTGCATACAAAACACACGGTGTGTACGATGACTTCTTAGTAATGAAACTTGCTAACAGTACATAAGTAGATCTTAATAAGCAATCAGTCAGTTCTGAGAAAATTAGTAGGCAACTTCCTCCATCACATTTTTTGTACAGAAATGACAACATTTCATGGTTGCAGCTTTTTAAATTGGAGGATTTGTAGCAGTTCACCATTTTTTTACTGAACAATTGATGACAAGATTGAACTTGATCCACATAAAAATGACGGTGCTGCTTAAAAAGGTGAACATCAATAATAATAGCAGATTAATATACCGTAATTTCCGGACTATTGAGCGCACCTGAATATAAGCCGCACCCACTGAATTTTAAAAAAATAATTATTTTGAACATAAATAAGCCGCACATGTCTATAAGCCGAGGTGCCTACCGGTACATTGAAACAAATGAACTTTACACAGACTTTAATGAAACACGGCTTGTAACAAAAATAAAAATGTCAGCGTGACGGATGATTCGCCTTTCCTGTTGACAGTCCGAGTGAGAGGCAGGTCAAAGGTCAGAGGAACCTCATCCATATTTATGATGTCGTGCGGGCCAATGGTATGCTCTGCTATCTTTGCATCAGTGAATTTGCGGAAGTTTGAAACTTTTTCCTCGTAGTCGGGAGGGAGCTGCTGACACAGACTCGTCCGTACCCTGATGGACAGGCCTTTACGTCTCATAAATCTGAGACACCACGACGGTCCACCTCTAAAATCCTCAAACTTCATTGCGGTGGCGATTGTTTTGGCTTTCAGTCGGATCTGCACGGTTGAAACACCTCGGCCGTCTGCTCTCTCTGTGTTGAGTCGGCTCTATTTCCTTTTCCAACAGCCAGATCTAATCGCCTTCAACTTGAAAGCTGCATCATGTGCATTTCTTGGTGTCTTTGCCATGATGAGGGTGACAAAATGACGACCGTAATCAGAACGATGGGAAGTTTGAGCGCGCTCGATTTAATCTAAACAGTAAACTAAAAACTTACATTGTTTCACCTTAACCTGTTCAGCAATTTCATTGGTCTAATGAAAGCTTCATGCCGCCAAAAAACTGAGCACCGTCACAGAATGTGTTTTTTTGCTCAGTTTTTTGGCGGCATGAAGCTTGTGAAAGCGGGAAAAATCCATAAATTAGCCGCGTCGTTGTTTAAGCTGCGAGGTTCAAAGCGTGGGAAAAAAGTAGCGGCTTATAGTCCGGAAATTATGGTAAGAATGGAACTCACAGGGATCATCTGCCTGCATTGAGTACTGAAATTTAAAATACCATCATTAAGTATCGTGTCACAACATATTTTTTAACACAATAAGTCAAATACGTAACATAAATGTTGTTGTAATAATGAACACAGAGAAGTTTAGTTTTGTGGCCTGAAACTTTTCTGTTCTGGTTCACTCTTAACTCTGTCATAGAGTTGATATGACAGAAAGTGACATGATAAAGGATCAGAGTTTTCTGGTCCTTTCAAAGTTTAATATTTCCATCTCACAAGTAAAGTTGACACACATGATGTCAGTGATCATAAAGTGGCTTTGTGTCTTAATTTGTGAATCAGAAACTCTTTGCCAACTTGTTTTCTATAACCCAAACCTGCAGTAACACATTGTTTGACTTTTGGAGGAAATGATTTCAAGCAGTGAACATACTTTGCTGACTGATCACCTTTTTTAATTGATGTACAAATCTTCACTTTGTCAGTATATTTTCCTCAGATACACAGTTTAGACATTTGGCTGACACTTTTTTAAAGATTATTTTTAAGCATTTTATGCTTTTATTTGATAGAACATTGATGAACAGGAAATAAGGAGGAGCGAACGCACTCCTCCCACTCAGCTCTCAGGTCACGACTGGCTGACACTTTTAACAGCACCAGTGGAGGCAACAGTAGAAATCTACTGAATGAGTAATCCAGCAGTTATAATTTTATAACTATATTTAAAAAATATATTACAATAATTTTACTGATTATCAGTAACTTCAGAAACAGTCGCTGAAATAAATCAGCGATAACCATTCGGAGAAATTTCAAACCTCAGCTGAGATTATCTTTCCCTAAAATACAGATGAAAGACTGTTGTTTGTTGTTGTTGTCTGACTGTTTTCTGATGTGCTCTGTTACAGTGGTACAGGCGTATGATGACTGGAGAGTGACTTACACTCCTTCTAAGATTTGTGCAGTAAAAGGATCCTCAGTGACCATAAGATGCTCCTACACATACCCAGCCACAATGAATGGTGTTCCTACAGTTGTGAATCAAAAAGTTTGGTTCACTGAACAAAGTGATGATCTGACAACAGACTCATTGTACGTGGGTCGTGTGACATACAGTTCTTATTCAAAGTCTTGCAGTCTGACAATCAGAGACCTGAGAGAGAGCGACTCAGCTGAGTACAAGTTCAGGTTCATAACAAACCAACCAGATGGGAGATGGACTGGTTCCCCTGGAGTCACTTTGTCTGTTACAGGTAATGTTTTTATTCATGAAATCAACAACCAGCGTGAGAGTACATATTGAGACAGGGCATCTACATTTCTGTTGTGTTTTTATTCTCTTCACGTTTCAGCTCTCCACGTAGTACCTTCAGGTTACAACCAGGAAACGTTGAGTTGTCAAAGAAGTTGTTGGCTAAATAAGAATCCCTCCTACATCTGGTACAAAAATGGACAGAGAGAATACACGGAAACATCTAGTTTTTTACTCAACCCAAATCCTTCAGACAGCTATTCCTGTGCTGTATATGGACTTAAGCATTCAACGTCTCCTTCAGTGTGTGAGTATATTCTACTGACGTAACACCAATCTGGTAGAGACACTAATGGCCTGATTTACTAAGATCTCAAATAGAGGATACTAAATTGTGTGTTCCTTCCAAAAGTTTGTACATTTGTTTTGCACCCGTTTTGAGGGTGATTTACTAAGAGTAATTGCGTCATTGAAATCAGGTGCAAATCGCTGTATTTAAATGAGGGTTTTTCGTGTGTTAAAGTGATTCCAGCAATGGAAAAACAGAGCGACCGCAAAAGGAAATCTGATCCCATTGAAATTAAGAAATGTAAATAAAACAAGAACAAAACGCTTTATAGGAGATTATTAGCGATAGAGTCGATACTGTGGGAAAAATAAAAACGCGAAAAAAAGGCTTCACAATCAACCGTCGGGACGGTGGATCAGATCCTCTAACAAACACCGATCAGCAGGTCCAGATCTTTCTGTGATGAGCTGGTGAATTAGTTTCATTCAGTGTCTCACGGGTGCTCGTGAACCTTATGAAGCTACCTGTGAATTCTGCGGGACACATTCAGGACCTGTGACAGCTCACCTTGAATAACAGGACTGGGCAGGATATCCAAGCAGCGATACGCTGGAACGACCCAGAGGCAGGACAATGCTGAGTCGTAAGACGTTTTTTAATTGCTGGTATTTCGTGGCTCCTCCTTGTTGTTGGCTGTCAATCATTCAATAACTCAGAAATGTCATCGCTGGACAGACGATATGTCTGATTATTTTTTCCCTCTGTCATCTAAATTGTTTTTCCACGGGTGTAAAACCTCGTTCTCTACGTATTCTTTGGTTTCTCTGCGTCTTCTTCTCACCACAATAAGATCATCCGTCTCCTGATGTACATCTGATTAATACCTTCCTTTCAGTGGTACTAAAATACACAAAATCACTTCTCCTATTTCTACTTTCAGGTTTAGTAAATATCGTTGCGTTTGCTAAACACCAAATATCACATATGCATGAAGGCAAACATGCAAAATGGACGACGTTTGTTAAATTGCACATTTGAAAGACGCAACCCTCACTGCACGTCGTCGGTAGATCAGCTTGGACATTTTTTTGTGGGTGGTGTGGAGTTTGCACGTGATTTTACACAAGCAGACTTTTAGTAAATCGGGCCCTCTGTGTATTTTAACCAAATCATGTAATCATGATTACTTTCTAACTCTAGCTTAAGAATCATTTTATCTTTCAGGTCCCCATGGTGGTTCATGCAACAGAGTGAATTACAGCAACAGAAGGATCTGTGCCTTCAAAGGCTCATCAGTGGACATTTCTTGTACTTACAACAGTTACAACAATCCAATACAATCCAAATTCTGGTTTGATGGTCGTCAGTCACGTTACAGCTCCATAGACCTCAGTGAAGACTCCCGGTACGCCGGTCGTGTCCAAGTCTTAGAAACAGAGAGAGGCCGCTCCACTCTGAGAATCAGTGACCTGACAGACGCCGATTCAGCTGATTATCGCTTCAAATTCAAAACACAAAGCATTGAATGGGGCAGTAATTTACCTGGAACAACTCTGACCGTCACAGGTACTGATGAACACAAACTGATTTCTTAATGTGAGAGTGTTACACTGTTTGTTTTATTGTGAGGAACCATCTTTGGCTTCCAGTAACTGCGTTACCTAATTTGACTCCCTAAGTTTGTGCAAGTGTGATTTATTCTCATGTTACTTTGTTTCCTTCTGCATTGATCCATTGATTAAATGTTTTAAATACTTTCGTGGATGCATTTGTTCTTTGAGTATTCAGTCACATTCAACATTTCTGTTTTGTTTTCATGTATGCAGCTCTGTGGGTGCAGGTGACCAGGAGACATGTTTATCAGTCTTCCACTAAGGCAGAGCTGAAGTGTCTCAGCAGCTGCAGTCCAGCTGGTCGTCCTTCTATTGTGTGGATCAAGAATGAAGAACGGACACCTGGAAAAGCTTCCTATGAAGGCGTGTTCAATACTGGAGACAACATCTCCTGTGCTTTCATAGGACACGAGGGTTACCGCTCTCCTTCAGTGTGTGAGTTACTTCTCTTCGTGATGTTGTCAGCATGATTGAATATATGACTCAGGGTGTTCTTTTCACTGACTAAAATGTTGTTTCAGTTATTCAGCATGATTCCCAATAATACAAAAGGATGTAAAGATGAAACCAAATGAACAAAGCAAAAGGAACAGAAAGGTTGTGTTGAGTGTTATGTTTGATCATTGAGGAAAGGAAGAAGCAGTTTGCTTCACTGCTTTCTGGGCTTTCACCAAAGTCAAGCAACCGAGTTAGTAAAGACATCTTTTCCTTTTAAGAAGAATGACTTGAGTTTGAGCAAGTTCCCCAAAACAACATATTCATGCTTTCGAGACCAAAACACTTCTTATGATGAAATAAGAGTGACTGTGGGAAACAGGTTGCACTGGATGGGTCATCCGAATATTAGACTTTAATCTGGGAGATCACTCATTGTTTCCTTTTCTAATTACCAGATCTTTTTTTTTTTATCTTTAAAACGTGACCATGATCGTTCTACCACAGTGATTATTCCTGAAGGATAATAATAGAAGGATATTTCTAAAGTATTTTTAGCAACGGGAGAAGCAGGACTGAAAAACCCAGCAAACACACAAAGCAAGTACAGCGTATTAAGGACAAGAGATTTAGGAAATGACCAATAATCAAAGGCTTGTTATTCTTATTAGTTCCCATCCAACAGAGGGTTATAACACAAAGTACTGAGGGAAGCTCCAGGACCTGAACTTTGGACAAACATATAAATACATTGTTAAAAGAGAATATTAATTTTGATTATTTTTGTGTATGGTTGGAAGTCTGTTCTATTTGTTTTAGGTGTTAACTGCAAAGCAGTTTACTTATCTTAATGTTAATATTCTTTCCTCTAGATGCTCCAAGGGCTGCTTCAGCAGTCATGAGTCCCTCTGGTGCGATAATGGAGGGAAGTCTAGTGAATCTGACCTGTAGTAGTGATGCTAACCCAGCAGCGAATTACACCTGGTACAAGGAGCAAACGCAGCTCAGCAAAGAACCACAGCTGGTCTTCAGGTCCATCCAGTCCCATCAATCTGGAGAGTATTATTGCACAGCTGAGAACGAGCTGGGGAAGAAAACATCTGAAAACATCTTTTTACAAGTGAAATGTGAGTGAATAGACAGTTTCAGTCTGTTCAGGCATTTTTTCATCTTGGCAATCCAGTTATTTCTTCAATTCAACACGTGTACAGCAGACCACACACAGTTAGGTGTGTTAACCCCACATAACAACAGAGACAGAGTAAAGGAACAGCAAACACATGAGTCCTTGGAACTCTAGTGGCAAAACATCGAGTACAGCGAGCTAAATCATGCATCAATATTTAAAGTCATGACACTTTCTTTTTGTTTTAGGTTGACAATGTAATTAGACTCTTAGCACTCCTGCTAACTTTTTGTACAATAATCTATGTTCTTACTTTTTCTCCAGATGCTCCAAAGCTTCCGTCGGTGACGGTGAGTCCCTCTGGTGAGATAGTGGAGGGAGGTTCAGTGACTCTGACCTGTCACAGTGATGCTAACCCTGCAGCGAAGTACAGCTGGTACAAAGAGAACCAAGCACTGTCTAAAGCACTGGGGGGAGAATGTGCTTTTCTTTCCATCAGCCCTGAGGACACAGGGAAATACTACTGCACATCTGAGAATCTATACGGACAGACCAACTCTTCATCTCTACTCATTGATGTCCAGTGTAAGTGTTCACAAACCACTTTGGCAGACACTTCCCAACGGATTCATCCTTGTTAATTACTTTGTGATCCTTTGACTTTGCTTCCAGTCGACCATCAGGTTGTCTCCACCACCACGACCGCTGCTCGACCTGGTTTACATCTAAACCAGGGGTCTCAAACTCGCGGCCCGCGAGACGATATTTTGTGGCCCCCACCTTAATATGAAAGTTTAATGTTAGTGCGGCCCGTGAGTTTTCTATGAATGGCACTTTACAGTGTCGTGTGCGGAGCTGAACGAACCGACCAATCACGGTGGGGTATATGGCTCTCGGGGGCGGGACATCGACCGGGCTTGATGCAAGCAGAGAAACATTTCTCAATGAGTGAAAGTGACAGCAGCGTTGCCATGGAGAGTTTTCTTCCGTGCCTGGCTGGCTGCCTCATTTCTATTCGGCAAACGTGAACATTCGTCCCAGCGCGCTGCGTTCACAACACTTCAAAAAAAAAGTTTTTTAAGTTGCTGCCCAGCGGGACATTATACGTATATATGTCTCTGACAAAATAAATCAAAGTGATGCGTACGCGGCGAGATAAAAGAAAGGAAATAATGTAGTCTAATGTGGTCTGCAGTCACATACCGACACCTGTCCGTCGGCAATAACAGTCCCCGATAACCCGGACCAATTATAGGGTCGCACCGTTATTTGGGGGTCATTATTTTTTTTATTTGCATTGCCTCACAAGATGAACACTACATATACTTCTAGATGATGTCATAAACACGGCTAAACACGACAGTGACACCAAGTGGAATTAAAATATATTCCACAGCCCCAAACATGTCTTTTTCAAAGCCTGCAGTGAAGAGAAAGGTTGGTGATGAGCACAGACAATCCCAGGGAAAGTGGGAGATGCAATATTTCTTTGTTGAGCACAGGGGCACCCCGACGTGTCTTATTTGCACAGAGAAAGTTGCGGTGCACAAGGAATACAATTTGAAACGTCATTACACAACTAGACATGCTGAGGAGTATGCAAAATACCAGGGAGATGAGAGAGCCAACCGGGCTGCAAATCTTAAAACATGTCTACTGAGGCAACAAGATTTCTTCAAGAAAGCAACCAAAGAGAATAATGCAGCAGTCGAAGCTCACTACGTGGTTAGTGAGATGATTGCTAAGGCGGGAAAGCCATTCACAGAAGGTGAATTCGTCAAAAAGTGCATATTACTGGCTGCAAGTATAGTCTGTCCGGAAAAGAAAGGTCAGTTTAGCAACATCAGCCTTCCTGCCAACACCGCAGCAGAGCGCATTTCTGACCTGTCAAGTAACATTTATGATCAACTGTGTGAGAAAGCCAAATATTTCAGTGTATACTCAGTCGCTCTTGATGAGACCACAGACATCAGAGACACCGCCCAGCTCGCAATGTATGTCCGTGGTGTTGATGACAATTTTGAAGTGCTAGAGGAGTTGCTCACAGTAATTCCAATGCATGGCCAGACCACTGCTCAGGAGATATTTCACCAGCTGTGTGATGCCATTGAGAATGCCGGTTTGCCATGGAAGAGGTTTGTTGGAATAACAACTGATGGAGCGCCATCAATGACAGGGAGGACAAATGGACTGGTGGCACTTGTTCAAAACAAACTGGAAGAGGAGGGTGTAGAGGAGGCCATTGCTCTGCACTGCATTATCCATCAGCAGGCCCTTTGCAGCAAATGCCTGAAGTTTGACAATGTGATGTCTGTCGTTGTGAAATGCATCAACCAAATCAGATCCAGGGGCTTAAAGCACCGAAGGTTCTGTGCTCTACTTCACCGAGGTACGTTGGCTCAGCAGGGGAAACGCCTTGAAGAGATTTTTTGAGTTGAGAGCAGAAGTGAAAGCCTTCATGGAGAAGGATGGGGTGGCTGTTCCTGTGCTAAGTGATCCCAAATGGCTCATGGACTTAGCTTTTCTTGTTGATATCACACATGAGCTTAATGTACTGAACAAGAATTTACAAGGCCAGGGGCAACTCGTCAGTGCTGCCTATGACAACGTGAGAGCATTCTCCACAAAACTTAGGCACTCGTGGATGCAGGCACACCATTCAGTGGTGAGAAGTATGTTGATGCCATTTTGAAGCTACAGGAGGAATTTGATTACAGATTTGCAGACTTCAAGACGCACAGAGCCACATTTCAAATTTTTGTGGACCCCTTCTCCTTTGATGTGCAAGATGCCCCTCCTGTGCTTCAAATGGAGCTCATTGACCTCAAAGCCAAGTTCAGGGAGGTGAGTGGAAAAGCAGACAAGCTTGGGCAATTTTTGAGAGAATTGACCCCCAGCTTCCCTGAGCTTTCCCGAATGTTCAAGCGGACCATGTGCCTTTTTGGGAGCACATACTTGTGCGAAAAGCTCTTCTCCACCTTGAACTTCAATAAGTCCAAGTACAGGTCCAGACTTACTGATGATCATCTTCAAGCCATACTGAGGGTCTCAACTGCTTCCTCCCTCAAGACAAATGTGGCTCAGCTATGCGAGAGGAAGCGCTGCCAGGTCTCCAGCAGCAAGGAGTAGGCAAGAGAAGCCATGTTCAGAAGAACAGTTCATGTTCTTCAATGTTCCATTCATGTTCAGGACAATTCATGTTCAGAAGAACCCATTGAGGTTAAAGAACTGTTAATAAAGACGTTTAAATCTGAATACAGCAGATATAGAAGACTGAAGAAACCACACATAGTTGCTGACTAGAGAAATCTAATTATTATTATTTTATTTATTACTGATTTATTTACTTATTTACTTATTAATTCTTAATTTGTTTATTTACTTTTTCATCTTATTTTGTGTTAAAAAAATAAAAATAAAGACATTTGAGAAGATTGGAATTTTTTTAACAAAGCTTTTCTTGTGGAATACCCGATGCGGCCCAGCCTCACCCAGACTATGCCTCCAGCGGCCCCCAAGTAAATTAAGTTTGAGACCCCTGATCTAAACTAACATGACGTGTGCCTACATTCTTTGGCAGCGTTATCTTTGCTCAAAGGCACAAGATCATACCTGCTACACATAACCACCAGTCCCATTTCTTTTCCACCACATCCAAAGACTGCGCTGTTCATCTGCTTCCGCAATATCTCTCACTGCCCGCTGCAGGCTCTGTCCCCTATCTATGCTGTTGTTGACCCCGCAATGACCCCTCAACAACCGGCCTCTTTAGGGTGCACCCTTGCGCTCCACTCACGCCTCTCTACCTCACTCGCTAGTTCAGAATATCTTTCTGTTTTCCTCTTTTACCCCTCATCAATATCATCTTCCCACGATACAATGTCTGGCCTCTGGCTGGTATAAGTTATTTGTCATGGAAATACACCCAGATCTACCGGCATTTAATGTCAAATCATTATCTTAAAAGTAACTGGTAACTAAAAATGTCATATAAATGACATGTAGCGGGGTGGAAGTATATAGTGACATCGAATGGAAATACTCAAGTGAAGTGTAGAAGGCTACCTGAAAATTGTTCTTAAGTAAATGTTACTGAGCTTCTTTCCATCACTGGTAAATGTGATGAATATTACGCTAAACATCATGTTAATGTTGTCATTGTGAGTATGAAGTTAGCATAAGCAGTACATTAAATGTGTGTTTTGTTACAGAGGTGTGTTTTGTTTCTCTGTGTCCTTTGGTGCCTCTTTTGGATTCCTGTACTTTGTTTGCCTTCGACTTCCAAATAAATATTGTTTCAATTGTCTCCATTGTCCTCTAGATGCTCCAAAAAATCCTACTGTATCGCTGAGTCCCTCTGGTGAGATAGTGGAGGGCGGCGCAGTGACTCTGACCTGTGAAAGTGACGCTAACCCAGCAGCTAAGTACAGCTGGTACAAGGAGAATGACGACACACCAAAAAGTTCAGAACAGATTTTCACCATCAATTACTTTAGACCTGAACACAGCGGCCATTATTACTGTGAAGCCAAGAACACGAGAGGAAACAAAAATTCCACCTTACATTTGATCATTTTGGCAAGTAAGTCATCCTGATTAACCTCAAAGAATATAAGATTCACCTTCACTGATCCCCCTTTGAGGGAATTCAATTTAAATTTGAGAGAGTAAGGCAAAGGAATGTGGCTAACATCAAAGAAATACATTTTGGATATTAGTAATTCAAAACAAAGTCAGTCATTCATTTGTAGCCTCGGGTGCACACCTATAAAAACACAAAGCTGCTCTCTCAGCATCAGGAGGAACCAACATAATGGCACAGGGGATGTTGAACTGCTGTGCTGCTGCTAACAGAGTTATGTTTTTAGACAAAATCAAAATGAAAAACAGTTCACGAGTTGTAAATTAAAAGGCTTCAGTCTGACACTGTGATTTTTATACCCAAATATCTGTTACTAATGGACTCAAAAATCCTGTAATTCAATAATTAATCTTCAGTATTTCATCACTGTTTCCCAGGTTCAGTGAAAGCAGCAGCTGCTGGATCGATTTCGGTTATTTTTGTGATTATCGTGTTTCTGTCTCTCTTCCTGTTCATTCGGTGAGCAGATTAGTTTTACGGTATTCAGTAATGCATCTTAAATTCAGGCAGTTGTTAAGTGATTTCATCTGATGATTTGTTTGTTCATTTATTGTCCTATTCAGAAGAAAGAGGTCTTCGAAACAAACCTCAGAGTCCAGAGAGAGATCACACAACATCGCACAGGTAAGGAAGAAGAGTTTTGGTATTCGTCCATCAAATCATCAGCAAGTGTAACTGTCCCTGTCAGCCTCTCTTCTTTCATCCTGTTCATTTCTATCTGACAAACCATACGCCGTATATTTGAATTCCTCTACTGTTTTCCATTCAGACAGCCATACTGTCATAAATGATCATGCGCTGAGGGACAATGTTCCGATCAACACTGTTGTAATGTGCCGTTGTCCCTTCATTCCTGGTGATATATATTCCTTCATCAACACACTCATATGTGTTTGGTATTTAAAGCTTGAGGTTGTGGCTCAGCAGGTAGAGCTGGATGTCCACCCTTCATCCCCCTGATGTTTCACTGTGTGGTTATCTTGTGTTACAGGGCTATAAAAATAGTATTACCCACTTAACTAAGTACTGTTGTCGTTGAAATATTTACCCTTCAGCAACATGTGGGTCCAGAAGAAGACAAACCTTCAGCTGCAGCGCAGAAAAAACTAGCAGTGCAACAGGACGACCTTCACTATGCCAGTGTGCATTTCCGTAAGGACCAGGACGATCCTATCTACTCCAACGTTATGCTACCTCAGCCCAACAGAAACAATAATGAAGTGGAGGAGGAGGAGGAAGATACAGAGTACACTGTTGTCAATTTTACCAGTGTCACCCCAGGGTGAGTCCATTTTCTTTGTGCCAAATTAGAAATAGAAAATGACTGCTGTTTCATCCTTGTGATACTGAAATCTGTTCTTTATTAATGGTATAAATTGTTATTCTGAGTTTCTTCATATTATAAAACTTATTTTCACGTTGAATATTTTCCCCGTTACAGATTAAGACGTCAAGAGTCTGTGGAGGATATGTCTGCTGTCCAGTACAGCACAGTCAGCAAAAACCAGAGTATGAACACAACATAAATCTGTTCCCCGCCTCAGCCTGCTTGTTTGACATAAAGACATTGCAGTTTGTCAAGAACCAAACATTAAAGGAGCACATCTATCTGATGACACACGATACTACAAACTGCTATTATACATACAAGATAGTGATCATCGTCTCAGGAATCCATTACAACCCTAGTCAGCAGTTTCTTACAAAATTGATCTTACTTTTAATATCAGTGTCACCAGTTTTACATTCAGGTGTAAATCATTCTTGTAAAATCCGTAAAAATGTCTCTGAATTATTGTAGTTAAGTCAGTTAGCTAACAGATGGTAAACTAAATACATCCCAATACAAAATGTCCTTCACAAAAGGTGAAGAGAGCCATTAAATCATTTCTAATGTCTTGTCATGTACATTTCTCTACAAGTATTGTTATTCTGCCAGTCCTGTGTTCAGTTTCTCTGTTGTTAATTCAAGTATATTACGTTCAGAGTCAGTGGGGGCACTGATGAGACAATACTCATCAAGTAGTCATCTCATAACTTTAATGGATTTTTATTTACTGTGGTTTTGTTTGTCATTTAAGCCTGTTACTTCTTTCACACCGTTTTCACCTTCTAGCAATAATTTGTTACGATGATGATTGCACTGATTGATTCTGTTACATATGTGTTGATATGTTATTATGATAAATATAATAAAATTATTCATTTAATAAATCATTAAATCCAGATGTCATGTTAATGCAAGGATGCATTAAAGGACAACCAGGGGACACCGATATTTTGAAAGAGAATTAATCTCTGATAAAATTCTCTGAATATGTTGTGTTAAAGTTGTTAGCGGACTAGAATCTCTTGCACTGCTGCTTCTTGACAGTGTGAGCAGCCACACCTCTGGTCTGCTCACAACTCGAGCGATTATTCCACAGTATGACAGATTAGCCGTGAAGAAACAGAATCAAATTCCTGAGCTAAATACATATGTTGGTATTTTCAGCAAATATCCCATGTTGTTATTTTTTCTAGCTTTTTGCAGGAAGAGCAGGAAGACGTTTTAGCCATGTCCACATTCAGAACTTTTATTGTTTCTACTTCATCCTTCCTTTGTGTTGCACCCACGTATTAAACCACTTATTTCTGCAGCAGTCTCTCTCCAAACAACTGATCCTTAGAAAGCAATAACACGTAACATTTTGTTGGAAGCTACAGAATTTAGCTCCAAATGCTCAACATTTATGAACCACAGCAGTTGATCTCTGTAAATGTATTGCGATTTGTATTTTTCAACAATGTTATCTTTAAATTTGTGCCTTCACAAGCTCATCAGTGGACATTTCTTGCACATACAGCGGCCACGATTATATGAAATCAAACTTCTGGTACCGTTTGGTACATCACTGGCAAAGGTACACGCAGCCTGAGGACCTCAGGAAAGACTCCCAGCTGGGAGCTCGAGCCCGGCTCCTCAAATCAGACAGAGGACGTCCCACTCTGAGAATCACTGACCTGAGAGAGAGCGACTCAGCAGAATACTGCTTCACATTTGAAACTCAGAGAAGTGAGAGGACAAGAAGGTCACCAGGAACAATGCTGACTGTCACAGGTGAACACAAAGTGACAAGCTTCTGTAGTATTAACTGGTGTGGTCATTTTAATACACAAGTGTTAACATATAAGTGAAGTTTAGCATGAGGAAAAGTAGATACAATTTTAAACAAATGGAGCATTTGCATATTTAAAAAAAAGAAAACTGATGAGTTTCCTTTAAGAGTGTGCTGTTGTTCCCTCACATATAGACCGCTTAAGTATTAGGTAAGATAATGTACATTTGAAAGTAACGGATTGTACATGGTGTTGATATGTATATTGTTGGCAGCAGCGTACCCTCTAGTTTGAAGGGAGAAAAGTTATAGTGACAGAGATGTGTCACTGTATGTGACCTGAGCACAGTGGGAGTTATTACTGTGAAGCCCAGAACAGAAGAGGACGCCAGAACTCCACCGTATCTTTGACTGTAGTGGCAGGTCTGTTGTGCTCGTTCTCCTACAAACACATCCATTCACTGTAGCTTCAGACTTCTTTAAGTATAATAAATATGTATTCAGTAAAGTACATTTTAATGATTTGTTCAGGAAGCAAACATGTCTGAGTTTAAAACAACTAAACAATCCATGTGTGAAAGTACCTTATTAACAAATAAGTGACAACAGATATTTATTCAAACAAGATCTTTAAAGTATTGTTGTCAATCGCAATCAAAAATGAATGGCCAAGGTAAAAGATCTTTGGTGTGGTTGGTTCCAACACATTCACAAAATTATATTAATATCATAAAAATTGTGTTGCACTGAAGAGACACTATTTTTCCAACAAACATAAAACTGTCAGAGACCTGTCCTGAGGATTGTTTTTTACTTCATTTGTTTGTCTGATAATATAATTCACAACAGTTATGTTTCAGTTTCTGTTTTTTTTCGCAGGTACATCAAGATCAGACGTTAGAAATATAGTTTTTGTTTTTGTGTTTTTAGCCATCCTCTGTGTCTTCCTGTGGAAAAGGTGAACAGTTCCAGATCACATGATTTTACTATAATGACACATAAACCTTAACATAAAGGTTAATACATAACAGATACATTATATGATTTGTTCCTCTTCTCCATTCAGGCTGTGCAAAACTTGCAAATCCAAATCCAAATTTTATTGAAATAAATCCACAGTCATGCTACTGTGCAAAAATTCAATTCAATTCAGCAAGACTTTACAATATTATACAGAGAAACCCAACAATTCAACAATTCCCACGTAAGCTAGGAGGAAAAAAAAACCTCCTCTTTAAGGGAGAAAAACCTCCAACAGAGGGAAGGAAAAACTCCCTCTTAACAGGAAGAAACCTCCGACAGAACCAGGCTCAGAGGTGGGCGGCCATCTGCCTCGACCGGTTGGGGTGAGAGGAGAGCAGAGAGAGAAAAGGACAGCATAGAGATAGAAGATAATAACTGTTGGTGGAGACATGCAGCTCCATGGCGGGACATCTGCAAAAGAAAGAAGAGAAACTACGCAAGCGAGGGAACTGAAAGGAGACAACATACAATAAGAAAAATATATGGGAGCAAAAAGGATGGTGAAGTATGAGTCAGTTAAAGAGTAGGAGGAAAGAAAAGAAGCTCAGCATGTAACGAGGTCCCCCAGCAGCCTCGGCCTATAACAGCATAACTAAGGGTTGATTCAGGTCTACCCGAGCCAGCCCTAACTATAGGCTTTATCAAAAAGGAACGTTTTGAGTCTAATCTTAAAGCTAGAGAGGGTTTCTGCCCCTCGAA
Organism: Embiotoca jacksoni; assembly: GCF_022577435.1. Lineage (NCBI taxonomy): Eukaryota > Metazoa > Chordata > Actinopteri > Embiotocidae > Embiotoca > Embiotoca jacksoni. The sequence goes on along the minus strand of NW_027185392.1, from coordinate 21,331,263 downwards.
CACAAACTGGGAGCTGGTTGGTTCCACAGGAGAGGAGCCTGAAAACTGAAGGCTCTGTAATCTCTGGGAACCACAAGTAGACCAGCGTACTGAGAGAGAAGTCCTCTGCTAGGATTATATGGTTCTATAAGATCTCTAAGATATGATGGAGCCTGGTCGTGTAGGGCTTTGTAAGTCATCAAGAGAATTTTAAATTCTATTCTTGATTTCACAGGAAGCCAGTGAAGAGAAGCTAAAACTGGAGAAATATGATCTCTCTTGCTAAATCCCATCAGTACTCTTGCTGCAGCATTTTGGATCAACGGCAGGGTTTTAAATGAGTAATTTGGACATCCTAACAGCAAGGAATTACAATAATCTAGCCTAGAAGTAACACATGCATGAATGAGTTTGTCTGCGTCACGCTGAGGAAGCATTTTCCTGATTTTATTAATATTACGTAGATGAAAGAAGGCAGTTCTGGATATTTGCTTTATATGGTGGCCAAAGGACAAATCCTCATCAAATATAACTCCAAGGTTCCTCACAGTTTTGCTGGAGGCCAGGACAATGTCATCTAGAGTAACTAAGTGATTATAGAAAGAGTTTCTGAGGTGTTTCGGACCATGTACAATAACTTCCGTTTTGTCTGAATTTAGAAACAGGAAGTTTTTGGTCATCCATATTGTAGTCCATTATTGTAACTTCAAATGTTAATAAGAAGTGGTCTGACAAAACAGGGTTTTGAGGAAATACTATTACATTTTCAGTTTCCATATAACAGAACCAGATCGAGGGTGTGGTTACCATGTTAACAGGGTTTATTTATATTCTGAGAAACGTCTACAGAATCTAATAATGAGCTAAAAGTATAACTGAGGCTGTCGTTGTCCACGTCAACATGAATGTTAAAATCTCCCACTATCATGACTTTATCTGAACTCAGCACTAAATCTGATAAAAAGTCAGAGAACATGCAGCCATGTTTCCAGTGATGTGTTCCTAATGACATACTTCCCTTAGTCCACTGACAAATAGTGCTCTTTCATGTCAGGACTCTTACTTGGGTATACTTGAATTTTGACAGGGTAGTTTTGTCTCAAACTGTCCACTGCCGTTCTGCACTCACTGGGAATAACTGTAACATATGAATGCATCACCTGCCAACAAATCTGCAGCTTTTAATTATTTTACCCAGAATTGAACATGTTTTTTGCCTCCGTCTCAACTTAAACACACTGATGACTTCTGCCCAACAGAAGTATGGTGATACTTTTTAAAAATAAACATTTGTTGTTCTGTAACAGCCGCAGCTTCCTCAGACGACTTAATTAGAACATTCTTTGGTTCCCTTTTTCTGCTATGTAGACAAGATGGCAACTGTTGAGTGTGAAAAGTCATCATTAAGAGGTTAGCCTTCAATCAGTTGAAAAAAAAAAAAAAAAGGTAATAGTTATTGTTTTACCTCATCTTATCTAATTGTATTTTATTTGATGTAGAGTTCCTGTACTTTGTCACATGTTACATTTGACACACAAGTTCTCTTTGTGGCATGAAATGTACAAATTACACCTTCAAAATTACACAGTCCTATGTTATCGGTAACTTAGCAACTGGGATGAGTTGCATTTTCACATCTTTCTGCATTGTACACGTTCAGGTTTTTATATAAACTTCAGGTCACAGAGACTCGCTGCAACTCCTCCAGAAGCTGAAAGTACAGGAAGTTGTGACGTGTGAGAAGCCGACCGAACCCCTGCGCCTCTTCTCAACACTCATCACAAACGTTCCTCTTCACTTATCTTGATACTTATTGTACATTCTGTTCAAAACATTAAAGATGCTGTAAAGTAGAAATGAAAATGAGTTTTAAGTTCATCACACCACAGAAGTATGGGTTGTTAACTACCCATCCAAATTTCAATGAAAAAAAACACCAACAAATATGTTAAATTAGGCTTTGAAATCGTGAGATAATCAGGAGTCTTCTCTGCTCTGAGACTGGGGGGCGTGTCCTGAAGGAGCTGAAGCTCCGCCCACACTGAAGGTGTTCAGTGTCCTGTATGACAGTCCTGTGGCTGCAGTTCTTTTCCCCACTAAGCGGTTCGTCTGACATCCGACCTCTCGGTGACTTCATGCATGATGTCCCACTGGTACTCTGTCTGTCTGGTGGACGGAGCAGCCTGCTTTGTGAAAACAGAATAGAATTAGAATTTATTTGTCCAATGAGTGAAACATACAGATGCATATAAATCCAGCTTGTCCCCCTGAGCTGTAACAAAGGAGTCAAACTGGACACCAGAGACAGAAGACAGTGAGTCTCCAACTACGTCTAACGCACCTGCATTACAATAGTGGAGATAATAAGAGAGGTGGAGTTGATTTAGTTCTGTAACGACTACAACATGAACAACGCTGCATTACATCACGTCAATTCATTACATCACATGTCAATTCATTACATCACGTCGATTCAAACTTTGAACCTGCTCAGGTTTTCTCTTTCACTGATGTCCCTCCACCTCCACTCTGCGCTCACCGTGAGAGGAGGAGCCATGCAGAAGGTTATATAAGCCATCTGTGATCTAGCTCGGTGACGTACTTAAGCTAGGTTTTAGCCCCGCCTAAAATTGGCAACTTGGCCTGTTTCAGTGATGAACAGCGGTTCAGGGGAAGAAGTTTGCTGTTTTCCTGAGCTGAAGATAGTGTATGAGGGGTTCGTAGGGGCTCAGATATGAATTTAGTTTAAAGTAAAATATGGGAACTGGGTTGCTGACCTGGTTTGTTTTGCTCCGTTTGAGCGAATAGCCGAAGCAATCTTCGGAGATGGGATAGGAGGTCGGATACGCAAGGGTGGAGACTAGGATTGAACTTGGCTGAAGAAGAAGCGAATTCTGAGCATCGCAAGAAACCGAAGAAAGCAAGTAGAAACATGGATTCAGAGTGCGCGCCAGGTGGGCGGAAAAGTGGTTAGAACGAAGGGTGGCAATGCAGCGAGAAATAAGATCGGTGGTTAGCGGGAGACGGCGAGGAGTCGGTGGAGGTGTTTGGCGCTGAAGGCCTTCAATAAGTAAAGACGACTGGGAGAGCGTTGCAGGGGAGCCAGTGAGTAATTTTGCAAAGAAGTTGATACAGCAAAGGTAAATCTTAATGGTAGGTATCTCGATGTGGAGAATTGAGTGGACATGGGAGATGAAGCTGCATACAGAGGCCACGTCGAAGGAAGGGAACGGAAGGTTAAACGTGGTGTGAAGGAGCGGAAAGAGTTCCAGGTCATCTGGTGATGATGGCTCGTTGAGACAAAGAGATGAGTTCTGCGATGGTTTGTTTCAAATGAGGAATGTCATGTCTGAAAATGGCGGGACGGGTTGGATTCTCCTCCACGTCTGGAGCTAAGGTTCTGAAGATCTGGAAGGAGAAGCGAGACAAAGAGTCAGCGATGGAGTTATGGTGGCCAGGAACATGTTTAGCTCGGAGAATAAATTGATGAGTGACCGAAAGCCACGTGAGACGGCGTATGAAGGGCATGATCGTGGGAGTTTGTTCTGCCTTCACTAATGATGTCGACTACGGCGATATTAGCAGAATGGATGAGTATATAGACCTTTTTGACCACTCGTGCCCCCGGAGGAGAACGGCGATAACGATCGGATATATTTCGTGGACTGCTGAAGATGATCGGAGGGAGCCTTGGAGGAAGTTGTGGAACTCGATGAATTCAGCTGAAAACCATTGTCTGCCGTAGTGGCCCCCAAAACCGTGGAAGGAGCAGCGTCAGTATAGAGCTGAATGTCTTCAGGGTTGGAAAGTTGGTCGTCGTAAAAGAAGGTGATATAATTCCAGTTGGAAAGGAGGTGCAGCCGCATCTGAGCGAAGACTGATTTCATGGTCAAGAGACCGTGGGCTGGAGGTGATAAAAGGAGGAGTTATAACTAGGAAGTCGGGTGAGTGGTGGCTGAAGGTTGGCTTTGGGGACGTGGTTGGATGGGGATGGTGCACGCGGAGGCGGGATGGGAAGAGGCGCTGCATAATTTGCAGGGGAGAGCTGGACGGGCGGCAAAAATGCGGCAGTAGAGTTCCTGGTCGAGGGTACTCCAGTAAGTGGCCTGGTGTAACTGGAGGAGACGGGCTGCGGCTTCTGAAGCGAATTGGATTTGGTATTGATAAAAGCCTGCTCCGCCAAAGTGGAGAGCTAGGTCGAGGATTATGGAAATGTAATTATCTCACTCTGTCCTCCTAGCTGGGAAGGGGGTGCAGGGGACATCTCTATACAGGGAGAAAGCGTACGCGAACTCAGGCCGGGTGAGCTCTTTGGAGCGAGCTGGTGCTGAGGTACGCATGATAATGAGGCTCTCGTGGCTATCGATCACCCTAGGTTCAGCGTGTTGGTGGAGGGGAGGGAGGATGAGTTGTGCCAAGTCAACGTATTTATCTGAGATCATCTGCTGGCGGAAGTTCGTGGAGATGGGAGAAGTTTTTTGGTTTTTTTTGGCTGGGATGTTGGGTGGAGGAATCGCTGAAGTGCAAGGAGAAGTGCTGGTTGTGTGTTCCCGGTGGCGGCGTCTCGTGGGTAACCCTGGGGTTTTTGGAGAGGGCAGCAGATCGAGGGCTTCCTTTGGGTGCATGGGTGGCCTGTGTGAAGGCAAAACAATCGTTGTCGTCAGACGGGCTGAGGAACAGCAGATCCATGTTTGGTCCAAGGTAAGATTGTTTTTGTTTTTTCCTTCTGCGTGGCGTCTGGTTCCGGATGCAGAAAACGTGAACAGGCCGAGGTTTAGAGTGGGTGGATATTTATAGGAGTGTGGCTGGAAGTGGGGGAGTGGTTGAGACGTGGTCCTGCTCCTGAAATTCAGCTAAAACTTTATCTCCAATTAAGAATTACAGTACATGCATGCAAAATAATAATTTCTTCATTTTAACTTGGGGATTTACAGTCATCCGTCTATTCATGCATATTAATCATGAAAAGAGGAAGGAGGACGGCGCTTAGCGGCTCAATCCTTATCTCTGTTCAAATCAACTTTTCCAACCACAGAGGAAACTGTGTGCAAAGGCCACATCGTCCTGTTTTGACCAAAACATGTTTACGACTGACTTACAGCAATTCTCATGTATGTGATCTACCTGCTGATGTGATTTAACGGAGACAAGAGAAGCAGCATGAGTGTAACTGCAGCAGCAAGTGGATTTGTTTTCATCCTTCTCTCTCTACCAGGTACTGTACATTGTTCATTGCTATGTGGTTACAGCACTTAAGAAACTCAGAGGATTTTTTTTTTAGTAAATCGATGCAGCTAATTTGTTGTTGTGCTATGTGGTCTGAATCCTGCAACACCAGACATTCACTTCCTAACTTAAAGATCAAGTCTCAAAACAAACACCATCAGAAAGCTTCTTTACAATTCAGAGATTTTTTAAAAAACTTTATAATCATTTATATTTATCTGCCAGCTATTAGTTACTGTACAAATTAAGAGTCGTGCATACAAAACACACGGTGTGTACGATGACTTCTTAGTAATGAAACTTGCTAACAGTACATAAGTAGATCTTAATAAACAATCAGTCAGTTCTGAGAAAATTAGTAGGCAACTTCCTCCATCACATTTTTTGTACAGAAATGACATTTCATGGTTGCAGCTTTTTAAATTGGAGGATTTAAACTTGATCCACATAACAATGACGGTGCTGCTTAAAAAGGTGAACATCAATAATAATAGCAGATTAATATACCGTAATTTCCGGACTATTGAGCGCACCTGAATATAAGCCGCACCCACTGAATTTTAAAAAAATAATTATTTTGAACATAAATAAGCCGCACATGTCTATAAGCCGAGGTGCCTACCGGTACATTGAAACAAATGAACTTTACACAGACTTTAACGAAACACGGCTTGTAACAAAAATACAAATTTCAGCGTGACGGATGATTCGCCTTTCCTGTTGACAGTCCGAGTGAGAGGCAGGTCAAAGGTCAGAGGAACCTCATCCATATTTATGATGTCGTGCGGGCCAATGGTATGCTCCGCTATCTTTGCATCAGTGAATTTGCGGAAGTTTGAAACTTTTTCCTCGTAGTCGGGAGGGAGCTGCTGACACAGACTCGTCCGTACCCTGATGGACTAGGCCTTTACGTCTCATAAATCTGAGACACCACGACGGTCCACCTCTAAAATCCTCAAACTTCATTGCGGTGGCGATTGTTTTGGCTTTCAGTCGGATCTGCACGGTTGAAACACCTCGGCCGTCTGCTCTCTCTGTGTTGAGTCGGCTCTATTTCCTTTTCCAACAGCCAGATCTAATCGACTTCAACTTGAAAGCTGCATCATGTGCATTTCTTGGTGTCTTTGCCATGATGAGGGTGACAAAATGACGACCGTAATCAGAACGATGGGAAGTTTGAGCGCGCTCGATTTAATCTAAACAGTAAACTAAAAACTTACATTGTTTCACCTTAACCCGTTTGGCAATTTCATTGATCTAATGAAAGCTTCATGCCGCCAAAAAACTGAGCACCGTCACAGAATGTGTTTTTTTGATCAGTTTTTTGGCGGCATGAAGCTTGTGAAAGCGGGAAAAATCCATAAATTAGCCGCGTCGTTGTTTAAGCTGCGAGGTTCAAAGCGTGGGAAAAAAGTAGCGGCTTATAGTCCGGAAATTATGGTAAGAATGGAACTCACAGGGATCATCTGCCTGCATCGAGTACTGAAATTGAAAATACTATCATTAAGTATCGTGTCACAACACATGTTTTAACACAATAAGTCAAATATGTAACATAAATGTTGTTGTAAAAATGAACACAGAGAAGTTTAGTTTTGTGGCCTGAAACTTTGCTGTTCTGGTTCACTCTTAACTCTGTCATAGAGTTGATATGACAGAAAGTGACATGATAAAGGATCAGAGTTTTCTGGTCCTTTCAAAGTTTAATATTTCCATCTCACATGTAAAGTTGACACACATGATGTCAGTAATCATAAAGTGGCTTTGTGTCTTAATTTGTGAATCAGAAACTCTTTGCCAACTTGTTTTCTATAACCCAAACCTGCAGTAACACATTGTTTGACTTTTGGAGGACATTTAAGCAGTGAACATACTTTGCTGACTGATCACCTTTTTCAATTGATGTACAACTCTCCACTTTGTCAGTAGATTTTCCTCAGATACACAGTTTAGACATTTGGCTGACACTTTTTTTAAAGATTATTTTTAGGCATTTTATGCTTTTATTTGATAGAACATTGATGAACAGGAAATAAGGGGGAGCGAACACACTCCTCCCACTCAGCTCTCAGGTCACGACTGGCTGACACTTTTAACAGCACCAGTGGAGGCAACAGTAGAAATCTACTGAATGAGTAATCCAGCAGTTATAATTTTATATCTATATTTAAAAAATATATTATAATACTTTTCCTGATTATCAGTAACTTCAGAAACAGTCGCTGAAATAAATCAGCGATAACCATTCGGAGAAATTTCGAACCTCAGCTGAGATTATCTTTCCCTAAAATACAGATGAAAGACTGTTGTTTGTTGTTGTTGTCTGACTGTTTTCTGATGTGCTCTGTTACAGTGGTACAGGCGTACTGGAGAGTGACTTACACTCCTTCTAAGATTTGTGCAGTAAAAGGATCCTCAGTGACCATAACATGCTCCTACACATACCCAGCCACAATGAATGGTGTTACTATAGTTGTGAATCAAAAAGTTTGGTTCACTGAACAAAGTGATGATCTGACAACAGACTCATTGTACGTGGGTCGTGTCAGTTCTGATTCTTCTTGGAAGTCTTGCAGTCTGACAATCACAGACCTGAGAGAGAGCGACTCAGCTGAGTACAAGTTCAGGTTCATAACAAACCAACCAGATGGGAGATGGACTGGTTCCCCTGGAGTCACTTTGTCTGTTACAGGTAACGTTTTTATTCATAAAATCAACAACCAGCGTGAGAGTACATATTGAGACAGGGCATCTACATTTCTGTTGTGTTTTTATTCTCTTCACATTTCAGCTCTCCACGTAGTACCTTCAGGTTACAACCGGAAAACGTTGAGTTGTCAAAGCAGTTGTAGGCTAAATAATAATCCCTCCTACATCTGGTACAAAAATGGACAGAGACAAGACACGCAACCATATATTGATTCACGCAACCCAAATCCTCCAGACAGCTATTCCTGTGCTGCATATGGACTTAAGCATTCAACGTCTCCTTCAGTGTGTGAGTATATTCTACTGACGTAACACCAATCTGGTAGAGACACTAAGGGCCTGATTTACTAAGATCTCAAATAGAGGATACTAAATTGTGTGTTCCTTCCAAAAGTTTGCACATTTGTTTTGCACCCGTTTTGAGGGTGATTTACTAAAAGTAATTGCGTCATTGAAATCAGGTGCAAATCGCTGTATTTAAATGAGGGTTTACGTGTGTTAAAGTGATTCCAGCAACAGAAAACAGAGCGACCGCAAAAGGAAATCTGATCCCATTGAAATTAAGAAATATAAATGAAACAAGAACAAAACGCTTTATAGGAGATTATTAGCGAGAAAGTCGATACTGTGGGAAAAATAAAAACACGAAAAAAAGGCTTCACAATCAACCGTCGGGACGGTGGATGAGATGCTCTAACAAACACCGATCAGCAGGTCCAGATGTTTCTGTGATGAGCTGGTGAATTAGTTTCATTCAGTGTCTCACGAGTGCTCGTGAACCTTATGAAGCTTCCTGTGAATTCTGCGGGACACATTCAGGACCTGTGACAGCTCACCTTGAATAACAGGACTGGGCAGGATATCCAAGCAGCGATACGCTGGAACGACCCAGAGGCAGGACAATGCTGAGTCGTAAGACGTTTTTTAATTGCTGGTATTTCGTGGCTCCTCCTTGTTGTTGGCTGTCAATCATTCAATAACTCAGAAATGTCATCGCTGGACAGTCGATATGTCTGATTATGTTTTCCCTCTGTCATCTAAAAAATGTTTCCACGGATGTAAAACCTCGTTCTCTACGTATTCTTTGGTTTCTCTGCGTCTTCTTCTCACCACAATAAGATCATCCGTCTCTCCTGATGTACATCTGATTAATACCTTCCTTTCAGTCGTACTAAAATACACAAAATCACTTCTCCTATTTCTACTTCCAGGTTTAGTAAATATCGTTGCGTGTGCTAAACACCAAATATCACATATGCATGAAGGCAAACATGCAAAATGGACGACGTGTGTTAAATTGCACATTTGAAAGACACAACCCTCACTGCACGTCGTCGGTAGATCAGCTTGGACATTTTTTTGAAGGTGGTGTGGAGTTTGCACGTGATTTTACACACGCAGACTTTTAGTAAATCGGGCCCTCTGTGTATTTTAACCAAATCATGTCATCATGATTACTTTCCAACTCTAGCTTAAGAATAATTTTATCTTTCAGGTCTCCATGGTGATTCATGCAACAGAGTGAATTACAGCAACAGAAGGATCTGTGCCTTCAAAGGCTCATCAGTGGACATTTCTTGTACTTACAACAGTTACAACAATCCAATACAATCCAAATTCTGGTTTAATGTTCGTCAGTCACGTTACAGGTCCAAAGACCTCAGTGAAGACTCCCGGTACGCCGGTCGTGTCCAAGTCTTAGAAACAGAGAGAGGCCGCTCCACTCTGAGAATCAGTGACCTGACAGACGCCGATTCAGCTGATTATCGCTTCAAATTCAAAACACAAAGCATTGAATGGGGCAGTGATTTACCTGGAACAACTCTGACCGTCACAGGTACTGATGAACACAAACTGATTTCTTAATGTGAGAGTGTTACACTGTTTGTTTTATTGTGAGGAACCATCTTTGGCTTCCAGTAACTGCGTTACCTAATTTGACTCCCTAAGTTTGTGCAAGTGTGATTTATTCTCATGTTACTTTGTTTCCTTCTGCATTGATCCATTGATTAAATGTTTTAAATACTTTCGTGGATGCATTTGTTCTTTGAGTATTCAGTCACATTCAACATTTCTGTTTTGTTTTCATGTATGCAGCTCTGTGGGTGCAGGTGACCAGGAGACATGTTTATCAGTCTTCCACTAAGGCAGAGCTGAAGTGTCTCAGCAGCTGCAGTCCAGCTGGTCGTCCTTCTATTGTGTGGATCAAGAATGAAGAACGGACACCTGGAAAAGCTTCCTATGAAGGCGTGTTCAATACTGGAGACAACATCTCCTGTGCTTTCATAGGACACGAGGGTTACCGCTCTCCTTCAGTGTGTGAGTTACTTCTCTTCGTGATGTTGTCAGCATGATTGAATATATGACTCAGGGTGTTCTTTTCACTGACTAAAATGTTGTTTCAGTTATTCAGCATGATTCCCAATAATACAAAAGGATGTAAAGATGAAACCAAATGAACAAAGCAAAAGGAACAGAAAGGTTGTGTTGAGTGTTGTGTTTGATCATTGAGGAAAGGAAGAAGCAGTTTGCTTCACTGCTTTCTGGGCTTTCACCAAAGTCATGCAACCGAGTTAGTAAAGACATCTTTTCCTTTTAAGAAGAATGACTTGAGTTTGAGCAAGTTCCCCAAAACAACATATTTATGCTTACGAGACCAAAACACTTCTTATGATGAAATAAGAGTGACTGTGGGAAACAGGTTGCACTGGATAGGTCATCCGAATATTAGACTTTAATCTGGGAGATCACTCATTGTTTCCTTTTCCAATTACCAGATCTTTTTTTTATCTTTAAAACGTGACCATGGTCGTTCTACCACAGTGATTATTCCTGAAGGATAATAATAGAAGGATATTTCTAAAGTATTTTTAGCAACAGGAGAAGCAGGACTGAAAAACCCAGCAAACACACAAAGCAAGTACAGTGTATTCAGGAAAAGAGGTTTAGTAAATGACCAATAATCAAAGGCTTGTTATTCTTATTAGTTCCCATCCAACAGAGGGTTATAACACAAAGTACTGAGGGAAGCTCCAGGACCAGAACTTTGGACAAACATATAAATACATTATTAAAAGAGAATATTAATTTTGATTATTTTTGTGTATGGTTGGAAGTCTGTTCTATTTGTTTTAGGTGTTAGCTGCAAAGCAGTTTACTTATCTTAATGTTAATATTCTTTCCTCTAGATGCTTCAAGGGCTGCTTCAGCAGTCATGAGTCCCTCTGGTGCGATAATGGAGGGAAGTCTCGTGAATCTGACCTGTAGTAGTGATGCTAACCCAGCAGCGAATTACACCTGGTACAAGGAGCAAACGCAGCTCAGCAAAGAACCACAGCTGGTCTTCAGGTCCATCCAGTCCGATCAATCTGGAAAGTATTATTGCACAGCTGAGAACGAGCTGGGGAAGAAAACATCTGAAAACATCCTTTTACAAGTGAAATGTGAGTGAATAGACAGTTTCAGTCTGTTCAGGCATTTTTTCGTCTTGGCAATCCAGTTATTTCTTCAATTCAACACGTGTACAGCAGACCACACACAGTTAGGTGTGTTAACCCCACATAACAACAGAGGCAGAGTAAAGGAACAGCAAAGACATGAGTCCTTGGAACTCTAGTGGCAAAACATCGAGTACAGCGAGTAAATCATGCATCAATATTTAAAGTCATGACACTTTCTTTTTGTTTTAGGTTGACAATGTAATTAGACTCTTAGTGCTCCTGCTAACTTTTTGTACAATAATCTATATTCTTACTTTTTCTCCAGATGATCCAAAGCTTCCGTCGGTGACAGCGAGTCCCTCTGGTGAGACAGTGGAGGGAGGTTTAGTGGTTTAGTGGTTCAAACAAATACATTTAGGATATTTGTAATTCAAAACAAAGTCAGTCATTCATTTGTAGCCTCGGGTGCACACCTATAAAAACACAAAGCTGCTCTCTCAGCATCAGGAGGAACCAACATAATGGCACAGGGGATGTTGAACTGCTGTGCTGCTGCTAACAGAGTTATGTTTTTAGACAAAATCAAAATGAAAAACAGTTCACGAGTTGTAAATTAAAAGGCTTCAGTCTGACACTGTGATTTTTATACCCAAATATCTGTTACTAATGGACTCAAAAATCCTGTAATTCAATAATTAATGTTCAGTATTTCATCACTGTTTCCCAGGTTCAGTGAAAGCAGCAGCTGCTGGATCGATTTCGGTTATTTTTGTGATTATCGTGTTTCTGTCTCTCTTCCTGTTGATTCGGTGAGCAGATTAGTTTTACGGTATTCAGTAATGCATCTTAAATTCAGGCAGTTGTTAAGTGATTTCATCTGATGATTTGTTTGTTCATTTATTGTCCTATTCAGAAGAAAGAGGTCTTCGAAACAAACCTCAGAGTCCAGAGAGAGATCACACAACATCGCACCGGTAAGGAAGAAGAGTTTTGGTATTCGTCCATCAAATCATCAGCAAGTGTAACTGTCCCTGTCAGCCTCTCTTCTTTCATCCTGTTCATTTCTATCTGACAAACCATACGCCGTATATTTGAATTCCTCTACTGTTTTCCATTCAGACAGCCATACTGTCATAAATGATCATGCGCTGAGGGACAATGTTCCCGATCAACACTGTTGTAATGTGCCGTTGTCCCTTCATTCCTGGTGATATATATTCCTTCATCAACACACTCATACGTGTTTGGTATTTAAAGCTTGAGGTTGTGGCTCAGCAGGTAGAGCTGGATGTCCACCCTTCATCCCCCTGATGTTTCACTGTGTGGTTATCTTGTGTTACAGGGCTATAAAAATGATGTTACCCACTTAACTAAGTACTGTTGTCGTTGAAATATTTACCCTTCAGCAACATGTGGGTCCAGAAGAAGACAAACCTTCAGCTGCAGCGCAGAAAAAACTAGCAGTGCAACAGGACGACCTTCACTATGCCAGTGTACGTTTCCGTAAGGACCAGGACGATCCTATCTACTCCAACGTTATGCTACCTCAGCCCAACAGAAACAATAATGAAGTGGAGGAGGAGGAAGATACAGAGTACACTGTTGTCAATTTGACCAGTGTCACCCCAGGGTGAGTCCATTTTCTTTGTGCCAAATTAGAAATAGAAAATGACTGCTGTTTCATCCTTGTGATACTGAAATCTGTTCTTTCTTAATGGTATAAATTATTATTCTGAGTTTCTTCATATTATAAAATGTATTTTCATGTTGAATATTTTCCCCGTTACAGATTAAGACGTCAAGAGTCTGTGGAGGATATGTCTGCACTGTACAGCACAGTCAGCAAAAACCAGAGTATGAACACAACATAAATCTGTTCCCCGCCTCAGCCTGCTTGTTTGACATAAAGACATTGCAGTTTGTCAAGAACCAAACATTAAAGGAGCACATCTATCTGATGACACACGATACTACAAACTGCTATTATACATACAAGATAGTGATCATTGTCTCAGGAATCCATTACAACCCTAGTCAGCAGTTTCTTACAAAATTGATCTTACTTTTAATATCAGTGTCACCAGTTTTACATTCAGGTGTAAATCATTCTTGTAAAATCCTTAAAAATGTCTCTGAATTATTGTAGTTAAGTCAGTTAGCTAACAGATGGTAAACTAAATACATCCCAATACAAAATGTCCTTCACAAAAGGTGAAGAGAGCCATTAAATCATTTCTAATGTCTTGTCATGTACATTTCTCTACAAGTATTGTTATTCTGCCAGTCCTGTGTTCAGTTTCTCAGTTGTTAATTCAAGTATATTACGTTCAGAGTCAGTGGGGGCACTGATGAGACAATACTCATCAAGTAGTCATCTCATAACTTTAATGGATTTTTATTTACTGTGGTTTTGTTTGTCATTTAAGCCTGTTACTTCTTTCACACCGTTTTCACCTTCTAGCAATAATTTGTTACGATGATGATTGCACTGATTGATTCTGTTACATATGTGTTGATATGTTATTATGATAAATATAATAAAATTATTCATTTAATAAATCATTAAATCCAGATGTCATGTTAATGCAAGGATGCATTAAAGGACAACCAGGGGACACCGATATTTTGAAAGAGAGTTAATCTCTGATAAAATTCTCTGAATATGTTGTGTTAAAGTTGTTAGCGGACTAGAATCTCTTGCACTGCTGCTTCTTGACAGTGTGAGCAGCCACACCTCTGGTCTGCTCACAACTCGAGCGATTATTCCACAGTATGACAGATTAGCCGTGAAGAAACAGAATCAAATTCCTGAGCTAAATACATATGTTGGTATTTTCAGCAAATATCCCATGTTGTTATTTTTTCTAGCTTTTTGCAGGAAGAGCAGGAAGACGTTTTAGCAATGTCCATATTCAGAACTTTTATTGTTTCTACTTCATCCTTCCTTTGTGTTGCACCCACGTATTAAACCACTTATTTCTGCAGCAGTCTCTCTCCAAACAACTGATCCTTAGAAAGCAATAACACGTAACTTTTTGTTGGAAGCTACAGAATTTAGCTCCAAATGCTCAACATTTATGAACCACAGCAGTTGATCTCTGTAAATCTATTGCGATTTGTATTTTTCAACAATGTTATCTTTAAATTTGTGCCTTCACAAGCTCATCAGTGGACATTTCTTGCACATACAGCGGCCACGATTATATGAAATCAAACTTCTGGTACCGTTTGGTACATCACTGGCAAAGGTACACGCAGCCTGAGGACCTCAGGAAAGACTCCCAGCTGGGAGCTCGAGCCCGGCTCCTCAAATCAGACAGAGGACGTCCCACTCTGAGAATCACTGACCTGAGAGAGAGCGACTCAGCAGAATACTGCTTCACATTTGAAACTCAGAGAAGTGAGAGGACAAGAAGGTCACCAGGAACAATGCTGACTGTCACAGGTGAACACAAAGTGACAAGCTTCTGTAGTATTAACTGGTGTGGTCATTTTAATACACAAGCGTTAACATATAAATGAAGTTTAGCATGAGGAAAAGTAGATACAATTTTAAACAAATGGAGCATTTGCATATTGAAAAAAAAAGAAAACTGATGAGTTTCCTTTAAGAGTGTGCTGTTGTTCCCTCACATATAGACCGCTTAAGCATTAGGTAAGATAATGTACATTTGAAAGTAACGGATTGTACATGGTGTTGATATGTATATTGTTGGCAGCAGCGTACCCTCTAGTTTGAAGGGAGAAAAGTTATAGTGACAGAGATGTGTGTTGTTGTCTTGTTCCTTCAGTAGCCCAGAAGGAACAAACCAAACACTGGCTCTGGAATCAGCCCGTCACGTTTATTGCGACTTTTGCGGCCACCGTAGATTCTTTTATGTTATTGAACGGCGAGGATGAGGCAAAGCTTGTTCGGGTGGTTGCAACCTGCAACCTCCACGATAAAACAAAATCCTACACAATGCTCCTTTAAACAAATGATTTCAAAATTGCAATGAATTGGCTTTTTTCTGTTAAAGGAAATGTATTTAATGTTTGTTACAACACAAGGACTCACAATGCAATTCAATGAGAAACAGTGACTATAACACTGATTTCCAAGACTGAACATGAATGTGCAGGTTTGGAATCAACTGAATGTTCACTCCCTCTCCAGTTATTTTCACAGTCAAGAAAACTGTAGACTCAGCAGCATTAATTATAGTACAGAACAAGGAAACTACCAGATGGGAAGGAAACAGAATGAAACAGGCCAGTATCACTTGCTCTTTCTTCTTCAATAATTAGACTAAAAATGTCTATGTGTAGAAAATCCCACATTATTATATATACAGAACTGTGACATAAATCTAACATGATCAGCATCAAAGGTCGTGAGTACCTCGATAGTGGTACACTATAAAATATTCTATCATAACACCAAACACACTTATATCAGTGTATGTTGATCTCCTCCAGATCCTCCGAGGGTTCCTGTCACGTTGATGAACCGTCCTGGTGACATTATGAAGGACAGTTCAGTGTCTCTGACCTGTAGTAGTGATGCTAATCCCAAAATTAAATATACCTGGTACACAATGAACCAAACACCGATCAGTAAAGACACACAGCTCATCTTCAGGTCCATCAAGTCTTCTGACTCTGGAGAGTACTACTGTAAAGCTGAGAACGAGCTCGGGGAGAGGACATCTAAATACGTGTTTGTTGATGTGAAATGTGAGTAAAAAATACATATTTTAAAACAAAGCAAAAATATTTTCAATCTGTCCCATTTGTTTCCTCAATCAAACCGAGAAAAGCTTTTCCATATTTTATCTGCTTTCTTCACATTCCCAGTTTGCAGCTGTGGTTCACTGATCAGCTCCTGTAGATTGTTAAGAGGCACTTTATGAACAATGGCATCTACAATAAATGTTGTTCAGGGCACTCACACCGTAAGATCCATCGTGAGAGCTCTTCCCAAAGCTCCAGATGGTGCAACATATCTCAATTTGTAAAAAATCTATGTTCTATCTTCCAGATGGTCCAGAGATCTCCACTGTTTCAGTGAGTCACTCTGGTGAGATAGTGGAGGGCAGTTCAGTGACTCTGACCTGTAGCAGTGATGCTAACCCAGTAGCTAATTACACCTGGTACAAGGAGAATGAATACTCACCAATAGCTTCAGGACAGATCTTCGTTATCAGTGACATCAGACCTGAGCACAGTGGGAGTTATTACTGTGAAGCCCAGAACAGAAGAGGACGCCAGAACTCCACCGTATCTTTGACTGTAGTGGCAGGTCTGTTGTGCTCGTTCTCCTACAAACACATCCATTCACTGTAGCTTCAGCCTTCTTTAAGTATAATACATATTTATTCAGTAAAGTACATTTTAATGATTTGTTCAGGAAGCAAACATGTTTGAGTTTAAAACAACTAAACAATCCATGTGTGAAAGTACCTTATTAACAAATAAGTGACAACAGAGATTTATTCAAACAAGATCTTTAAAGTATTGTTGTCAATCGCAATCAAAAATGAACGGCCAAGGTAAAAGATCTTTGGTGTGGTTGGTTCCAACACATTCACAAAATTATATTAATATCATAAAAATTGTGTTGCACTGAAGAGACACTATTTTTCCAACAAACATAAAACTGTCAGAGACCTGTCCTGAGGATTGTTTTTTGCTTCATTTGTTTGTCTGATAATATAATTCATAACAGTTATGTTTCAGTTTCTTTGTTTTTTTTCGCAGGTACATCAAGATCAGACGTTAGAAAAATACTTTTTGTTTTTGTGTTTTTAGCCATCCTCTGTGTCTTCCTGTAGAAAAGGTGAGCAGTTCCAGATCACATGATTTTACTATAATGACACATAACCCTTAACATAAAGGTTAATACATAACAGATACATGATATGATTTGTTCCTCTTCTCCATTCAGGCTGTGCAAAACTTGCAAATCCAAATCCAAATTTTATTGAAATAAATCCACAGTCCTACTACTGTGTAAAAATTCAATTCAATTCAATTCAACTTTATTTATATAGTGCCAAATCACAACACAGGTTATTTCATGGCACTTTACACATTAAAGTCCTTCCAGCAAGACTTTACAATATTATACAGAGAAACCCAACAATTCAACAATTCCCACGTAAGCTAGGAGGGAAAAAAACTCCTCTTTTAAGGGAGAAAAACCTCCAACAGAGGGAA
Organism: Embiotoca jacksoni; assembly: GCF_022577435.1. NCBI lineage: Eukaryota > Metazoa > Chordata > Actinopteri > Embiotocidae > Embiotoca > Embiotoca jacksoni. The sequence continues at coordinate 21,313,711 of NW_027185392.1, read as the reverse complement.
GGAAAAACTCCCTCTTAACAGGAAGAAACCTCCGACAGAACCAGGATCAGAGGTGGGCGGCCATCTGCCTCGACCGGTTGGGGTGAGAGGAGAGCAGAGAGAGAAAAGGACAGCATAGAGATAGAAGATAATAACTGTTGGTGGAGACATGCAGCTCCATGGTGGGACATCTGCAAAAGAAAGAAGAGAAACTACGCAAGCGAGGGAACTGAATGGAGACAACAGACAATAAGAAAAATATATGGGAGCAAAAAGGATGGTGAAGTATGAGTCAGTTAAAGAGTAGGAGGAAAGAAAAGAAGCTCAGCATGTAACGAGGTCCCCCAGCAGCCTCGGCCTATAACAGCATAACTAAGGGTTGGTTCAGGTCTACCCGAGCCAGCCCTAACTATAGGCTTTATCAAAAAGGAACGTTTTGAGTCTAATCTTAAAGCTAGAGAGGGTTTCTGCCCCTCGAACACAAACTGGGAGCTGGTTGGTTCCACAGGAGAGGAGCCTGAAAACTGAAGGCTCTGTAAACTCTGGGAACCACAAGCAGACCAGCGTACAGAGAGAGAAGTGCTCTGCTAGGATTATATGGTTCTATAAGATCTCTAAGATATGATGGAGCCTGGTCATGTAGGGCTTTGTAAGTCATCAAGAGAATTTTAAATTCTATTCTTGATTTCACAGGAAGCCAGTGAAGAGAAGCTAAAACTGGAGAAATATGATCTCTCTTGCTAAATCCCATCAGTACTCTTGCTGCAGCATTTTAGATCAACGGCAGGGTTTTAAATGAGTAATTTGGACATCCTAACAGCAAGGAATTACAATAATCTAGCCTAGAAGTAACACATGCATGAATGAGTTTGTCTGCGTCACGCTGAGGAAGCATTTTCCTGATTTTATTAATATTACGTAGATGAAAGAAGGCAGTTCTGGAGATTTGCTTTATATGGTGGGTAAAGGACAAATCCTCATCAAATATAACTCCAAGGTTCCTCACAGTTTTGCTGGAGGCCAGGACAACATCATCTAGAGTAACTAAGTGATTACAGAAAGAGTTTCTGAGGTGTTTCGGACCAAGGACAATAACTTCCGTTTTGTCTGAATTTAGAAACAGGAAGTTTTTGGTCATCCATATTGTAGTCCATTATTGTAACTTCAAATGTTAATAAGAAGTGGTCCGACAAAACAGGGTTTTGAGGAAATACTATTACATTTTCAGTTTCCATATAACAGAACCAGATCCAGGGTGTGGTTACCATGGTAACAGGGTTTATTTATATTCTGAGAAACGTCTACAGAATCTAATAATGAGCTAAAAGTATAACTGAGGCTGTCGTTGTCCACGTCAACATGAATGTTAAAGTCTCCCACTATCATGACTTTATCTGAACTCAGCACTAAATCTGATAAAAAGTCAGAGAACATGCAGCCATGTTTCCAGTGATGTGTTCCTAATGACATACTTCCCTTAGTCCACTGACAAATAGTGCTCTTTCATGTCAGGACTCCTACTTGGGTATACTTGAATTTTGACAGGGTAGTTTTGTCTCAAACTGTCCACTGCCGTTCTGCACTCACTGGGAATAACTGTAACATATGAATGCATCACCTGCCAACAAATCTGCAGCTTTTAATTATTTTACCCAGAATTGAACATGTTTTTTGCCTCCGTCTCAACTTAAACACACTGATGACTTCTGCCCAACAGAAGTATGGTGATACTTTTTAAAAATAAACATTTGTTGTTCTGTAACAGCCGCAGCTTCCTCAGACGCCTTAATTAGAACATTCTTTGGTTCCCTTTTTTCTGCTATGTAGACAAGATGGCAACTGTTGAGTGTGAAAAGTCATCATTAAGAGGTTAGCCTTCAATCAGTTGAAAAAAAAAAAAAAAGGTAATAGTTATTGTTTTACCTCATCTTATCTAATTGTATTTTATTTGATGTAGAGTTCCTGTACTTTGTCACATGTTACATTTGACGCACAAGTTCTCTTTGTGGCATGAAATGTACAAATTACACCTTCAAAATTACACAGTCCTATGTTATCGGTAACTTAGCAACTGGGATGAGTTGCATTTTCACATCTTTCTGCATTGTACACGTTCAGGTTTTTATATAAACTTCAGGTCACAGAGACTCGCTGCAACTCCTCCAGAAGCTGAAAGTACAGGAAGTTGTGACGTGTGAGAAGCCGACCGAACCCCTGCGCCTCTTCTCAACACTCATCACAAACGTTCCTCTTCACTGACCTTGATACTTATTGTACATTCTGTTCAAAACATTAAAGATGCTGTAAAGTAGAAATGAAAATGAATTTTAAGTTCATCACACCACAGAAGTATGGGTTGTTAACTACCCATCCAAATTTCAATGAAAAAAAAACACCAACAAATATGTTAAATTAGGCTTTGAAATCGTGAGATAATCAGGAGTCTTCTCTGCTCTGAGACTGGGGGGCGTGTCCTGAAGGAGCTGAAGCTCCGCCCACACTGAAGGTGTTCAGTGTCCTGTATGACAGTCCTGTGGCTGCAGTTCTTTTCCCCACTAAGCGGTTCGTCTGACATCCGACCTCTCGGTGACTTCATGCATGATGTCCCACTGGTACTCTGTCTGTCTGGTGGACGGAGCAGCCTGCTTTGTGAAAACAGAATAGAATTAGAATTTATTTGTCCAATGAGGGAAACATACAGATGCATATAAATCCAGCTTGTCCCCCTGAGCTGTAACAAAGGAGTCAAACTGGACACCAGAGACAGAAGACAGTGAGTCTCCAACTACGTCTAACGCACCTGCATTACAATAGTGGAGATAATAAGAGAGGTGGAGTTGATTTAGTTCTGTAACGACTACAACATGAACAACGCTGCATTGCATCACATGTCAATTCATTACATCACATGTCAATTCATTACATCACGTCGATTCAAACTTTGAACCTGCTCAGGTTTTCTCTTTCACTGATGTCCCTCCACCTCCACTCTGCGCTCACCGTGAGAGGAGGAGCCATGCAGAAGGTTATATAAGCCATCTGTGATCTAGCTCGGTGACGTACTTAAGCTAGGTTTTAGCCCCGCCTAAAATTGGCAACTTGGCCTGTTTCAGTGATGAACAGCGGTTCAGGGGAAGAAGTTTGCTGTTTCCCTGAGCTGAAGATAGTGTATGAGGGGTTCGTAGGGGCTCAGATATGAATTTAGTTTAAAGTAAAATATGGGAACTGGGTTGCTGACCTGGTTTGTTTTGCTCCGTTTGAGCGAATAGCCGAAGCAATCTTCGGAGATGGGATAGGAGGTCGGATACGCAAGAGTGGAGACTAGGGTTGAACTTGGCTGAAGAAGAAGCGAATTCTGAGCATCGCAAGAAACCGAAGAAAGCAAGTAGAAACATGGATTCAGAGTGCGCGCCAGGTGGGCGGAAAAGTGGTTAGAACGAAGGGTGGCAATGCAGCGAGAAATAAGATCGGTGGTTAGCGGGAGACGGCGAGGAGTCGGCGGCGGTGTTTGGCGCTGAAGGCCTTCAATAAGTAAAGACGACTGGGGGAGCGTTGCAGGGGAGCCAGTGAGTAATTTTGCAAAGAAGTTGATACAGCAAAGGTAAATCTTAATGGTAGGTATCTCGATGTGGAGAATTGAGTGGACATGGGAGATGAAGCTGCATACAGAGGCCACGTCGAAGGAAGGGAACGGAAGGTTAAACGTGGTGTGAAGGAGCGGAAAGAGTTCCAGGTCATCTGGTGATGATGGCTCGTTGAGACAAAGAGATGAGTTCTGCGATGGTTTGTTTCAAATGAGGAATGTCATGTCTGAAAATGGCGGGACGGGTTGGATTCTCCTCCACGTCTGGAGCTAAGGTTCTGAAGATCTGGAAGGAGAAGCGAGACAAAGAGTCAGCGATGGAGTTATGGTGGCCAGGAACATGTTTAGCTCGGAGAATAAATTGATGAGTGACCGAAAACCACGTGACACGGCGTATGAAGGGCATGATCGTGGGAGTTTGTTCTGCCTTCACTAATGATGTTGACTCCGGCGATATTAGCAGAATGGATGAGTATAGACCTTTTTGACCACTCGTGCCCCCGGAGGAGAACGGCGATAACGATCGGATATATTTCGTGGACTGCTGAAGATGATCGGAGGGAGCCTTGGAGGAAGTTGTGGAACTTGATGAATTCAGCTGAAAACCATCGTCTGCCGTAGTGGCCCCCAAAACCGTGGAAGGAGCAGCGTCAGTATAGAGCTGAATGTCTTCTGGGTTGGAAAGTTGGTCGTCGTAAAAGAAGGTGATACCGTTCCAGTTGGAAAGGAGGTGCAGCCGCATCTGCATCTCTGTTCTGGAGGGGGAATCCATGGAGACTGGATCGATAAGTGAGGGTGTGGATGATGCGAGGGAAAGCAAGTGCAAAATAAAGGAGCGGCCCTGGGGGATGATTCATAAGGCAAAGTTCAGATGTCCCAAGAGGGAGAGGAGTTGTCGTTTGGTGCAAGAAGGAGTAAGAAGAAAGTTTTGCAGGAGGAGAATGATGCGGTGGAGTTTCTCCACGGGCAAAGAAGCTTGGAACCGGACAGTGTCGAGAGTAATCCCGAAAAACTCCAAGATGTGTGAAGAACCTTCTGTTTTCTCTTCAGAGAGAGGGACGCCAAGCTGAGCGAAGACTGATTTCATGGTCAAGAGACCGTGGGCTGGAGGTGATAAAAGGAGGAGTTATAACTAGGAAGTCGGGTGAGTGGTGGCTGAAGGTTGGCTTTGGGGACGTGGTTGGATGGGGATGGTGCACGCGGAGGCGGGATGGGAATTGGCGCTGCATAAGTTGCAGGGGAGAGCTGGACGGGCGGCAAAAATGCGGCAGTAGAGTTCCTGGTCGAGGGTACTCCAGTAAGTGGCCTGATGTAACTGGAGGAGACGGGCTGCGGCTTCTGAAGCGAATTGGATGTGGTATTGGTAAAAGCCTGCTCCGCCAAAGTGGAGAGCTAGGTCGAGGATTATGGAAATGTAATTATCTCACTCTGTCCTCCTAGCTGGGAATGGGGTGCAGGGGACATCTCTATACAGGGAGAAAGCGTACGCGAACTCAGGCGGGGTGAGCTCTTTGGAGCGAGCTGGCGCGGAGGTACGCATGATAATGAGGCTCTCATGGCAGAGGGCAGAGCCAGAAAAGAGAGCATGTGATGGTTGGAGGGTAGGGGAAGAAGGACCAGGGACTGGCATCCCGGTGGAATCTCCGTGGTAGAAGGGTAAACTGCGGCCCTCGTTGTGCTGGGGAAGGTCGCTGCAGGCGCCAGAGGAAAGGGGGCAGAAGGGTTGTAAGTTGGCAGCCCAGTGGTGATGATGGGCGCTGTGGATGGATGATAGAGGGGGAAAGAGGAAAGAAGACCTGGCAACCCGGTGCCAGAGTAGAGGGCAGAAAAAAGGGGTGTGTGGAAGAACAGCAGTAGTATAGACTGATGGATCCAAGCCAGAAGGTGGGATGGAATGCTGTGGAAATTGGAGAGAGGAAAAGAGGTGGCATCCCGGTGCCGCTGTGCAAAGGTGAGTTTGCCTGAGGTGGTGGAGGGGGATGAGAGGTGGCGCGCTGCAAAACCTGGCAACCCGGAACTTTGTGGGTGGGAGGGCGGGGCTTGGAGGTGCGTGGTGACGTCACTATCGTTGACGTTACGCCGGTGTGTTTTGGATGGAGGTACGTCTGTGTTTTTTGCCTGATGTGGCTTTTGGAAAGTTTGAGGAGTTGGAACAGTTTTGCTTTGTTGTCGGAGCGGTGGTGAGGTATCCCCTTCTCTTTTAACACTTTTAGCAGACGGACTACAGTCCGGTCGGAGATCTTGGCCGGTGCGTCTTTGACGGGGACCTGGCTGGACCGAGGGAGCGGTGGCGGCGGCTTTGAGCGCGGCGCGCTGGGGAGCCGGAGTCGTCGGGGACTCGTTCCCGAGCGCTGGGTCAGGAGCGAGCGGAGGAAGAGAGAGGGGACTTGCGTTGCCGTTGACTACGTCTGGGGGTGGCAGGTCTCCCTCTGTCACCGGTGAGTGAGTTGTAGGAGGACGGCTGTGGATCGGAACCTTCGTACAGAAGGATTGAACGGAGAGACGGATTCTGGTGGATGCAGCTGGTCGGCTTGTTGGAGATCGGCGGTTTGGCTCCGCTGTGCTGTCTGGGTGTTCCCGGTGGCGGCGTCTCGTGGGTAACCCTGGGGTTTTTGGAGAGGGCAGCAGATCGAGGGCTTCCTTTGGGTGCATGGGTGGCCTGTGTGAAGGCAAAACAATCGTTGTCGTCAGACGGGCTGAGGAACAGCAGATCCATGTTTGGTCCAAGGTAAGATTGTTTTTGTTTTTTCCTTCTGCGTGGCGTCTGGTTCCGGATGCAGAAAACGTGAACAGGCCGAGGTTTAGAGTGGGTGGATATTTGTAGGATTGTGGCTGGAAGTGGGGGAGTGGTTGAGACGTGGTCCTGCTCCTGAAATTCAGCTAAAACGTTATCTCCAATTAAGAATTACAGTACATGCATGTAAAATAATCATTTCTTCATTTTAACTTGGGGATTTACAGTCATCCGTCTATTCATGCATATTAATCATGAAAAGAGGAAGGAGGACGGCGCTTGACAGCTCAATCCTTTTCTCTGTTAAAAACAACTTTTCCAACCACAGAGGAAACTGTGTGCAAAGGCCACATCGTCCTGTTTTGATGAATAAATGTTTACGACTGATTTACAGCAATTCTCATGTATGTGATCTACCTGCTGATGTGATTTAACAGAGACAAGAGAAGCAGCATGAGTGTAACTGCAGCAGCAAGTGGATTTGTTTTCATCCTTCTCTCTCTACCAGGTACTGTACATTGTTCATTGCTATGTGGTTACAGCACTTAAGAAACTCAGAGGATTTTTTTTTTTGAATAAATCGATGCAGCTAATTTGTTGTTGTGCTATGTGGTCTGAATCCTGCAACACCAGACATTCACTTCCTAACTTAAAGATCAAGTCTCAAAATAAACACCATCAGAAAGCTTCTTTACAATTCAGAGATTTTTTTTTAAAACTTTATAATCATTTATATTTATCTGACAGCTATTAGTTACTGTACAAATTAAGAGTCGTGCATACAAAACACACGGTGTGTACGATGACTTCTTAGTAATGAAACTTGCTAACAGTACATAAGTAGATCTTAATAAGCAATCAGTCAGTTCTGAGAAAATTAGTAGGCAACTTCCTCCATCACATTTTTTGTACAGAAATGACATTTCATGGTTGCAGCTTTTTAAATTGGAGGATTTGTAGCAGTTCACCATTTTTCTACTGAACAATTGATGACAAGATTGATGGTGCTGCTTAAAAAGGTGAACATAAATAATAATAGCATATTAATATAAGAATGGAACTCACAGGGATCATCTGCCTGCATTGAGTACTGAAATTTAAAATACTATCATTAAGTATCGTGTCACAACATATTTTTTTAACACAATAAGTCAAATACGTAACATAAATGTTGTTGTAAAAATGAACACAGAGAAGTTTAGTTTTGTGGCCTGAAACTTTTCTGTTCTGGTTCACTCTTAACTCTGTCATAGAGTTGATATGACAGAAAGTGACATGATAAAGGATCAGAGTTTTCTGGTCCTTTCAAAGATTAATATTTCCATCTCACGTGTAAAGTTGACACACACGATGTCAGTAATCATAAAGTGGCTTTGTGTCTTAATTTGTGAATCAGAAACTCTTTGCCAACTTGTTTTCTATAACCCAAACCTGCAGTAACACATTGTTTGACTTTTGGAGGACATTTAAGCAGTGAACATACTTTGCTGACTGATCACCTTTTTCAATTGATGTACAACTCTCCACTTTGTCAGTAGATTTTCCTCAGATACACAGTTTAGACATTTGGCTGACACTTTGTTAAAGATTATTTTTAGGCATTTTATGCTTTTGTTTGATAGAACATTGATGAACAGGAAATAAGGAGGAGCGAACGCACTCCTCCCACTCAGCTCTCAGGTCACGACTGGCTGACACTTTTAACAGCACCAGTGGAGGCAACAGTAGAAATCTACTGAATGAGTAATCCAGCAGTTATAATTTTATATCTATATTTAAAAAATATATTATAATACTTTTCCTGATTATCAGTAACTTCAGAGACAGTCGCTGAAATAAATCAGTGATAACCATTCGGAGAAATTTCAAACCTCAGCTGAGATTATCTTTCCCTAAAATACAGATGAAAGACTGTTGTTTGTTGTTGTTGTCTGACTGTTTTCTGATGTGCTCTGTTACAGTGGTACAGGCGTATGATGACTGGAGAGTGACTTACACACCTTCTAACATTTGTGCAGTAAAAGGATCCTCAGTGACCATAAGATGCTCCTACACATACCCAGCCACAATGAATGGTGTTACTATAGTTGTGAATCAAAAATTTTGGTTTACTGAACAAAGTGATGATCTGACAACAGACTCATTGTACGTGGGTCGTGTCAGTTCTGATTCTGATTGGACGTCTTGCAGTCTGACAATCACAGACCTGAGAGAGAGCGACTCAGCTGAGTACAAGTTCAGGTTCATAACAAACCAACCAGATGGGAGATGGACTGGTTCCCCTGGAGTCACTTTGTCTGTTACAGGTAACTTTTTTATTCATAAAATCAACAACCAGTGTGAGAGTACATATTGAGACAGGGCATCTACATTTCTGTTGTGTTTTTATTCTCTTCACGTTTCAGCTCTCCACGTAGTACCTTCAGGTTACAACCAGGAAACGTTGAGTTGTCAAAGCAGTTGTGAGCTAAATAAGAATCCCTCCTACATCTGGTACAAAAATGGACAGAGACAAAACAGGCAACCATATATTGATTCACACAACCCAAATCCTCAAGACAGCTATTCCTGTGCTGTAAATAGACTTGATCATTCAACGTCCCCTTCAGTGTGTGAGTATATTCTACTAACGTAACACCAATCTGGTAGAGACACTAAGGGCCTGATTTACTAAGATCTCAAATAGAGGATACTAAATTGTGTGTTCCTTCCAAAAGTTTGCACATTTGTTTTGCACCCGTTTTGAGGGTGATTTACTAACAGTAATTGCGTCATTGAAATCAAGTGCAAATCGCTGTATTTAAATGAGGGTTTACGTGTGTTAAAGTGATTCCAGCAACAGAAAACAGAGCGACCGCAAAAGGAAATCTGATCCCATTGAAATTAAGAAATGTAAATAAAACAAGAACAAAACGCTTTATAGGAGATTATTAGCGAGAAAGTCGATACTGTGGGAAAAATAAAAATGCGAAAAAAAAGGCTTCACAATAAAACGTTGAGATGGTGGATGAGATGCTCTAACAAACACCGATCAGCAGGTCCAGATCTTTCTGTGATGAGCTGGTGAATTAGTTTCATTCAGTGTCTCACGAGTGCTCGTGAACCTTATGAAGCTTCCTGTGAATTCTGCGGGACACATTCAGGACCTGTGACAGCTCACCTTGAATAACAGGACTGGGCAGGATATCCCAGCAGCGATACGCTGGAACGACCCAGAGGCAGGACAATGCTGAGTCGTAAGACGTTTTTTAATTGCTGGTATTTCGTGGCTCCTCCTTGTTGTTGGCTGTCAATCATTCAATAACTCAGAAATGTCATCGCTGGACAGTCGATATGTCTGATTATGTTTTCCCTCTGTCATCTAAAAAATGTTTCCACGGGTGTAAAACCTCGTTCTCTACGTATTCTTTGGTTTCTCTGCGTCTTCTTCTCACCACAATAAGATCATCCGTCTCTCCTGATGTACATCTGATTAATACCTTCCTTTCAGTCGTACTAAAATACACAAAATCACTTCTCCTATTTCTACTTCCAGGTTTAGTAAATATTGTTGCGTGTGCTACACACCAAATATTACATATGCATGAGGGCAAACATGCAAAATGGACGACGTGTGTTAAATTGCACATTTGAAAGACACAACACTCACTGCACGTCGTCGGTAGATCAGCTTGGACATTTTTTTGAAGGTGGTGAGGAGTTTGCACGTAATTTTACACACGCAGACTTTTAGTAAATCGGGCCCTCTGTGTATTTTAACCAAATCATGTAATCATGATTACTTTCCAACTCTAGCTTAAGAATAATTTTATCTTTCAGGTCTCCGTGGTGATTCATGCAACAGAGTGAATTACAGCAACAGAAGCATCTGTGCCTTCAAAGGCTCATCAGTGGACATTTCTTGTACTTACAACAGTTACAACAATCCAATACAATCCAAATTGTGGTTTAATGTTCGTCAGTCACGTTACAGGTCCATAGACCTCAGTGAAGACTCCCGGTACGCCGGTCGTGTCCAAGTCTTAGAAACAGAGGGAGGCCGCTCCACTCTGAGAATCAGTGACCTGACAGACGCCGATTCAGCTGATTATCGCTTCAAATTCAAAACACAAAGCTTTGAATGGGGCAGTGATTTACCTGGAACAACTCTGACCGTCACAGGTACTGATGAACACAAACTGATTTCTTAATGTGAGAGTGTTACACTGTTTGTTTTATTGTGAGGAACCATCTTTGGCTTCCAGTAACTGCATTACCTAATTTGACTCCCTAAGTTTGTGCAAGTGTGATTTATTCTCATGTTACTTTGTTTCCTTCTGCATTGATCCAGACATTTCCGTCTGGAGTTACGGACAAAAGCTGCACTGTATCACCAGTTGTCAACCTTATGTTTCATCCTACGTCTGGTACAAAAACGGACAAGAAGTGAGCAGAGGAAGTTCTTATCTTGAAGAAATCTCATATGACGATATCAACAGCTATTCATGTGCTTTAAAAGGATATGAGGATTTTCACTCTGCATTAGTTTGTGAGTCTACTCTTATCAGCTTGTAATATGTGCGGTCGTGATTTCCTTGTTCTTCCTGTTAAACTAAACCTTCTTATTTCATCTTCCAGGTGGATACGGTCAAAACTGCAACAAAGTGACTTACACCAACAGAAGGATCTGTGCCATTAAAGGCTCATCGGTGGACATTTCTTGTACATACAACCATTATTCTTCTTCTTCCAACTTTCAATCAAACTTTTGGTTCAGAACTGATCGTAGACATCATTGGCAAAATACCTCGCAGCCTGATGATCTTATCCAAGACTCCCACTATGAACATCGTGTTCAGGTCCATGAAACAGTGAGCAGATCCTCCACTCTGACTATACGTGACCTGAGAGAGAGTGATTCAGCTGAGTATCGCTTCAAATTCAAAACACCAACATTTGAATGGAGGAGTAGTTTACCTGGAACAACTCTGACTGTGACAGGTGGGATGAAAAATGTTTTAAATACTTTCGTGGACGCATTTGTTCTTTGAGTATTCAGTCACATTCAACATTTCTGTTTTGTTTTCATGTATGCAGCTCTGTGGGTGCAGGTGACCAGGAGACATGTTTATCAGTCTTCCACTAAGGCAGAGCTGAAGTGTCTCAGCAGCTGCAGTCCAGCTGGTCGTCCTTCTATTGTGTGGATCAAGAATGAAGAACGGACACCTGGAAAAGCTTCCTATGAAGGCGTGTTCAATACTGGAGACAACATCTCCTGTGCTTTCATAGGACACGAGGGTTACCGCTCTCCTTCAGTGTGTGAGTTACTTCTCTTCGTGATGTTGTCAGCATGATTGAATATATGACTCAGGGTGTTCTTTTCACTGACTAAAATGTTGTTTCAGTTATTCAGCATGATTCCCAATAATACAAAAGGATGTAAAGATGAAACCAAATGAACAAAGCAAAAGGAACAGAAAGTTTGTGTTGAGTGTTGTGTTTGATCATTGAGGAAAGGAAGAAGCAGTTTGCTTCACTGCTTTCTGGGCTTTCACCAAAGTCATGCAACCGAGTTAGTAAAGACATCTTTTCCTTTTAAGAAGAATGACTTGAGTTTGAGCAAGTTCCCCAAAACAACATATTTATGCTTACAAGACCAAAACACTTCTTATGATGAAATAAGAGTGACTGTGGGAAACAGGTTGCACTGGATAGGTCATCCGAATATTAGACTTTAATCTGGGAGATCACTCATTGTTTCCTTTTCCAATTACCAGATCTTTTTTTTTTATCTTTAAAACGTGACCATGATTGTTCTACCACAGTGATTATTCCTGAAGGATAATAATAGAAGGATATTTCTAAAGTATTTTTAGCAACAGGAGAAGCAGGACTGAAAAACCCAGCAAACACACAAAGCAAGTACAGTGTATTCAGGAAAAGAGGTTTAGTAAATGACCAATAATCAAAGGCTTGTTATTCTTATTAGTTCCCATCCAACAGAGGGTTATAACACAAAGTACTGAGGGAAGCTCCAGGACCAGAACTTTGGACAAACATATAAATACATTATTAAAAGAGAATATTAATTTTGATTATTTTTGTGTATGGTTGGAAGTCTGTTGTATTTGTTTTAGGTGTTAGCTGCAAAGCAGTTTACTTATCTTAATGTTAATATTCTTTCCTCTAGATGCTCCAAGGGCTGCTTCAGCAGTCATGAGTCCCTCTGGTGCGATAATGGAGGGAAGTCTAGTGAATCTGACCTGTAGTAGTGATGCTAACCCAGCAGCGAATTACACCTGGTACAAGGAGCAAACGCAGCTCAGCAAAGAACCACAGCTGGTCTTCAGGTCCATCCAGTCCAATCAATCTGGAGAGTATTATTGCACAGCTGAGAACGAGCTGGGGAAGAAAACATCTGAAAACATCCTTTTACAAGTGAAATGTGAGTGAATAGACAGTTTCAGTCTGTTCAGGCACTTTTTCATCTTGGCAATCCAGTTATTTCTTCAATTCAACACGTGTACAGCAGACCACACACAGTTAGGTGTGTTAACCCCACATAACAACAGAGACAGAGTAAAGGAACAGCAAAGACATGAGTCCTTGGAACTCTAGTGGCAAAACATCGAGTACAGCGAGCTAAATCATGCATCAATATTTAAAGTCATGAGACTTTCTTTTTGTTTTAGGTTGACAATGTAATTAGACTCTTAGTGCTCCTGCTAACTTTTTGTACAATAATCTATGTTCTTACTTTTTCTCCAGATGCTCCAAAGCGTCCGTCGGTGACAGTGAGTCCCTCTAGTGAGATAGTGGAGGGAGGTTTAGTAGTTTAGCGGTTCAAACAAATACATTTAGGATATTAGTAATTCAAAACAAAGTCAGTCATTCATTTGTAGCCTCGGGTGCAAACGTATAAAAACACAAAGCTGCTCTCTCAGCATCAGGAGGAACCAACATAATGGCACAGGGGATGTTGAACTGCTGTGCTGCTGCTAACAGAGTTATGTTTTTAGACAAAATCAAAATGAAAAACAGTTCACGAGTTGTAAATTAAAAGGCTTCAGTCTGACACAGTGATTTTTATACCCAAATATCTGTTACTATGGACTCAAAAATCCTGTAATTCAATAATTAATCTTCAGTATTTCATCACTGTTTCCCAGGTTCAGTGAAAGCAGCAGCTGCTGGATCGATTTCGGTTATTTTTGTGATTATCGTGTTTCTGTCTCTCTTCCTGTTCATTCGGTGAGCAGATTAGTTTTACGGTATTCAGTAATGCATCTTAAATTCAGGCAGTTGTTAAGTGATTTCATCTGATGATTTGTTTGTTCATTTATTGTCCTATTCAGAAGAAAGAGGTCTTCGAAACAAACCTCAGAGTCCAGAGAGAGATCACACAACATCGCACAGGTAAGGAAGAAGAGTTTTGGTATTCGTCCATCAAATCATCAGCAAGTGTAACTGTCCCTGTCAGCCTCTCTTCTTTCATCCTGTTCATTTCTATCTGACAAACCATACGCCGTATATTTGAATTCCTCTACTGTTTTCCATTCAGACAGCCATACTGTCATAAATGATCATGCGCTGAGGGACAATGTTCCCGATCAACACTGTTGTAATGTGCCGTTGTCCCTTCATTCCTGGTGATATATATTCCTTCATCAACACACTCATACGTGTTTGGTATTTAAAGCTTGAGGTTGTGGCTCAGCAGGTAGAGCTGGATGTCCACCCTTCATCCCCCTGATGTTTCACTGTGTGGTTATCTTGTGTTACAGGGCTATAAAAATGATGTTACCCACTTAACTAAGTACTGTTGTCGTTGAAATATTTACCCTTCAGCAACATGTGGGTCCAGAAGAAGACAAACCTTCAGCTGCAGCGCAGAAAAAACTAGCAGTGCAACAGGACGACCTTCACTATGCCAGTGTACGTTTCCGTAAGGACCAGGACGATCCTATCTACTCCAACGTTATGCTACCTCAGCCCAACAGAAACAATAATGAAGTGGAGGAGGAGGAGGAAGATACAGAGTACACTGTTGTCAATTTTACCAGTGTCACCCCAGGGTGAGTCCATTTTCTTTGTGCCAAATTAGAAATAGAAAATGACTGCTGTTTCATCCTTGTGATACTGAAATCTGTTCTTTCTTAATGGTATAAATTATTATTCTGAGTTTCTTCACATTATAAAATGTATTTTCACGTTGAATATTTTCCACGTCACAGATTAAGACGTCAAGAGTCTGTGGAGGATATGTCTGCTGTCCAGTACAGCACAGTCAGCAAAAACCAGAGTATGAACACAACATAAATCTGTTCCCCGCCTCAGCCTGCTTGTTTGACATAAAGACATTGCAGTTTGTCAAGAACCAAACATTAAAGGAGCACATCTATCTGATGACACACGATACTACAAACTGCTATTATACATACAAGACAGTGATCATCGTCTCAGGAATCCATTACAACCCTAGTCAGCAGTTTCTTACAAAATTGATCTTACTTTTAATATCAGTGTCACCAGTTTTACATTCAGGTGTAAATCATTCTTGTAAAATCCTTAAAAATGTCTCTGAATTATTGTAGTTCAGTCAGTTAGCTAACAGATGGTAAACTAAATACATCCCAATACAAAATGTCCTTCACAAAAGGCGAAGAGTGCCATTAAATCATTTCTAATGTCTTGTCATGTACATTTCTCTACAAGTATTGTTATTCTGCCAGTCCTGTGTTCAGTTTCTCAGTTGTTAATTCAAGTATATTACGTTCAGAGTCAGTGGGGGCACTGATGAGACAATACTCATCAAGTAGTCATCTCATAACTTTAATGGATTTTTATTTACTGTGGTTTTGTTTGTCATTTAAGCCTGTTACTTCTTTCACACCGTTTTCACCTTCTAGCAATAATTTGTTACGATGATGATTGCACTGATTGATTCTGTTACATATGTGTTGATATGTTATTATGATAAATATAATAAAAGTATTCATTTAATAAATCATTAAATCCAGATGTCATGTTATTGCAAGGATGCATTAAAGGACAACCAGGGGACACCGATATTTTGAAAGAGAATTAATCTCTGATAAAATTCTCTGAATATGTTGTGTTAAAGTTGTTAGCGGACTAGAATCTCTTCCACTGCTGCTTCTTGACAGTGTGAGCAGCCACACCTCTGGTCTGCTCACAACTCGAGCGATTATTCCACAGTATGACAGATTAGCCGTGAAGAAACAGAATCAAATTCCTGAGCTAAATACATATGTTGGTATTTTCAGCAAATATCCCATATTGTCCTTTTTTCTAGCTCTTTGCAGGAAGAGCAGGAAGAAGTTTTAGCCATGTCCATATTCAGAACTTTTATTGTTTCTACTTCATCCTTCCTTTGTGTTGCACCCACGTATTAAACCACTTATTTCTGCAGCAGTCTCTCTCCAAACAACTGATCCTTAGAAAGCAATAACACGTAACATTTTGTTGGAAGCTACAGAATTTAGCTCCAAATGCTCAACATTTATGAACCACAGCAGTTGATCTCTGTAAATCTATTGCGATTTGTATTTTTCAACAATGTTATCTTTAAATTTGTGCCTTCACAAGCTCATCAGTGGACATTTCTTGCACATACAGCGGCCACGATTATATGAAATCAAACTTCTGGTACCGTTTGGTACATCACTGGCAAAGGTACACGCAGCCTGAGGACCTCAGGAAAGACTCCCAGCTGGGAGCTCGAGCCCGGCTCCTCAAATCAGACAGAGGACGTCCCACTCTGAGAATCACTGACCTGAGAGAGAGCGACTCAGCAGAATACTGCTTCACATTTGAAACTCAGAGAAGTGAGAGGACAAGAAGGTCACCAGGAACAATGCTGACTGTCACAGGTGAACACAAAGTGACAAGCTTCTGTAGTATTAACTGGTGTGGTCATTTTAATACACAAGCGTTAACATATAAGTGAAGTTTAGCATGCGGAAAAGTAGATACAATTTTAAACAAATGGAGCATTTGCATATTGAAAAAAAAAGAAAACTGATGAGTTTCCTTTAAGAGTGTGCTGTTGTTCCCTCGCATATAGACCGCTTAAGCATTAGGTAAGATAATGTACATTTGAAAGTAACGGATTGTACATGGTGTTGATATGTATATTGTTGGCAGCAGCGTACCCTCTAGTTTGAAGGGAGAAAAGTTATAGTGACAGAGATGTGTGTTGTTGTCTTGTTCCTTCAGTAGCCCAGAAGGAACAAACCAAACACTGGCTCTGGAATCAGCCCGTCACGTTTATTGCGACTTTTGCGGCCACCGTAGATTCTTTTATGTTATTGAATGGCGAGGATGAGGCTAAGCTTGTTTGGGTGGTTGCAACCTGCAGCCTCCACGATAAAACAAAATCCTACACAATGCTCCTTTAAACAAATGATTTCAAAATTGCAATGAATTGGCTTTTTTCTGTTAAAGGAATTCTATTTAATGTTTGTTACACAGTGACTCACAATGCAATTCAATGAGAAACAGTGACTATAACACTGATTTCCAAGACTGAACATGAATGTGCAGGTTTGGAATCAACTGAATGTTCACTCCCTCTCCAGTTATTTTCACAGTCAAGAAAACTGTAGACTCAGCAGCATTAATTATAGTACAGAACAAGGAAACTACCAGATGGGAAGGAAACAGAATGAAACAGGCCAGTATCACTTGCTCTTTCTTCTTCAATAATTAGACTAAAAATGTCTATGTGTAGAAAATCCCACATTATTATATATACAGAACTGTGACATAAATCTAACATGATCAGCATCAAAGGTCGTGAGTACCTCGATAGTGGTAAACTATAAAATATTCTATCATAACACCAAACATACTTATATCAGTGAATGTTGATCTCCAGATCCTCCGAGGGTTCCTGTCACGTTGATGAGCCGTCCTGGTGACATTATGAAGGACAGTTCAGTGTCTCTGACCTGTAGTAGTGATGCTAATCCCAAAATTAAATATACCTGGTACACAATGAACCAAACACCGATCAGTAAAGACACACAGCTCTTCTTCAGATCCATCAAGTCTTCTGACTCTGGAGAGTACTACTGTAAAGCTGAGAACGAGCTCGGGGAGAGGACATCTAAATACGTGTTTGTTGATGTGAAATGTGAGTAAAAAATACATATTTTAAAACAAAGCAAAAATATTTTCAATCTGTCCCATTTGTTTCCTCAATCAAACCGAGAAAAGCTTTTCCATATTTTATCTGCTTCCTTCACATTCACAGTTTGCAGCTGTGGTTCACTGATCAGCTCCTGTAGATTGTTAAGAGGCACTTTATGAATAATGGCATCTACAATAAATGTTGTTCAGGGCACTCACACCGTAAGATCCATCATGAGAGCTCTTCCCAAAGCTCCAGATGGTGCAACATATCTCAATTTGTAAAAATCTATGTTCTATCTTCCAGATGGTCCAGAGATCTCCACTGTTTCAGTGAGTCACTCTGGTGAGATAGTGGAGGGCAGTTCAGTGACTCTGACCTGTAGCAGTGATGCTAACCCAGTAGCTAATTACACCTGGTACAAGGAGAATGAAGACTCACCAATAGCTTCAGGACAGATCTTCGTTATCAGTGACATCAGACCTGAGCACAGTGGGAGTTATTACTGTGAAGCCCAGAACAGAAGAGGACGCCAGAACTCCACCGTATCTTTGACTGTAGTGGCAGGTCTGTTGTGCTCGTTCTCCTACAAACACATCCATTCACTGTAGCTTCAGCCTTCTTTAAGTATAATAAATATGTATTCAGTAAAGTACATTTTAATGATTTGTTCAGGAAGCAAACATGTCTGAGTTTAAAACAACTAAACAATCCATGTGTGAAAGTACCTTATTAACAAATAAGTGACAACAGAGATTTATTCAAACAAGATCTTTAAAGTATTGTTGTCAATCGCAATCAAAAATGAACGGCCAAGGTAAAAGATCTTTGGTGTGGTTGGTTCCAACACATTCACAAAATTATATTAATATCATAAAAATTGTGTTGCACTGAAGAGACACTATTTTTCCAACAAGCATAAAACTGTCAGTGACCTGTCCTGAGGATTGTTTTTTACTTCATTTTTTTGGCTGATAATATAATTCACAACAGTTATGTTTCAGTTTCTGTTTTTTTCGCAGGTACATCAAGATCAGACATTAGAAAAATACTTTTTGTTTTTGTGTTTTTAGCCATCCTCTGTGTCTTCCTGTAGAAAAGGTGAGCAGTTCCAGATCACATGATTTTACTATAATGACACATAACCCTTAACGTAAAGGTTAATACATAACAGATACATTATATGATTTGTTCCTCTTCTCCATTCAGGCTGTGCAAAACTTGCAAATCCAAATCCAAATTTTATTGAAATAAATCCACAGTCCTACTACTGTGTAAAAATTCAATTCAATTCAATTCAACTTTATTTATATAGCGCCAAATCACAACACAGGTTATTTCATGGCACTTAACACATTAAAGTCCTTCCAGCAAGTCTTTACAATATTAGACAGAGAAATCCAACAATTCAACAATTCAACAATTCCCACGTAAGCTAGGGGAAAAAAAAACCTCCTCTTTAAGGGAGAAAAACCTCCAACAGAGGGAAGGAAAAACTCCCTCTTAACAGGAAGAAACCTCCGACAGAACCAGGATCAGAGGTGGGCGGCCATCTGCCTCGACCGGTTGGGGTGAGAGGAGAGCAGAGAGAGAAAAGGACAGCATAGAGATAGAAGATAATAACTGTTGGTGGAGACATGCAGCTCCATGGCGGGACATCTGCAAAAGAAAGAAGAGAAACTACGCAAGCGAGGGAACTGAATGGAGACAACAGACAATAAGAAAAATATATGGGAGCAAAAAGGATGGTGAAGTATGAGTCAGTTAAAGAGTAGGAGGAAAGAAAAGAAGCTCAGCATGTAACGAGGTCCCCCAGCAGCCTCGGCCTATAACAGCATAACTAAGGGTTGGTTCAGGTCTACCCGAGCCAGCCCTAACTATAGGCTTTATCAAAAAGGAACGTTTTGAGTCTAATCTTCAAGCTAGAGAGGGTTTCTGCCCCTCGAACACAAACTGGGAGCTGGTTCCACAGGAGAGGAGCCTGAAAACTGAAGGCTCTGTAAACTCTAAGAACCACAAGTAGACGAGCGTACTGAGAGAGAAGTGCTCTGCTAGGATTATATGGTTCTATAAGATCTCTAAGATATGATGGAGCCTGGTCATGTAGGGCTTTGTAAGTCATCAAGAGAATTTTAAATTCTATTCTTGATTTCACAGGAAGCCAGTGAAGAGAAGTTAAAACTGGAGAAATATGATCTCTCTTGCTAAATCCAGTCAGTACTCTTGCTGCAGCATTTTAGATCAGCTGCAGGGTTTTAAATGAGTAATTTGGACATCCTAACAGCAAGGAATTACAATAATCTAGCCTAGAAGTAACAAATGCATGAATGAGTTTGTCTGCGTCACGCTGAGGAAGGATTTTCCTGATTTTATTAATATTACGTAGATGAAAGAAGGCAGTTCTGGAGATTTGCTTTATATGGTGGCTAAAGGACAAATCCTCATCAAATATAACTCCAAGGCTCCTCACAGTTTTGCTGGAGGCCAGGACAATGTCATCTAGAGTAACTAAGTGATTACAGAAATAGTTTCTGAGGTGTTTCGGACCATGTACAATAACTTCCGTTTTGTCTGAATTTAGAAACAGGACGTTTTTGGTCATCCAGGCCTTTATGTCTTTTAGACAGGCTTCAAGTTTTACTAACTGATTAGTTTCATCTGGTTTTATAGAAATATATAGCTGAGTGTCATCTGCATAACAATGGAAGTTTACGCAGTGCTTCCTGATGACATGTCCTAATGGAAGCATGTACAAAGTAAAAATTATTGGGCCTAACACTGAGCCTTGTGGAACTCCATAACTAACTCTTGTTTGTCTGAAAGATTAATTTCATTCGGTTACAATAGATAGGTTGATCTGATCTAATATGGAAGTATTAATTAAAGGGAAGACTTCCTTAAAAACTTTAGTTGGGATGAGATCTAACAGACAGCTAGAGGATCCAGATGAAGAAATAATTCTAGTTAACTCAGAGAGCTTAACAGGAGAGAAACGTTCCAAGTTTACATCTGGTCCTACAGTTGCTTCCAGGGCTGCTGTGCTTAACATCACATCAGTGATGGTGTCAGGAAGGGTCTGCCCGATTCTCTCCCTAATAGCAAGAATTTTAGTGGTAAAGAAGTTAATGAAGTCATTACTGCTGAAAGCTGAAGGAATAGAGGGCTCAACAGAACTGTGACTCTTTGTCAGCCTGCTACAGTGCTGAAAAGAAACCTGGGGTTGTTCTTGTCCTCTATTAATGATGAATAATATAAAGTTCTGGCCTTACAAAGAGCTTTCTTATATAATATTAGACTATCCTTCCAGGCCAGGTGAAATTCTTCTAAATTAGTGGAACTCCATTTCCTTTCCAGCTGTCTAGTCGCTGCCTAGCAGAGCGTAGTTCTGAGTTGTACCATGGAGACAACTTCCTCTGATTCATTACTCTCTTCTTCAGAGGGGCGACATCATCTAGAGTTGTAGCAGAGATACTGCAGTGTTTTCTACCAGATGATCCACTTGTGTGGGACTAAGATCAATGTAGATGCCTTCTACTCCTTTAACACACGGCATCGAAGAGGATAAGCATGTAACTGCTTCCTTAAACTTGGCCATGGCATTATCTGACAGACATCTACTGCAGTGGGATTTATTCCCATATTGTAGTCCATTATTGTAACCTCAAATGTTAATAAGAAGTGGTCCGACAAAACAGGGTTTTAAGGAAATACTATGACATTTTCAGTTTCCATATAACAGAACCAGATCCAGGGTGTGGTTACCACGGTGACAGGGTTTATTTATATTCTGAGAAACGTCTATAGAATCTAATAATGAGCTAAAAGTAGAACCGAGGCTGTCGTTGTCCACGTCAACATGAATGTTAAAGTCTCCCACTATCATGACTTTATCTGAACTCAGCACTAAATCTGATAAAAAAAAGTCAGAGAACATGCAGCCATGTTTCCAGTGATGTGTTCCTAATGACATACTTCCCTTAGTCCACTGACAAATAGTGCTCTTTCATGTCAGGACTCTTACTTGGGTATACTTGAATTTTGACAGGGTAGTTTTGTCTCAAACTGTCCACTGCCGCTCTGCACTCACTGGGAATAACTGTAACATATGAATGCATCACCTGCCAACAAATCTGCAGCTTTTAATTATTTTGCCCAGAATTGAACATGTTTTTTGCCTCCGTCTCAACTTAAACACACTGATGACTTCTGCCCAACAGAAGTATGGTGATACTTTTTAAAAATAAACATTTTTTGTTCTGTAAGAGCCGCAGCTTCCTCAGACGCCTTAATTCATGGGTGTCCAAACTTTTTGCAAAGAGGGCCAAATTTGATAAAGTGAAGATGCCCGGGGGCCAATAGTTCCTTCTGACATTTTTTTAACCACAAAAGTTACATGAAAACACACACTGTTATAAAACAATTTTCATTGTCACAATTACCTTTATTTTTCAAATGACAATGTAAGCCACTCAGGCAGACGTGAACAACTCTAAAAACACAATTCTGCCTTTCATTCAGTCAGATAACATTGAACAAACTGTATAGAATACCTTCAATTTCCATGAGTTAAATATCTTTGCCTCATGAACATTTTAAACAGGAGTTATAAGTAATGCGAAGTGGTCTGTTACCATTAAACTTTAAAACAAGTGAATTTTGCCTTTGTCTTTTACAAGATCTTTCAGAAAGCAATAGTTTGTGTCACATCTACAGGTACATAACATCAACAGTTATAACACATATCTTATTCAAGAGTTTAATAACATAAGTGCCATAAGTCCAAGTGCATTAGTGTGCTTTAGGCTTTTCACTGTTAATAGTGACAGATGTTACCGTTCAAAACACTCAATTTCAGATTGATCAAGGAACAGATAACTTGCTGACACAAATGGGAAGGGTGATACTGAGATCTAGATTTAAGTAAAGAGGCCAGGTCTGGCTTGAGAGCAGTGGTTGAGATGCGTAAAATGTCACGCAAGTGGGAGTCACTCATCCTTGACCTCAGTCGGTTCTTGTTAAAGTTCATGACTGAGAATGTTTGCTCACACAAATATGTGGAGCCGAATAAGCTCAGCATTTTCTTAGCAAATGACCGCATTTCTGGAAACCTGCTTTTGTCCAGCTGCCGGTAAAAGTCAACAAGAGAACACTGCTGGTGTTTTCCGCGGCACTCATCGTCACACTGCAGCTCAATGAGCTCCAGCTGCAGCTGTGGAGGAGCATCATTATGGTCCACGGAGAAGGGAGAAGAGAACAGCAACATGTCCTTTTCAATAACTGCAAAGTCCTGAAAGCGTTTGTTAAATTCCACAGAAAGAGATGCGATAGCTGTTGCGTAACTCTTCATTTGCGCACCGATGTTGTCCTGTGGGAAACTGTCAACGACCTCTTTCAAAGCTGGGAAGTGCACGGTGCAGGGCTCGGTTTGGGACAAGTGTCTTTGGAAAAGTTGCAGTTTGGTTCCAAAAGCCTTGATGTGAGCGTATAGCTGGCTCACCACGGCATCTTTTCCTTGAAGATTAACATTCAGCGCATTCAGATGCTTTGTTATGTCAACCAAAAAAGCCAGATTTGCCAGCCATACGGGATCGGACAGTTCTCCCTTCTCACCCAAAAAATGTCCAATTTCCTCTTTGAGAGAGAGAAATCGCTGCAGTGCGGACCCCCGACTGAGCCACCTCACATTGTTGTGATATATTACGTCACCGTATTCAGCCTGGATGTCACGCAAGAACTGCTGAAACTGTCGGTGGGTTAGAGCTTCAGAGCGAATAGAATTGATTGCCTTTGCCACTGGTTTCATAACGTCGTCAAATTTGAGCTGTTTGGCGCAGAGAGCCTGCTGGTGAATGATACAGTGAAGTTTGATAGCGTTACCTGCTTCTTCGCTGACTTTATTGCAGATCAATGTGGACAATCCACTTCACTCACCAGCCGTGGCAGGCGCACCGTCGGTAATGATCCCAGAAACTTTACTCCACGGTAGTTTCACATCATCAACAGCTTCACAAACAGAAACGAATAAATCTGTTCCTCTGGTTTGCCCTTTAAGGCTTTTGAGGTCAAGCAGCTCCTCTGTCACGTTCATGTTGTCATCAACTCCTCTTCAAAAAATAAGTAGTTGTGCAGTGTCAGATGCATCGGTGCTTTCATCGCAGGCTAATGAGAAATAATCAAAAGCCCCTCCCCTGTCCCCCAGTTGTCTCTGAATATCTGACGATATGTCCTCAACTCTCCGTGCCACAGTGTTGCGTGCCAGGCAAACATTCATCAATTCTTGCTTCTTCTCGGGGCAAATGTTCTCCACCATTTTTATGACACAGTCTTTGATGAACGCACCTTCAGTAAAAGGTTTGCCATGTTTAGCTGTTAACATGGCCACTTCGTAGCTGGCTTATGTTATGTTTTCCTTTGACTCAGAGGCCGGTGAAGACTCTCTGTTGTGATGCCGGAGCAGCTTGGAGTTGCTTCACTTTTTCAGCGCGGCCACTCCCTGTTAGCTTGTCGTACGTTGTAGCATGTTTAGTCTCGTAGTGTCTCTTTACGTTGAAATCCTTAAACAAGGCAACCGCCTCTTTACAAATTAGACAAACACAATTGCCTCGATTTTCAGTGAAGAAGTATTGTAATTCCCACCGCTCCTGAAAGCGGCGGCCCTCACTGTCAACTTTTCTCTTTTTTTTTGGTCACCATGGCAGAAATGATTTGAGAAGAGTTCGCTGCACGGATGCAGAGCCAGATAGCATGAGAATGGTGCTGCCACCGTGTGGTGAAAGGAGGAATTACATCTTTACATTTGTATGATTTATTTATTCTGACAGAGCTAGCGAGCCATAACTAACACATTATAAGACCGAAGCTGCGGGCCGTATGAAATCTGACGCGGGCTGGACTTTGGACATGCCTGCCTTAATTAGAACATTCTTTGGTTCCCTTTTTTCTGCTATGTAGACAAGATGGCAACTGTTGAGTGTGAAAAGTCATCATTAAGAGGTTAGCCTTCAATCAGTTGAGAGAAAAAAAAAAAAAAAAAGGTAATAGTTATTGTTTTACCTCATCTTATCTAATTGTATTTTATTTGATGTAGAGTTCCTGTACTTTGTCACATGTTACATTTGACACACAAGTTCTATTTGTGGCATGAAATGTACAAATTACACCTTCAAAATTACACAGTCCTATGTTATCGGTAACTTAGCAACTGGGATGAGTTGCATTTTCACATCTTTCTGCATTGTACACGTTCAGGTTTTTATATAAACTTCAGGTCACAGAGACTCGCTGCAACTCCTCCAGAAGCTGAAAGTACAGGAAGTTGTGACGTGTGAGAAGCCGACCGAACCCCTGCGCCTCTTCTCAACACTCATCACAAACGTTCCTCTTCACTTATCTTGATACTTATTGTACATTCTGTTCAAAACATTAAAGATGCTGTAAAGTAGAAATGAAAATGAGTTTTAAGTTCATCACACCACAGAAGTATGGGTTGTTAACTACCCATCCAAATTTCAATGAAAAAAAAACACCAACAAATATGTTAAATTAGGCTTTGAAATCGTGAGATAATCAGGAGTCTTCTCTGCTCTGAGACTGGGGGGCGTGTCCTGAAGGAGCTGAAGCTCCGCCCACACTGAAGGTGTTCAGTGTCCTGTATGACAGTCCTGTGGCTGCAGTTCTTTTCCCCACTAAGCGGTTCGTCTGACATCCGACCTCTCGGTGACTTCATGCATGATGTCCCACTGGTACTCTGTCTGTCTGGTGGACGGAGCAGCCTGCTTTGTGAAAACAGAATAGTATCAGAATTCATTTGTCCAATGAGTGAAACATACAGATGCATATAAATCCAGCTTGTCCCCCTGAGCTGTAAAACAGGAGTCAAACTGGACACCAGAGACAGAAGACAGTGAGTCTCCAACTACATCTAACGCACCTGCATTACAATAGTGGAGATAATAAGAGCGGAGGAGTTGATTTAGTTCTGTAACGACTGCAACATGAACAACGCTGCATTATATCACACGTCAATTCATTACATCACACGTCAATTCATTACATCACATCAATTCATTACATCACATGTCAATTCATTGCATCACATCAATTCATTACATCACGTCAATTCATTACATCACACGTCAATTCATTACATCACGTCGATTCAAACTTTGAACCTGCTCAGGTTTTTCTCTTTCACTGATGTCCCTCCACCTCCACTCTGCGCTCACCGTGAGAGGAGGAGTCATGCAGAAGGTTATATAAACCATCTGTGATCAAGCTCTGTGATGTACTGAAGCTAGGTTTTAGCCCCGCCTAAAAAAAAAAACCTGAGCTGAAGACGGATGAGAAACTGTTTAATGGTCTAACTCCACATTTCAGTGTGACAAAGTTTTCTGGCTTTGCACATGCTTTTCTGCAACTTATTTCACACATATATAATGTACTGAGAAGCAAATCATGGAATTTGCTTTACAGCATCTTCAAATAAAACTGTTTCTATCTCGAGGAAAACCCTCCACACAGTCCACAGCTGTCAGTTATCAGTTGCTGCAAACAAGGCACATCTTGGCCCTGCCAGTATAAACTTTCACTTTCACTATAATTTACATAATACCCGCAAATTAAAGTGTAGTTCATATGTCAAAAATCTATTTATGGCGAGGTCATCGTATGGCCTGATAATGTAAACATATTGAAACAGACTGCTGACCACTATTTCCATAAGATATATTTTAAGAATTACAGTACATGCATGCAAAACATCAGGAAGAATCATTTCTTCATTTTAACTTGGGGGTTTACAGTCATCCGTCTATTCATGCATATTAATCATGAAAAGAGGAAGGAGGACGGTGCTTGACAGCTCAATCCTTTTCTCTGTTAAAAACAACTTTTCCAACCACAGAGGAAACTGTGTGCAAAGGGCACATCGTCCTGTTTTGATGAAGAAATGTTTACGACTGATTTACAGCAATTCTCATGTATGTGATCTACCTGCTGATGTGATTTAACAGAGACAAGAGAAGCAGCATGAGTGTAACTGCAGCAGCGAGTGGATTTGTTTTCATCCTTCTCTCTCTACCAGGTACTGTACATTGTTCATTGCTATGTGGTTACAGCACTTAAGAAACTCAGAGGATTTTTTTTCTGAGTAAATCGATGCAGCTAATTTGTTGTTGTGCTATGTGGTCTGAATCCTGCAACACCAGACATTCACTTCCTAACTTAAAGATCAAGTCTCAAAACAAACACCATCAGAAAGCTTCTTTACAATTCAGAGATTTTTTTTAAAAACTTTATAATCATTTATATTTATCTGACAGCTATTAGTTACTGTACAAATTAAGAGTCGTACATACAAAACACACGGTGTGTACGATGACTTCTTAGTAATGAAACTTGCTAACAGTACATAAGTAGATCTTAATAAACAATCAGTCAGTTCTGAGAAAATTAGTAGGCAACTTCCTCCATCACATTTTTTGTACAGAAATGACAACATTTCATGGTTGCAGCTTTTTAAATTGGAGGATTTGTAGCAGTTCACCATTTTTTTACTGAACAATTGATGACAAGATTGAACTTGATCCACATAAAAATGACGGTGCTGCTTAAAAAGGTGAACATCAATAATAATAGCAGATTAATATAAGAATGGAACTCACAGGGATCATCTGCCTGCATTGAGTACTGACATTTAAAATACCATCATTAAGTATCGTGTCACAACACATTTTTTAACACAATAAGTCAAATACGTAACATAAATGTTGTTGTAAAAATGAACACAGAGAAGTTTAGTTTTGTGGCCTGAAACTTTGCTGTTCTGGTTCACTCTTAACTCTGTCATAGAGTTGATATGACAGAAAGTGACATGATAAAGGATCAGAGTTTTCTGGTCCTTTCAAAGTTTAATATTTCCATCTCACCTGTAAAGTTGACACACGATGTCAGTAATCATAAAGTGCCTTTGTGTCTTAATTTGTGAATCAGAAACTCTTTGCCAACTTGTTTTCTATAACCCAAACCTGCAGTAACACATTGTTTGACTTTTGGAGGAAATTTAAGCAGCAATTTAAATTTGCTGACTGATCACCTTTTTCAATTGATGCAGAGACATTTTTTGTCAAAGAGTTTCCTATTATTCAGCTTAGTTGGAGCAACATTATCATCATTTTTAGACATTTACCAACTCTTTCACATAAAAGATGAAGATGATGCTGAAAAAGAATATAAAAAATACAATAAGTGATAATTAAAAAGTCACTGCTATTTTCACATAACCCAAAGTTTAAACATCAGGGGCTATTTGTTTTTCTACAATGAGTCTGTTTTCTATGTGATTTCAGTTTTCCTGTGAAGAGTGTTTTTAAATCATCTACCTATCACAACTGTTGCCCACGTCTCAGTGCGTCACATTCATTATCAGTTCCCATTTACACTCCGCAGCAGCCTGACCACAGAAAGGAAAGCAACCAAGCAAAGCAGGCGCTTGTTTTCATGGTCCACACCCTTCCAGAAAATATATCTGTTAATGCTGGCTCGTAACTCCACAGGTTCCTTCGTTTTTGTTCCGTTACGGCACGTTAAGATATAATGTCCTCACTCTGCATGCAGAAATGTTAACTGCTCACAGTATAGTAGTTGGTCACATCTACTGTATGTAAAACTCTCCACTTTGTCAGTAGATTTTCCTCAGATACACAGTTTAGACATTTGGCTGACACTTTGTGAAAGATTATTTTTAGGCATTTTATGCTTTTATTATATATAAAATTATAACTGCTGGATTACTCATTCAGTAGATTTCTACTGTTGCCTCCACTGGTGCTGTTAAAAGTGTCAGTCAGTCGTGACCTGAGAGCTGAGTGGGAGGAGTGTGTTCGCTCCCCCTTATTTCCTGTTCATCCTCAATGTTCTATCAATATTTAAAAAATATATCATAATAATTTTCCTGATTATCAGTAACTTCAGAGACAGTCGCTGAAATAAATCAGCGATAACCATTCAGAGAAATTTCAAACCTCAGCTGAGATTATCTTTCCCTAAAATACAGATGAAAGACTGTTGTTTGTTGTTGTTGTCTGACTGTTTTCTGATGTGCTCTGTTACAGTGGTACAGGCGTATGATGACTGGAGAGTGACTTACACTCCTTCTAAGATTTGTGCAGTAAAAGGATCCTCAGTGACCATAACATGCTCCTACACATACCCAGCCACAATGAATGGTGTTCCTATAGTTGTGAATCAAAAAGTTTGGTTCACTGAACAAAGTGATGATGAACCTGATGATCTGACAACAGACTCATTGTACGTGGGTCGTGTCAGTTCTGATTCTTCTTGGAAGTCTTGCAGTCTGACAATCAGAGACCTGAGAGAGAGCGACTCAGCTGAGTACAAGTTCAGGTTCATAACAAACCAACCAAAAGGGAGATGGACTGGTTCCCCTGGAGTCACTTTGTCTGTTACAGGTAATGTTTTTATTCATAAAATCAACAACCAGTGTGAGAGTACATATTGAGACAGGGCATCTACATTTCTGTTGTGTTTTTATTCTCTTCACATTTCAGCTCTCCAGGTGTATGTAGTACCTTCAAATGACTACTGGAAAACGTTGAGTTGTCAAAGAAGTTGTAGGCTAAATAATAATCCCTCCTACATCTGGTACAAAAATGGACAGAGACAAGACACGCAACCATATATTGATTCACGCAACCCAAATCCTCGAGACAGCTATTCCTGTGCTGTAAATGGACTTGAGCATTCAACGTCTCCTTCAGTGTGTGAGTATATTCTACTAACGTAACACCAATCTGGTAGAGACACTAAGGGCCTGATTTTCTAAGATCTCAAATAGAGGATACTAAATTGTGTGTTCCTTCCAAAAGTTTGCACATTTGTTTTGCACCCGTTTTGAGGGTGATTTACTAAGAGTAATTGCGTCATTGAAATCAGGTGCAAATCGCTGTATTTAAATGAGGGTTTACGTGTGTTAAAGTGATTCCAGCAATGGAAAAACAGAGCGACCGCAAAAGGAAATCTGATCCCATTGAAATTAAGAAATGTAAATAAAACAAGAACAAAACGCTTTGTAGGAGATTATTAGCGATAAAGTCGATACTGTGGGAAAAATAAAAACACGAAAAAAAGGCTTCACAATAAAACGTCGGGACGGTGGATGAGATGCTCTAACAAACACCGATCAGCAGGTCCAGATGTTTCTGTGATGAGCTGGTGAATTAGTTTCATTCAGTGACTCACGAGTGCTCGTGAACCTTATGAAGCTTCCTGTGAATTCTGCGGGACACATTCAGGACCTGTGACAGCTCACCTTGAATAACAGGACTGGGCAGGATATCCAAGCAGCGATACGCTGGAACGACCCAGAGGCAGGACAATGCTGAGTCGTAAGACGTTTTTTAATTGCTGGTATTTCGTGGCTCCTCCTTGTTGTTGGCTGTCAATCATTCAATAACTCAGAAATGTCATCGCTGGACAGACGATATGTCTGATTATTTTTTCCCTCTGTCATCTAAAAAATGTTTCCACGGATGTAAAACCTCGTTCTCTACGTATTCTTTGGTTTCTCTGCGTCTTCTTCTCACCACAATAAGATCATCCGTCTCTCCTGATGTACATCTGATTAATACCTTCCTTTCAGTCGTACTAAAATACACAAAATCACTTCTCCTATTTCTACTTCCAGGTTTAGTAAATATCGTTGCGTGTGCTAAACACCAAATATCACATATGCATGAAGGCAAACATGCAAAATGGACGACGTTTGTTAAATTGCACATTTGAAAGACGCAACCCTCACTGCACGTCGTCGGTAGATCAGCTTGGACATTTTTTTGAAGGTGGTGTGGAGTTTGCACGGGATTTTACACACGCAGACTTTTAGTAAATCGGGCCCTCTGTGTATTTTAACCAAATCATGTCATCATGATTACTTTCCAACTCTAGCTTAAGAATAATTTTATCTTTCAGGTCCCCATGGTGATTCATGCAACAGAGTGAATTACAGCAACAGAAGCATCTGTGCCTTCAAAGGCTCATCAGTGGACATTTCTTGTACTTACAACAGTTACAACAATCCAATACAATCCAAATTCTGGTTTAATGTTCGTCAGTCACGTTACAGGTCCAAAGACCTCAGTGAAGACTCCCGGTACGCCGGTCGTGTCCAAGTCTTAGAAACAGAGGGAGGCCGCTCCACTCTGAGAATCAGTGACCTGACAGACGCCGATTCAGCTGATTATCGCTTCAAATTCAAAACACAAAGCTTTGAATGGGGCAGTAGTTTACCTGGAACAACTCTGACCGTCACAGGTACTGATGAACACAAACTGATTTCTTAATGTGAGAGTGTTACACTGTTTGTTTTATTGTGAGGAACCATCTTTGGCTTCCAGTAACTGCGTTACCTAATTTGACTCCCTAAGTTTGTGCAAGTGTGATTTATTCTCATGTTACTTTGTTTCCTTCTGCATTGATCCAGACATTTCCGTCTGGAGGAACGGACAAAAGCTGCACTGTATCACCAGTTGTCACCCTTATGTTTCATCCTACGTCTGGTACAAAAACGGACAAGAAGTGAGCGGAGGAAGTTCTTATCTTGAAGAAGTCTCATATGACAATATCAACAGCTATTCATGTGCTTTAAAAGGATATGAGGATTTTCACTCTGCATTAGTTTGTGAGTCTACTCTTATCAGCTTGTAATATGTGCGGTCATGATTTCCTTGTTCTTCCTGTTAAACTAAACCTTCTTATTTCATCTTCCAGGTGGATACGGTCAAAACTGCAACAAAGTGACTTACACCAACAGAAGGATCTGTGCCATTAAAGGCTCATCGGTGGACATTTCTTGTACATACAACCATTATTCTTCTTCTTCCAACATTCAATCAAAATTTTGGTTCAGAACTGATCGTAGACATCATTGGCAAAATACCTCGCAGCCTGAGGATCTTATCCAAGACTCCCACTATGAACGTCGTGTTCAGGTCCATGGAACAGTGAGCAGATCCTCCACTCTGACTATACGTGACCTGAGAGAGAGTGATTCAGCTGAGTATCGCTTCAAATTCAAAACACCAACATTTGAATGGAGGAGTAGTTTACCTGGAACAACTCTGACTGTGACAGGTGGGATGAAAAATGTTTTAAATACTTTTGTGGATGCATTTGTTCTTTGAGTATTCAGTCACATTCAACATTTCTGTTTTGTTTTCATGTATGCAGCTCTGTGGGTGCAGGTGACCAGGAGACATGTTTATCAGTCTTCCACTAAGGCAGAGCTGAAGTGTCTCAGCAGCTGCAGTCCAGCTGGTCGTCCTTCTATTGTGTGGATCAAGAATGAACAACGGATACCTGGAAAAGCTTCCTATGAAGGCGTGTTCAATACTGGAGACAACATCTCCTGTGCTTTCATAGGACACGAGGGTTACCGCTCTCCTTCAGTGTGTGAGTTACTTCTCTTCGTGATGTTGTCAGCATGATTGAATATATGACTCAGGATGTTCTTTTCACTGACTAAAATGTTGTTTCAGTTATTCAGCATGATTCCCAATAATACAAAAGGATGTAAAGATGAAACCAAATGAACAAAGCAAAAGGAACAGAAAGGTTGTGTTGAGTGTTGTGTTTGATCATTGAGGAAAGGAAGAAGCAGTTTGCTTCACTGCTTTCTGGGCTTTCACCAAAGTCATGCAACCGAGTTAGTAAAGACATCTTTTCCTTTTAAGAAGAATGACTTGAGTTTGAGCAAGTTCCCCAAAACAACATATTTATGCTTACAAGACCAAAACACTTCTTATGATGAAATAAGAGTGACTGTGGGAAACAGGTTGCACTGGATAGGTCATCCGAATATTAGACTTTAATCTGGGAGATCACTCATTGTTTCCTTTTCCAATTACCAGATCTTTTTTTTTTTATCTTTAAAACGTGACCATGGTCGTTCTACCACAGTGATTATTCCTGAAGTATAATAATAGAAGGATATTTCTAAAGTATTTTTAGCAACAGGAGAAGCAGGACTGAAAAACCCAGCAAACACACAAGGCATGTACAGTGTATTATGGATAAGAGGTTTAGGAAATGACCAATGATCAAAGGCTTGTTATTCTTATTAGTTCCCATCCAACAGAGGGTTATAACACAAAGTACTGAGGGAAGCTCCAGGACCTGAACTATGGACAAACATATAAATACATTATTAAAAGAGAATATTACTTTTGATTATTTTTGTGTATGGTTGGAAGTCTGTTGTATTTGTTTTAGGTGTTAGCTGCAAAGCAGTTTACTTATCTTAATGTTAATATTCTTTCCTCTAGATGCTCCAAGGGCTGCTTCAGCAGTCATGAGTCCCTCTGGTGCGATAATGGAGGGAAGTCTCGTGAATCTGACCTGTAGTAGTGATGCTAACCCAGCAGCGAATTACACCTGGTACAAGGAGCAAACGCAGCTCAGCAAAGAACCACAGCTGGTCTTCAGGTCCATCCTGTCCAATCAATCTGGAGAGTATTATTGCACAGCTGAGAACGAGCTGGGGAAGAAAACATCTGAAAACATCCTTTTACAAGTGAAATGTGAGTGAATAGACAGTTTCAGTCTGTTCAGGCATTTTTTCATCTTGGCAATCCAGTTATTTCTTCAATTCAACACGTGTACAGCAGACCACACACAGTTAGGTGTGTTAACCCCACATAACAACAGAGGCAGAGTAAAGGAACAGCAAAGACATGAGTCCTTGGAACTCTAGTGGCAAAACATCGAGTACAGCGAGCTAAATCATGCATCAATATTTAAAGTCATGACACTTTCTTTTTGTTTTAGGTTGACAATGTAATTAGACTCTTAGCGCTCCTGCTAACTTTTTGTACAATAATCTATGTTCTTACTTTTTCTCCAGATGCTCCAAAGCTTCCGTCGGTGACAGCGAGTCCCTCTGGTGAGATAGTGGAGGGAGGTTTAGTGACTCTGACCTGTCACAGTGATGCTAACCCTGCAGCGAAGTACAGCTGGTACAAAGAGAACCAAACACTGTCTAAAGCACTGGGGGGAGAATGTGCTTTTCTTTCCATCAGCCCTGAGGACACAGGGAAATACTACTGCACATCTGAGAATCTATACGGACAGACCAACTCTTCATCTCTACTCATTGATGTCCAGTGTAAGTGTTCACAAACCACTTTGGCAGACACTTCCCAACGGATTCATCCTTGTTAATTACTTTGTGATCCTTTGACTTTGCTTCCAGTCGACCATCAGGTTGTCTCCACCACCACGACCGCTGCTCGACCTGGTTTACATCTAAACTAACATGACGTGTGCCTACATTCTTTGGCAGCGTTATCTTTGCTCAAAGGCACAAGATCATACCTGCTACACATAACCACCAGTCCCATTTCTTTTCCACCACATCTAAAGACTGCGCTGTTCATCTGCTTCTGCAATATCTCTCACTGCCCGCTGCAGGCTCTGTCCCCTATCTATGCTGTTGTTGACCCCGCAATGACCCCTCAACAACCGGCCTCTTTAGGGTGCACCCTTGCGCTCCACTCACGCCTCTCTACCTCACTCGCTAGTTCAGAATATCGTTCTGTTTTCCTCTTTTACCCCTCATCAATATCATCTTCCCACGATACAATGTCTGGCCTCTGGCTGGTATAAGTTATTTGTCATGGAAATACACCCAGATCTACCGGCATTTAATGTCAAATCATTATCTTAAAAGTAACTGGTAACTAAAAATGTCATATAAATGACATGTAGCGGGGTGGAAGTATATAGTGACATCGAATGGAAATACTCAAGTGAAGTGTAGAAGGCTACCTGAAAATTGTTCTTAAGTAAATGTTACTGAGCTTCTTTCCATCACTGGTAAATGTGATGAATATTACGCTAAACATCATGTTAATGTTGTCATCGTGAGTATGAAGTTAGTATAAGCAGTACATTAAATGTGTGTTTTGTTACAGAGGTGTGTTTTGTTTCTCTGTGTCCTTTGGTGCCTCTTTTGGATTCCTGTACTTTGTTTGCCTTCGACTTCCAAATAAATATTGTTTCAATTGTCTCCATTGTCCTCTAGATGCTCCAAAAAATCCTACTGTGTCGCTGAGTCCCTCTGGTGAGATAGTGGAGGGCGGCGCAGTGACTCTGACCTGTGAAAGTGACGCTAACCCAGCAGCTAAGTACAGCTGGTACAAGGAGAATGACGACACACCAAAAAGTTCAGAACAGATTTTCACCATCAATTACTTTAGACCTGAACACAGCGGCCATTATTACTGTGAAGCCAAGAACACGAGAGGACACAAAAATTCCACCTTACATTTGATCATTTTGGCAAGTAAGTCATCCTGGTTAACCTCAAAGAATATAAGATTCACCTTCACTGATCCCCCTTTGAGGAAATTCAATTTGAGAGAGTAACGCAAAGGAATGTGGCTAACATCAAAGAAATACATTTAGGATATTTGTAATTCAAAACAAAGTCAGTCATTCATTTGTAGCCTCGGGTGCACACATATAAAAACACGAAGCTGCTCTCTCAGCATCAGGAGGAACCAACATAATGGCACAGGGGATGTTGAACTGCTGTGCTGCTGCTAACAGAGTTATGTTTTTAGACAAAATCAAAATGAAAAACAGTTCACAAGTTGTAAATTAAAAGGCTTCAGTCTGACACTGTGATTTTTATACCCAAATATCTGTTACTAATGGACTCAAAAATCCTGTAATTCAATAATTAATCTTCAGTATTTCATCACTGTTTCCCAGGTTCAGTGAAAGCAGCAGCTGCTGGATCGATTTCGGTTATTTTTGTGATTATCGTGTTTCTGTCTCTCTTCCTGTTGATTCGGTGAGCAGATTAGTTTTACGGTATTCAGTAATGCATCTTAAATTCAGGCAGTTGTTAAGTGATTTCATCTGATGATTTGTTTGTTCATTTATTGTCCTATTCAGAAGAAAGAGGTCTTCGAAACAAACCTCAGAGTCCAGAGAGAGATCACACAACATCGCACAGGTAAGGAAGAAGAGTTTTGGTATTCGTCCATCAAATCATCAGCAAGTGTAACTGTCCCTGTCAGCCTCTCTTCTTTCATCCTGTTCATTTCTATCTGACAAACCATACGCCGTATATTTGAATTCCTCTACTGTTTTCCATTCAGACAGCCATACTGTCATAAATGATCATGCGCTGAGGGACAATGTTCCCGATCAACACTGTTGTAATGTGCCGTTGTCCCTTCATTCCTGGTGATATATATTCCTTCATCAACACAGTCATACGTGTTTGGTATTTAAAGCTTGAGGTTGTGGCTCAGCAGGTAGAGCTGGATGTCCACCCTTCATCCCCCTGATGTTTCACTGTGTGGTTATCTTGTGTTACAGGGCTATAAAAATAATATTACCCACTTAACTAAGTACTGTTGTCGTTGAAATATTTACCCTTCAGCAACATGTGGGTCCAGAAGAAGACAAACCTTCAGCTGCAGCGCAGAAAAAACTAGCAGTGCAACAGGACGACCTTCACTATGCCAGTGTACGTTTCCGTAAGGACCAGGACGATCCTATCTACTCCAACGTTATGCTACCTCAGCCCAACAGAAACAATAATGAATTGGAGGAGGAGGAAGATACAGAGTACACTGTTGTCAATTTGACCAGTGTCACCCCAGGGTGAGTCCATTTTCTTTGTGCCAAATTAGAAATAGAAAATGACTGCTGTTTCATCCTTGTGATACTGAAATCTGTTCTTTCTTAATGGTATAAATTATTATTCTGAGTTTCTTCATATTATAAAACGTATTTTCACGTTGAATATTTTCCCCGTTACAGATTAAGACGTCAAGAGTCTGTGGAGGATATGTCTGCACTGTACAGCACAGTCAGCAAAAACCAGAGTATGAACACAACATAGATCTGTTCCCCGCCTCAGCCTGCTTGTTTGACATAAAGACATTGCAGTTTGTCAAGAACCAAACATTAAAGGAGCACATCTATCTGATGACACACGATACTACAAACTGCTATTATACATACAAGACAGTGATCATCGTCTCAGGAATCCATTACAACCCTAGTCAGCAGTTTCTTACAAAATTGATCTTACTTTTAATATCAGTGTCACCAGTTTTACATTCAGGTGTAAATCATTCTTGTAAAATCCTTAAAAACGTCTCTTAATTATTGTAGTTAAGTCAGTTAGCTAACAGATGGTAAACTAAATACATCCCAATACAAAATGTCCTTCACAAAAGGTGAAGAGTGCCATTAAATCATTTCTAATGTCTTGTCATGTACATTTCTCTACAAGTATTGTTATTCTGCCAGTCCTGTGTTCAGTTTCTCAGTTGTTAATTCAAGTATATTACGTTCAGAGTCAGTGGGGGCACTGATGAGACAATACTCATCAAGTAGTCATCTCATAACTTTAATGGATTTTTATTTACTGTGGTTTTGTTTGTCATTTAAGCCTGTTACTTCTTTCACACCGTTTTCACCTTCTAGCAATAATTTGTTACGATGATGATTGCACTGATTGATTCTGTTACATATGTGTTGATATGTTATTATGATAAATATAATAAAAGTATTCATTTAATAAATCATTAAATCCAGATGTCATGTTAATGCAAGGATGCATTAAAGGACAACCAGGGGACACCGATATTTTGAAAGAGAGTTAATCTCTGATAAAAATTCTCTGAATATGTTGTGTTAAAGTTGTTAGCGGACTAGAATCTCTTCCACTGCTGCTTCTTGACAGTGTGAGCAGCCACACCTCTGGTCTGCTCACAACTCGAGCAATTATTCCACAGTATGACAGATTAGCTGTGAAGAAACAGAATCGAATTCCTGAGCTAAATACATATGTTGGTATTTTCAGCAAATATCCCATATTGTTCTTTTTTCTAGCTTTTTGCAGGAAGAGCAGGAAGACGTTTTAGCCATGTCCACATTCAGAACTTTTATTGTTTCTACTTCATCCTTCCTTTGTGTTGCACCCACGTATTAAACCACTTATTTCTGCAGCAGTCTCTCTCCAAACAACTGATCCTTAGAAAGCAATTTTAAGTCTCATTTGTTTCCTCCCTGTCTTTTCATCTTGATCCATAAGTAACTAAATAAGTATGGTAAATATTCCCTCAAATATGCAACCCGGTATCACGTCAAAATGTGAAAGACACGCTGGTCCACTACAACAAAACGAGTAATAGTCACGCTTTGGGCTGTTTATGCATGAAAGTTACACTTTTTCCTGTAGTGGACAGAAATTAAACCTAATGCATGCGTTAGAGCCATGTGATTTACTGGAAAATGAAACTTAAGGCTAAAACACATGGTTGGGGTTAGTAAATAAATACATGGTTGGGGTTAGTAAATAAATACATGGTTGGGGTTACTAAATAAACACATGGTTGGGGTTACTAAATAAACACATGGTTGGGGTTACTAAATAAACACATGGTTGGGGTTACTAAATAAACACATGGTTGGGGTTACTAAATAAACACATGGTTGGGGTTACTAAATAAATACATGGTTGGGGTTACTAAATAAACACATGGTTGGGGTTACTAAATAAACACATGGTTGGGGTTACTAAATAAATACATGGTTGGGGTTACTAAATAAACACATGGTTGGGATTAGGAAACCAAAAACAACTCTACAGAAACATTGTCCCCTCCTGGATTCAAACCTCATCATCCTACATGGTCTGTTGCTGTTGCCAACAAGCCACACCTCCTGCAAATGTCCTTTCTTGCCTCTGTTGCGGGACCTTGGTCACATCATCCCGCATCACATGACATTTACATACGTGTAAATTTCACACGTTCAAAACGTGTAACTTTCACGCCCAAAGTGTGGCTGTTCATGTAGTGAACTGTCTATTCATGCTTTGCTGTGATACTGGGTTGAAATATGCCCATCACACCTCATCATTATAAGCTTCATTAAGGGAGAACGTAGTGCTGGACTCATGTATGCACTGGGGCTGGTTTCTCAATGTACTCAGCTGGAGAAGCAATTACATTAGGTGGTACACTATCATTGAAACTGAAAATGAGAACTTATTATGGGTTGCACTGGTAAAATGCAGGTGCCAGAACACCACAGAGTGAAATGCATTTATATTTACCATCAGTTCGGCCACAAGAGATTTTTCAATGTCTGGGACCAGGAAGGCACATTTCAATGCAATAAATCATTCATCAAGACTCAACACTGTTGCTTTGATTTAGAGGACAGGCGGAAGGACACACAGGAAGCAGTGACATTTTAGAAATAAATCCCACCTGTAATACTGGCTCAAAACTAACTCCTTACTGTACACCACAATGAATCCTAACCTACTGAGAGTAATGTACTGCTTCACTTTTAAAACTAAATCTGTCTCCAAAGTATCAGCTATTCATAAGGATAGAAAAGCAACTGTTTCCAGCTTCACGACGAGGTATTTTTGAGATATTCTAATATATTTTAGAATATGGCTCAAGACGTAGGGGATCTTCTCAGATCAAAAGAGGACATGTAGA
This sequence comes from Embiotoca jacksoni, assembly GCF_022577435.1. Lineage (NCBI taxonomy): Eukaryota > Metazoa > Chordata > Actinopteri > Embiotocidae > Embiotoca > Embiotoca jacksoni. Next base: position 21,274,727 of record NW_027185392.1, on the reverse strand, counting down.
ACATGTACAGTATAAGAACACTTACTATACTTAATGCAAGTCAGCTGCTATGCACTATATTACAAAGCAAACTGGGTCATGTTTTTCAACTTTTAAGACAAAAGATAAATCTGGATGAGAATCTGCATTTATGAGCTGAAATTGAAAACTGACAACAGGTGCGTCAAAGAATATGTTTTACTATTTAGATGTAAATTGTTTCTTCCACCAGCTACAGTATTTTGAAAAAGTTCACGTGAGGTTTTCATTTCATCTTGGAGATACACAGATAGTCAAAAGTAAAAGCTTGGTGATAATATAAACAGGAAGGAAGCAAAGACACATCTTAACAGCTACGTTACCCAGGTGGAAACCACTGAAGTCACAAGTTCTCTTTTAAGACCACAGGCTTGTGAGCAGAGCTATTTACTGAATAACTCCTTCTTCTGAACAGCATCTACTTTCTGACATGTTCTAATAGAGAGAGGAGCAGCGATGAGTTTAACAGCAGCTGTGTGTGAATATGTTGTCATCATTCTCTCTGCGTCAGGTACTGAACATTTTGTTTATTGTGTTGTGATGAAATGTGATATTTACCTTTTAATCCCCGCAACACTGCTTCCTATAAATATGGTTCTGCAACATTAACAACACTTCATGTTAGCAAGACTTCACACGCTGGCGTTGAAGACATTTTCATCAGTAGTTTTCACACTACAGAGAACACAGACAGGAAATAAACCAAGCAAACTGGCAGTTCCTTCACACCCCGCACCTTTCTAGCGGTTTATAACTTTCTTCTTATTTTCTCCAGTAAAAGTGCAATGAAGATTATAATTCTCCAGTCGTCAGGGATGTTTTAGAATTCAGTCAGATTTCTGAAATTTGTTGTCATAACCTTGATGTCCACATCAAAACAAATAATCCATTATTTGTGTTGATGGGCCAGTCATTGTCAATATATGGATAATAGGGCCATGTATTGTGTAGCATCAGTCGTGCATACCTTGTCGTCCAAGCCTAAATCTGAATTATGTCAAGCTATTAAAGATGTTTCAGTAAAAAAAGGTTTTTGAAACTAGCCCATGTTAACGCTCATGTCTAATATTGTTACTAATCTGTGTTTTCTGATGTTACAGTGATATGTGGTCCGAATGATTGGGGAATGACTTCCACTTCTACTCACATCTGTGCCGTACAAGGATCAACAGTGGATATCCAACGCACCTACAGATACCCGGAGAGAATGAATGGCCGCGATACTAGTTGAGAAAACATTCTGGTTTATGAAATTATGGGATACAGATCTGAGAACAAACTCAAACTATGCAAATTAGAAAAGATGTACCTTTATGGATCCCCGAAGAGTACATTTACTTTGACACAGCAGCACAAACGAATGTAGCTCAAATCAAAGAAAGAAAGTTCCATAAATACCCTTAATGTCTGTCTGACAATCTGTGATTTAATGTGAAATGATCTGTCTCTAATGGACTCTGGAATCCTGTAATTTAGAGGTTAATACCAGTACTTCTATTTGATCACTGTCTCCCAGGTTCAATGAAAACAACTGCCATTGGCTCAATCACTGGTATTTTTCTGGCCATGATATTCCTGTCTGCCTTCCTATTGATTAGGTGAGTATGTCAGTTTACTGTATTTTCTAATATATTTTACATTCAAGCAGCTGATTCATAATTTCATCAGATGAGTTTTTTGTTCATTTATAATTTTATCCAGAACAAAGAGACCCTTGAAACAAATCAGAGAGATCACACAGCACTACACGGGTAAGGAAGAAGAGTTTTGGTATTATTACCTCATCATCTAAAAACTAATTTGAACAGTGCTTGTGTCCTGTTTTTGCTAAATCGTGGCCCACAGTAACTTTGTCACAGTTCATTGTTGTTGAGTTATGTCTTTCGTCGTATCCGTTTTCTTCTTGTCCATTTCAGTCTGTTCTCGTTGTTTAGTTCTGTCAATATGTATTTTCTTCATCTTTTGGTCCTATCTGTCCAAAGTCTTTCATGATCAGCTCCTGTTTTATTTTGATAACTCACCTCCTTGTCTCACTTCTGTTGTCTTAACTTCCTGTCCTCGTGTTTTCCCACCTGTGTCTATTTGCCTTCCCCTGAGAGGTGTACTACGAAGCGAGATTAGTGGGTTAGCGAGGTATGTTGACTCTAAAGCCAGGGTTGTCAGTGTCACGAAGGTGTCGCTCTTTTAAGATGGCTAGATCACCATGGTAACTGATGCTGCAAACTTAACCCGGTCCGGAGGAGGTTATTGTAGGAGACATCGGATCAAAACGTAAGAAAGTACCGACGACTGACCAGTCAGATCTCTCTGAACAAAGGTGTTATTACCAATTGGAGAAGATCCAGTGGATCTCGGTACGCGGTGTGAGACCTCTGCAGAGGTTCAGTGTTCAGAGACTGACAAACCTGTGTGTCATTCCCCCGGTGATTTGTATGCGGTATAGATTCATTTCACTGTTTTTTTACTGATATCATTCAGCAACAGGCCCTGATTGATGCACTAAAAGTGTTGCACTTGCACTTATAAGATCTGACAGCAAACCTACCTCACGCTTTGAATTATGATTTTATATTTATTTCTTATTTGCTCCTCGGTCCGTTTGACACCTCCAGCACTGCAGGTGAAATAATAAGACTAAAACGTTCACACATGTCATGAAAATACATCTATTAATACATTAATTTAAATACATATACACATGTTATTCTTCAGATCTTCCTGTGCACAGTACCACCATTTCAAATTAAAAGCTGTTTAGCATTTAAAAATAATTTTTGACAAAGCTTTTATTGTGAAGCATTTGCAGGAACAGGTTGACAATAGCACTTTGGATGAGATCCTCTCTACTCCAACGTTATGACACCTCAGCCCAACAGAAAGAAGAATGAAGAGGAGGATGAGGAAGATGCAGAGTACACTGTTGTCACTTTTACCAGCGGCACCCCAGGGTGAGTCCATTTTCTTGGTACAAAATAAAAACATTTGTTTCCATTATTGCGAGTTTTTATGTCAAGATATTATTTCCTTTATAATTCTCTGAGCACGCTTGACCCATTACAGATTAGGACGTCAGTCTGTAGATGACCCGTCTGCACAGTACAGCACAGTCGGCAAAACCCACAGAGTACGAACACAACACAAATCTGTTCCCTCGCCTCAGCCTGCATGTTTGACGTTTCCATGAAGAAGTTACAATTTGTCAAACTGTTTTGGTAATCGACAAAACGGAAATTGAGTTTTATTAACTGTGTTTTATTTTGTTATCGGCCTTTTAAGCATGTTAGGTATTTAATACTGCTTTAGCCCTCTGGAAATAATTTGTTAAGATGCTGATTGCACTGATTTATTTGTAATACGATACTGAATAAAGGGATCAATTGAATATATATATTTTTCCTGGGCTATTCTGTTAATGCAACAGATTTAGAGGTTGAAATTTGAGTAAACTTTATGTGAAACCTATTTCTTTTGCACATTTGCGTTCTGAAGAGTCAGATGGAGTTTGGGTCTGGGTGCTCTCTGGCACTCTAATGGGACGTATTGTTTGTGTTGCACCCATGTAGTAATCTACTGTTTCAGCCAGCAGCCAGGATCTCCATCAAACCACTGAGCCTCAGAAAGCATTTTTTTTTTTTTTTTTTTAGGTCTGATTTGTTTCCTTTTTGTCTCTTCAGTTTGATCCATAACTACAGATGCTAAATACACATTTAAAAATAACCACAACACCTCACTTTACATTTGTATGTGGACTTTGTGTCAGTACAGTAACAATAGCTTGAATGAAAAGATGTTCCAGAGAAGAAAACAAAGTGTGGCCGGCTGCGACACGGTGACGCGGTTTCAAACCTCCGGCTCCTGATTGGTGAGCGGCTCCTCCTGGAGCTCAGCACCGCCTTGAGCTGCGGGTCCCGCCTGAATCTGCGCTGCTTATTGGAGCAAAGTCCTTTCAAAATGTCCGCTAAAGCAGAGAGCCAGAGGGCGGGCCGTCCTCTGCCGTCCTCTGCTGGACGCCTGGTTGGTCTGCCCGGAACCGTCCTGCGCTCCGCGGACATGTAACGGAGGATTTCGGCTGTTGGTGCCACATTTTCATTGAATCTCGACTCCAGAAATATCTTATCAATGAGTGTCGGCCTTAATGACAACAGTCACATGGGGATGTGTTTCAGTTTGAAAAGCACAACACACCTTCTTCAGCATCTTTAACATTAGAGGTGAAACGCGGCTGGTCAGTGGAAGGAGACATCCAGGTGGAGGGAGTCTCGTTCATCACTGCTGCTAATAGTTTGTTGAGGCTTACAGTGTCCACAGTCCAATAAACAGCTGTAAAGCTAAAGGCAGCAACCATTATAAAATATTCCTCAGTATTTAATTACCTTCAAAGTCCTGATGCTGAGCAGCTGTTTTATCAATTTTAATATTAATGTATCTCCATTCAATGAGCAACACACATTATCTACTAAATGCACCTGTGAGCAGCCAATGAAGTTCACTGACCAGTCTCATTTGTTCCAACAGATTATTTCAAAATGTCTCGCCTGGTTTATGATATTTTATCATAACATTCATTGATTTCATTTAAGTCATAACAGCAAGTCTCAGTAACTGGTCACAAACGGTTTTAGTTTTTATTTAGGCTTGTATACCTCTTTCATTTGTATTCTTCCACTTAATGACCAATCTTTTTTTATCATTAATACGCTTGACAACAGAAAGAAATTCAAGTCATGTCAGGATGACAGTTTAAAGCATGTAAGGAAGTGAAGTACGTGACAGGCTCCTATTTCACACCATTAGTTTTAAAGAACTAGATGAGATGACTTTTTTTTTTTTTTTTTTATCACAACCAGCTAAATACACAACCTACATGTGTTTATGGATAATAAAGATGTAATTTTAAATTATGGAACTCTTGTATAATATAAAAATTTCAGAAATAATCTACAAAGTGAGCAGTTACTGATCACTCAGGACAAAGTCAGGCTTGAGAGGCTCCTTGGACATGAACTAGATTAATCAGAAGTACAGTGAGTCACCATCATCTCACACAAACAGCTGTGGATAGTTTGTTCTCAGATGAAGTGTGTGGCTCTTAAAAGAGCCTTTGGGTTGATGCTCCAGGTGGAGATCTTTCTACTTGGAGCTGGTGTACTTGGTGACGGCCTTGGTGCCCTCGGACACAGCGTGCTTGGCCAGCTCACCGGGCAGCAGGAGGCGCACGGCGGTCTGGATCTCCCTGGAAGTGATGGTGGAGCGCTTGTTGTAGTGAGTCAGACGAGAGGCCTCACCGGCGATGCGCTCGAAGATGTCGTTCACGAAGGAGTTCATGATGCCCATGGCCTTGGAGGAGATGCCGGTGTCCGGGTGGACCTGCTTCAGCACCTTGTACACGTAGATGGCGTAGCTCTCCTTCCTGGTCTTTCTCCTTTTCTTGCCGGTCTTTCCGGCGGTCTTGGTCACGGCTTTCTTGGAGCCCTTCTTGGGTGCAGACTTGGCGGGTTCAGGCATCTTGTTTTTTCGGTACTAACAGCAACGAAACGGATGAAGGTCACCGAGAGACTCACTGCTCTTAACAAGGCTTCATGCAAATATAACTGTAGAGCCCCCTGCCTGTGATTGGTTGAGCTGCTCATGTGACTCAGTGTGTGTTCATGGTGCTGTGTACTGACTCTGCAGCGACGTTTGCAGTTCATGAAGTCAAATAGAGAAGATCTAAGATTTGCTTGTTTTCAGTGTTTATAAAGAAACTTGCAACAAACATAATTTTATAACATACATCATATTTTCCATTTCATTTAAATCAAAAGAGAAATATTTGGAACTTTGACAGAAAACTTGGAAACTAAAACAGAAAATACTGCAGAACAGCAACGAGTCAGAGCAGATCGTTAGAGGGAGAAATAAAAGACGGTTCTGTAAAACATTGGTTCTCCTGTGAAAAGTAAGTTCACAGTTATGTGATGAAAAAGACTTAATGTGGCAAATAAAATCAGGTTGTAACAGAGAGAGGCAGGACTAGAAGAACACATGGAGATGACGTGTGAGGGTTAATTAATATGAATACTAGTAATCAGGTTGTTTAATAGAATAAAAGCCTGTTTTCTGTCCCAGATATATATATATATATATATATATATATATATATATTTATATATATATATGTTGGTGAATGGAAACCTGGAAAACCTCCTCGGCTGAATGAAGACATCTGAACGACCAGTGTTTGTTTAATCAATGATTTTCAGCTCCTTGTTGTTCCTGACTTTACATCCATATTCTTCACACGTGGCACTAAATGAACATCAATAATCACCAAATTAATTGAACTTTTAATTTCCACTGATAAAACTTTCATGATCATTTATTTTGCGGTTTGTGGAGACTGAGAAGCAGAGTAGACTCGTTATTTCATTTTGATTTGAACGAGAGCAGCTGCAGAGATCAGTGTTATATTTTAATGTTCAGGCAAATCTGTCTGATATATATATATATATATATATATATATATATATAAAAAATATATTTAAACTATAAAATATATACATATATATATATTATAGTTTAAATATAGTTTCACCGACATTTACTAAGAACTAAGACAAGACATTTATTAAACCAGTGTTTAGGAAGTGAGTCATAAACTATGAACTTATTCAGTTTGTCGTTATTATATTTTTGTACGGAAACCAGCTCCTCACGGAGTAGATGAGTGGCCCTGAAAAGGGCCTTTGTTTTGGGTCTTGAAGGCTGTTTAACCCCCGAAGCCGTACAGGGTGCGTCCCTGCCTCTTCAGAGCATAAACCACATCCATGGCGGTCACCGTCTTCCTCTTGGCGTGCTCGGTGTAGGTGACGGCGTCCCGGATCACGTTCTCCAGGAACACCTTCAGCACACCGCGGGTCTCCTCGTAGATCAGACCGGAGATACGCTTCACTCCGCCGCGGCGAGCCAGACGGCGGATGGCGGGCTTGGTGATTCCCTGGATGTTATCACGGAGAACTTTCCGGTGCCGCTTGGCGCCTCCTTTGCCGAGTCCTTTTCCTCCTTTTCCTCTGCCGCTCATCTTCACTGCGTAAGAGTTTACAACAGACGATACCAGAGACAGAAGCGCCGCACATTTAGCTCTTGTCTGAGGACGTGGTAGGAGACAGAGGCGGGCCTCTTCTTCTTCGCTGCTTCTTCATGGAGGTCGATGAAGAACTTCGGTACGTCACCGCCACCAGCTGGTCGAAAGCAGTAATGCAGGCAAAGCAGGACTCAGTGAAGAGCTTTAGTTGAAGCTTCTGTAAAGTGTCTGAGGAATATCTGAAAGTGTGGAGATAATGAAAGCAGCTTCATGTCCGAGATTATATAATCAATTATATTTATTCAGTTCTTTCGATGTAATCTTCACCAGAGAAAGTAGGTAGTGTTACATTGATTATAGTAGATAGTTGGTTTATAATATCACTTGTGGATGGTTTGTTTTCTGTATATACACCACAGAAGTAGACATAATGTTATAATCAGTATGGACCTCTCATGCAAATGATGACTGACATTTGCAAATGTGGCCCAAAGTACATTTATCATGATATACAAACATTCTTATATATAAAATTACAAAGTAGTTAAAAAGGTTACATCACGACAGAGCTGTGGATAGTTTGTTCTCAGATGAAGTGGGTGGCTCTTAAAAGAGCCTTTGGGTTGATACTCCAGGTGGAGATGTGTTTACTTGGAGCTGGTGTACTTGGTGACGGCCTTGGTGCCCTCGGACACGGCGTGCTTGGCCAGCTCACCGGGCAGAAGGAGGCGCACGGCGGTCTGGATCTCCCTGGAAGTGATGGTGGAGCGCTTGTTGTAGTGAGTCAGACGAGAGGCCTCACCGGCGATGCGCTCGAAGATGTCGTTCACGAAGGAGTTCATGATGCCCATGGCCTTGGAGGAGATGCCGGTGTCCGGGTGGACCTGCTTCATCACCTTGTACACGTAGATGGCGTAGCTCTCCTTCCTGGTCTTTCGCCTCTTCTTGCCGGTCTTGGCAGCGGTCTTGGTCACGGCTTTCTTGGAGCCCTTCTTGGGCGCGGCCTTGGCGGGTTCAGGCATCTTGTTTAGCACGTTACTGTGTGAGAAGTAAACTACCGAGAAGTAGCGAGTCACTCCTCTTATATTGACTCTATGCAAATAACAGTGCAGAATCCCTCACCGGTGATTGGTTGAGTTGCTCACATGACTGGAGGGGGCGGAATGCGCAAGTTCACATGGAAACCTGCCTTTGTTAAAGTTGAAGGGCAGTCAGGTCAGAACAGTTTGTTCTGAAGAACAATAAGAAGGAAAAAGAAAAATGAATGTGAGCAGAACCAGCAGGATGAAAACAAACTGGACGTTTCCATCAGATTTAATTTAAATGTCTCTAATCTGGTTCTCAGCAGAATCACAACACGGTTCAACTCAACATCTGGCTGCATTCAGTTCACAGGATGTTTCAGTTTTCTGACCACCTTTTATTAGAAAATGTGTTTTCCTGTTTGTGTTTGCTTAATTCAGCAGAAACACTTTCTATGATGCGACAATATTACATTTGCAACCACCTCGTCTACCTGCTGCAAGTCCCCGACAATCTCCTTTTTTTCCAAAACTGAACCGTCCATGAACACCCTCCGTCTTGCCCCTAAAAGACAAGAAAATAAAAACTAAACATTTAAAGAAGAGGATAGAAATATGTCCTCGTCCTCTTCCACAAACTATAGAAACATCCACGTGTCCGCAGCTCCCAGAGGACAGTTCAGACAAATCTGAGGGAAAACTCTCTCACAGCGTGTCTGTCAGGTTGTGCAATATGTCCTAAAGTGATGTTCCTCTTTAGTGCAACACGATGACAGTCGAGAGTGACATGTAATAAATGAAATCCCAGACAATGCAGAACAAACAGCAGGAAGACCCGGGGCGAAGTCCGCTCAGCCTCCTGCATGGAGAGGCCTTGTTCAAATTCACTTTTTGTTTGTGTCATCCCCCTCCTGTGATGTGATTGTTATCAGGTGCTGTTGAATAACCTGAATAACAATAACCTGAATAACAATAACCTGAATAACAATAACCTGAATAACAATAACCTGAATAACCTGAATAACAATAACCTGAATAACAATAACCTGAATAACAATAACCTGAATAACAATAACCTGATGTAATATGAAAGTACATGCATTGTAGTAGTAGAACTAGAAAGGTTGTGGACTTCAACATACTGTTTTCTCCAAACATGAACCTAAACTTTCCCAGTCAATGTACTAATATCACGGTTAATCGATCAAAGCCGCTGTCCAAATTAATTTTACTTTGAGAAATCACAGCTCTCAAACAAAACAGACACTTCCCACTGGAATATTTTGTTTTCCATTAAAGAATGAGATTTTGCTTCGACTTATGTTATGATGATCTCCTGTCGTAGAGGCAGAATGGGTATAATGGTTGATTTTACACATTTTATACAGTATTTTTTTTTTTTTTAAAGCTTAAAATAAAATCAGACATAATGGATCCAGCTGTATATGTGTGACTGTGTTGTGGTTGGAAATGTTCTCCTTCACGCTAAGAAGCCAAACCTGTTGAGGGAACAGATTGCTGACTGTCCTCTTGTGTCTGATTATACAAGGGAGCAACAGCTGAACAACAGAAACACTATTATTATTATTATTATTCAGACAGGTTTTATTCTGCAGACAGCTCGTCCTGCGGAGGAAAAGGAAGATGACTCCTCTCCTGTGTTTCATTCGGTACTCTGGTGGAATCAGCGACTGCAGGGCGCCTTAACCTCATTAACAGCTGTGGTTGTAGGTCAATCATGAATTAGGAAAATGAGACTGCAAAATCAGATGTCACTCTTAAAATGTCATCGAAAGAGGAGACAATAACACTTTTGTTCCCTTTGTTGGCTGTTTGATATGACATGCGTACAGCCACAACTAGCGAGCTTCATTGATATTAAAACCCTGTAGGATTGTTACACTGCTCTCGCTGACCATCACCTGAAAAGTGCAGCTTATAAAGTTTATATTCATACTTTATAATTCCCTTCTCACACCAACACAAGTGGTCGAGGGCGTCAAACATGCAGCATATCCACACTAAAAGGGACTGGAAGGGATACGTAAGGTAATAGTTGTGTTAGTGACTCATTTTCTGTGGAAAAGTAAATATCAGACTGCATCAGTCAAATTACAAACACCAATTTCCCTCCGACATCTATAAATCTCATCATATTCTACTTTATCGATCTGAGTGAAATAATTCAATACTAATTGAACACCCGACAGTTTCCACTGAAACTGACTTTACTGTAAAGAAGTTCAACACAAAGGACTGAATGAAAAATCAGATGTGAATTCAGCGGATTAATTGGAAACAGTTTTTCTGCACAGGATCAAATACTGTTTTCACTGGAAGAGGATTTGAACCAGTTACGCTGACGACGCTGAAGCTGCTGACACTGAAGTGGCAGCTGACAGTTTATTTCTCCTTCTGTCTGTGGACTGTTGTTATCGTTGTCCTCGACAGTGTGAAAATATACATCTTGTTATAGCAGTCTGCTACGTTAGCTTAGATTCTGCTCCATCTGTCTCTCTGAAAATGAAAATGAAGTCATCAATCTGAGCCAGCAGAGTCTGAACTGAGGATGAAGAAATCTGATCCTCCGATTCAAACCACCTACGAATGTGATTTTGATCCGTCCTCCTCAGAAAAGGTATAAACTGTCTGTTACCTTGTCTGTGCTTCACTGTGTAGCACAGACATGAATTGTCAGCAGACATGAATACATGTGGCAGCACATTATTGATTGTTGTTGTCTGACTTGTAAACAAAGGTCCTCCCAGTCGGCTCCACAGAGCTCAGCAGCATCATCACAGGTTCAGCACCCTGGACAGAGACAGCAGCTCTGTTGGTGTCCGGTCAGACAGAACAAGAGGACATGAAGCTGCTTTCATTATCTCCACACTTTCAGATATTCCTCAGACACTTTACAGAAGCTTCAACTAAAGCTCTTCACTGAGTCCTGCTTTGCCTGCATTACTGCTTTCGACCAGCTGGTGGCGGTGACGTACCGAAGTTCTTCATCGACCTCCATGAAGAAGCAGAGAAGAAGAAGAGGCCCGCCTCTGTCTCCTACCACGTCCTCAGACAAGAGCTAAATGTGCGGCGCTTCTGTCTCTGGTATCGTCTGTTGTAAACTCTTACGCAGTGAAGATGAGCGGCAGAGGAAAAGGAGGAAAAGGACTCGGCAAAGGAGGCGCCAAGCGGCACCGGAAAGTTCTCCGTGATAACATCCAGGGAATCACCAAGCCCGCCATCCGCCGTCTGGCTCGCCGCGGCGGAGTGAAGCGTATCTCCGGTCTGATCTACGAGGAGACCCGCGGTGTGCTGAAGGTGTTCCTGGAGAACGTGATCCGGGACGCCGTCACCTACACCGAGCACGCCAAGAGGAAGACGGTGACCGCCATGGATGTGGTTTATGCTCTGAAGAGGCAGGGACGCACCCTGTACGGCTTCGGGGGTTAAACAGCCTTCAAGACCCAAAACAAAGGCCCTTTTCAGGGCCACTCATCTACTCCGTGAGGAGCTGGTTTCCGTTCAGACTTGAATCCGTGTTTTATCTGTGAATGACCAAATGTGCATTTTTATTTTCCTCTAATCATTTACAGTTCGGTGTAATAAACCTACCAAACAATAAAAAGATGTTTGCCAGAAATAAGTGTTCATCTCTAATTAGGTTACATTTCAACACATTTTACTGGAACAGATTTATCTGGTGTAGTTTAGAGATGATTCTTCTCTTCAGGGTTGAGAGACTTTCCTCTGATCTGGTGCAGGATGGACAATAAAAGAAGGAACTTTGAAGTGCTTCATTAAACAAACCTCTCATTTACAGTATAATTACATTTTTTAACACAAATAATATTCAAAATCTGTTCTCTCTCCTTCATAATTAAAACATTACTCTATAATTAAATTTATTACATTTTGATCATTATTTTTTATACTTTCTCATCTCATCCCTTTCCAAAGTTAGTGACTGAAGACACTAAGTGTATAAGCATTAGGAGATAATAAATAATAATTGTGTGTATCTATAATACATTAAATATAATAGGGACGCTTAACAGCACTTTTCTGTCCAGTTTAGCCACACAACATGTACTTTATAGTCATTATTCAGGATTTTACAGGAACAAAAAGAAGGTTTGACTGCTTTGTTTTCTACATTAGACTTCCAGATGTGACACTACTGGCAGGATCAGTCTTAATTTATGGGGCCTGAAAGAATAAACTTTTGCAGTAATTTGTAGAACAAGGAAAACACCATTGTTTTATGTAACATCTGTACAGTGATGTGCTGAACACTGAAGTCCATTTATTCCAGTCCTGTTTGTCTCCGACTGAATCACATCACTAACAGCAGAGTTGAGTCTCGTTAGTGAACTTTGATAAATGCTCTTTGTAGTATCTGAATGTTTGATGGGGAGCAAAGGAGAGTTTTTATGTTGATTTTAAGGAATCCAGAAGCACAACAACATGTTCTTCTCTAATGTGTATAAAACTGTATTACATCGATCAGACTGATGTTTGACTGAGCAGTTTTTAATTCATATGATCAGTGAGATCTTATTAGTTTCTGTAGAAAGTAGATGGAAACAAACATCCTGTGAACTTAATGCAGCCAGAAGATGAGTTGAAACTGTGTTGTGATTCTGCTGAAAACCAGATTAGAGCCAGTTTAGAGAAATCTGAAGAAATCTTCCAGTTTATTTTCATCCTGTTGGTTCTTCTCACTTTATTTTTTAATAAACTTTTAATCTTTATTTGTCTGCTGAGAACAAACTGGATCACCATCCGCGCCAATTTTAACAGGCAGGTTTCAGCGGCAACAAGCACGAGCCTCCCCCTTCAACACAGTGAGCAGCTCAACCAATCACAGGAGGGGGAGTTCACAGCCTCATTTGCATGGAGCCTCTATTAATACCAGGTTTCGCCAGACAGTAGTTCATTCGTTGCTGTTAGTACCGAGAAAACAAGATGCCTGAACCCGCCAAGTCTGCACCCAAGAAGGGCTCCAAGAAAGCCGTGACCAAGACCGCCGGAAAGACCGGCAAGAAGAGGCGAAAGACCAGGAAGGAGAGCTACGCCATCTACGTGTACAAGGTGATGAAGCAGGTCCACCCGGACACCGGCATCTCCTCCAAGGCCATGGGCATCATGAACTCCTTCGTGAACGACATCTTCGAGCGCATCGCCGGTGAGGCCTCTCGTCTGGCTCACTACAACAAGCGCTCCACCATCACTTCCAGGGAGATCCAGACCGCCGTGCGCCTCCTGCTGCCCGGTGAGCTGGCCAAGCACGCCGTGTCCGAGGGCACCAAGGCCGTCACCAAGTACACCAGCTCCAAGTAAAAAGATCTCTTGACTCCATTAACAACCCAAAGGCTCTTTTAAGAGCCACCCACGTCATCTGAGAGAACAAACTATCCGAAACTGTTTGAAATGTAAATTATATAATCTGTTGAAATCCAGTAGTTTATAAATAGTGGAAAAATTAATTTCTCACTAATTATTTCAGAGGTTGTTATTATTCACAAATAAATAACTACCCACATAAGTGATGCTTAGACCAACTATCACTACAGTTAACTCACCACTAGTCTGCAGGGATGCTGTTGACATGTCATTCAATTATTTCTGGTCAAATATCCCTGTGATTATTTCTTTTGTTAAATAGGAATTCCATCTAAAAATGAATGAATAAATAAACTAATGCTGAAAGATGCTGTACATGTTATTTTAAGGCTGTTTTGAATGTGAGTTGTGTGTCATGATTTACATGTTTTGTAAAAACAGGGCAGATCTGTTCTCCACTGTCATGTGATCAGGTAGGTAGTTACTTTATTAATCCCCAAGGGGGATTGTTTTTTTTTTGCTACAGCAGCATTTATAGATACAGGAAAGCAATAAAATAACAGTAAAACATATTAAATATAAAAATGCACAGTATATAAAATAAAATAAAATAAAATAGAATAATTCAATTCAAACTAACTGAACAATAGTGCAGTTTTTTTTTTTTTTTTTAATATATTTAAACAAACAAGAAAAACAGACAACAGTGTTATTGTTGCGTGATGGATTTGACCAGAGGTGAGTTATTGTATTATTGCAGTGAGCAGGAATGATCTTCTGTATCTGTCCTTGTGACAGCAGCTGAAGGAGTCTTTGGAGAACGTCCTCCTCTGTCCCTGCAGCAGGTGGTGGAGAGGGTGGACAGGATTATCCAATATGGATAATAGTTTGTTCAGCATCCTCCTCTTCAACACCTTTTCCAGGCTGTTCAGTTTGCAGCCGATGATGGAGCCGGCCTTCTTCACCAGTTTGTTAAGTCTGTTGGTGTCTCCGGCTCCAATGCTGCCCCCCCCTCCCTTTTCTCTCCCTCCCAGCAGACTACTAGAAGTACAGTTCACTGGCCACAACAGACTGGTGGGACATCTCCAACATCTCGCTGCACACATTGAAGGATCGAAGTTTCCTCAAGAAAAAGAGTCGACTCATCACCTTCTTGTAGACAGCGTTGATGTTGGTCTTCCAGTTCAGTCTGTTTCATGGAGACACCAGGTACTTGTACTCCTCAACCAAGTCCACCTCCTCTCCCAGAACTCTCAGCGGTTGTGGAGCCGTTGTCTTCCTCCTGAAGTCGACCACCATCTCTCTGGTCTTGGTCACGTTCAGAAGGAGGTGATTTCTTCCCGCCCACTCCACAAAGTCCTCCACTACTGCCGTGTACTCGTCCTCCCGTCCATCTCTTATACACCGTCCACTGCAGAGTCATCAGAGAACTTCTGCAGATGGCAGGACTCTGAGTTGTTCTGGAAGTCAGTTGTGTATAAGGTGAACAGGAAGGGAGACAGAACAGTTCCCTGAGGAGCTCCAGTACCACTGACAGCACACTGCCCAGACGGACAAACTGTGGTCTGCCTGTCAGGTAGTCATTGATCCAGGAGACGGTGGACGTGTCCACCCCCACCACCCGCAGCTTCTCACTCAGCAGCAGTGGTTGGATGGTGTTAAATGCAGTCACCGGTTCCGTCCAGGTGAGACTGAGCTCGTTGCAGCAGGTAGATGATGGCATCGTCCACTTCCACATGAGGCTGGTACGCAAATTGCAGAGGGTCCAGAGAAGATTTCACCAGCGGCCTGAGGTGGGCCAATTTAGGGCGGCATGGTGGTGCAGTGGTTAGCACTGTCACCTCACAGCAAAAAAGGTTCCGGGTTCGAATCCGGTCCTGGGCCTTTCTGTGCGGAGTTTGCATGTTCTCCCTGTGCTTGCGTGGGTTCTCTCCGGGTTCTCCGGCTTCCTCCCATCATCCAAAAACATGCACCTCAGGTCAGGTTACCTGGCGCCGCGCTAGTGGCAGCCTGCTGCAGCAGCTCCCCCCTGAGAGCCCCCCTGCTGTAGCGAATAAATTTCCCCTCAGGGATTAATAAAGTGTATAAAATCAAATAAAATCAAAAAAAAGACCAGCCTCTCCAGCACCTTCATCACATGAGATGTGAGGGCAACCGGTTGGTAGTCGTTGAGGCCGGATGGAGTCGTCTTCTTGGGGACAGGAACCAGGCAGGACGTCTTCCACAGCACCGGGACTTCCTCCTGCTTCAGGCTCAGGTTGAAGAGGTGTTGTAGGACCTCAGCCAGCTGGACGGCGCAGGTCTTCAGGACCCCGGGGCTGATGCCGTCAGGCCCTGCAGCCTTGAGCTGGTGGAGTCTCTCCAGCTGTCTCCTAACCTGGCTAGTTGTCACAGAGAGGGGGGAGGGGGTCATGGCGTCGATGGTGGAAGAGCCCTTTGGAGTTGAGGGCTCTATGCAGTTCACCAGGGGGGGGGAGCAGAGGTGTTTGGGAGGTGTAAGGTGTGGAGGAGACAGATGAGGGCGGTGAACTAAACCTGTTGAAGAAACAGTTTAGCTCATTGGCCCTCTCCAGGTTCCCCCTGGTTGTTCCTCTCCAGGTTCCCCCTGGTTGTCTCTCTCTCCCCTTGAACCCAGTAATCTCCTTCATACTGGTCCACACCTCCCTCACGTTGTTCTGTTGGAGTTTGGCCTCCAGCTTCCTCCTGTAGGAGTCCTTGCACTCCCTGAGCTTCTCCTTCAGGTGGCGCTGCACTCTCCTGAGCTCCTCCCTGTCCCCAGACCTGAAGGCTGCTTTCTTCTTATTAAGAAGCACCTTCAGGTCACTGGTGATCCACAGCTTGTTAGGTTAGGTTAGGTAGTTACTTTATTAATCCCCGAGGGGAATTTTTTTCACTAAAACAGCATACAGGAAGCAATAGATAATAATAGAATAATAGAAAAGCAATACAATAGCAGTAAAACAGCAGTAAAAATATAAAATGCACAGTATATACAGTATATACAGTACAGTATATATCTATATATATTATATACAATATAATATATTGTTGTTGGGGAAGCAGTGTACAGTCCAGGATGGTACGGTGGAGTGTTCACAGAATTTGATGTATTCTGTGATACAGTCCACCATGCTGCGTTTGTTGTCCTCAAATAAATAAATAAATAAAGAGAAGTATACATTGTCAGCAGACATGAATACATGTGGCAGCACATTATTGATTGTTGTTGTCTGACTTGTAAACAAAGGTCCTCCCAGTCGGCTCCACAGAGCTCAGCAGCATCATCACAGGTTCAGCACCCTGGACAGAGACAGCAGCTCTGTTGGTGTCCGGTCAGACAGAACAAGAGGACATGAAGCTGCTTTCATTATCTCCACACTTTCAGATATTCCTCAGACACTTTACAGAAGCTTCAATTAAAGCTCTTCACTGAGTCCTGCTTTGCCTGCATTACTGCTTTCGACCAGCTGGTGGCGGTGACGTACCGAAGTTCTTCATCGACCTCCATGAAGAAGCAGAGAAGAAGAAGAGGCCCGCCTCTGTCTCCTACCACGTCCTCAGACAAGAGCTAAATGTGCGGCGCTTCTGTCTCTGGTATCGTCTGTTGTAAACTCTTACGCAGTGAAGATGAGCGGCAGAGGAAAAGGAGGAAAAGGACTCGGCAAAGGAGGCGCCAAGCGGCACCGGAAAGTTCTCCGTGATAACATCCAGGGAATCACCAAGCCCGCCATCCGCCGTCTGGCTCGCCGCGGCGGAGTGAAGCGTATCTCCGGTCTGATCTACGAGGAGACCCGCGGTGTGCTGAAGGTGTTCCTGGAGAACGTGATCCGGGACGCCGTCACCTACACCGAGCACGCCAAGAGGAAGACGGTGACCGCCATGGATGTGGTTTATGCTCTGAAGAGGCAGGGACGCACCCTGTACGGCTTCGGGGGTTAAACAGCCTTCAAGACCCAAAACAAAGGCCCTTTTCAGGGCCACTCATCTACTCCGTGAGGAGCTGGTTTCTATATGAACGTCAAACAAACCAGATTAGATGTCTTCTGTTTCTTATTAGCTGCATGTGGCCCAGTTTATATAAATATAACATTAGAAACCTGATGTGAAAAAAATAAACTACTAATCTAAATTTCATGAAGTGTTTCATAAACTGCTGCTGCCTTAATCTCTCCTTTTGAAGGACAGTACAGTCAGTGACTAAATACACAATAACTATATACACATTAGGGGATAATAAATAAATACATAATGATGGGGCTTTTGCAGTATTATGTGTCCTAATAATAATAAACAAAGCAGGTTTGGCTACTACCTCTGTACTCATAATCTGGGATTACAGAACTGTAATGGAAGTTCTCATTATATTCTGTGATACACATATTCTCTGTTTGCCAACACATGAAGTTGCTCTGAAGAGCCTGGGTGGCTTCGGGGTTAAACAGACTTCATGCCACAAAACAAAGGCACTTTTCAGGGAAACACATCTTCTGGATGAGGAGCTGATTTACATACGAACATGAAACGACTCAGATCATTTCTAATTATTTTCTATTAATTGCTACAAACTATCAGTTTAATGTGGGTCAGAAATAAACTTGTAAATCTATAATTACATGTCCTTAAAATATAATTGACCTTTGCATGGATGTAACGTTATAAACCTGATGTGAAAAACGATTAAACTAATAATCTCTAATCTAAACTTCATTTCATGAAGAGCTTCATAAACAGTGCTGCTGCCTTAATCTCTCATTTTGAATGTCAGTACAGAGTCAGTGACTGAAGACACAATAACTATATGAGCACTTGGAAATAATAACAACAGGGCTTTTGCAGCATTACGTGTGTTCGGGCCCTAATAATAATAAACCACGAAGGTTTGGCTGCTACGTCTGTACTCATAATCTGGAGTTACAGAACCAATATTCTACATGAACATACATTGAGCCACCATGAGACTGGGTCACTGGACGACATCGTTGTATGTTGGACCTACTTCTGTGTGATGGAAACTAAATTGCACACTTGGTAGATTATTTCAACAATGTGTATCTACAGAAAACAAACCAGTTGTTCATAATTAAGGATTCATGACCGGCAAACAACGACTCAGACATCTGGCAGTCGACTCAGAGATCTTATTAGTTTCTGTAGAAAGTAGATGGAAACAAACATCCTGTGAACTTAATGCAGCCAGAAGATGAGTTGAAACTGTGTTGTGATTCTGCTGAAAACCAGATTAGAGCCAGTTTAGAGAAATCGTCCAGTTTATTTTCATCCTGTTGGTTCTGCTCACTTTAATTTTTAATCTTTATTTGTCTGCTGAGAACAAACTGGATCACCATCCGCGCCAATTTTAACAGGCAGGTTTCAGCGGCAACAAGCACGAGCCTCCCCCTTCAACACAGTGAGCAGCTCAACCAATCACAGGAGGGGGAGTTCACAGCCTCATTTGCATGGAGCCTCTATTAATACCAGGTTTCGCCAGACAGTAGTTCATTCGTTGCTGTTAGTACCGAGAAAACAAGATGCCTGAACCCGCCAAGTCTGCACCCAAGAAGGGCTCCAAGAAAGCCGTGACCAAGACCGCCGGAAAGACCGGCAAGAAGAGGCGAAAGACCAGGAAGGAGAGCTACGCCATCTACGTGTACAAGGTGATGAAGCAGGTCCACCCGGACACCGGCATCTCCTCCAAGGCCATGGGCATCATGAACTCCTTCGTGAACGACATCTTCGAGCGCATCGCCGGTGAGGCCTCTCGTCTGGCTCACTACAACAAGCGCTCCACCATCACTTCCAGGGAGATCCAGACCGCCGTGCGCCTCCTGCTGCCCGGTGAGCTGGCCAAGCACGCCGTGTCCGAGGGCACCAAGGCCGTCACCAAGTACACCAGCTCCAAGTAAACACGTCTGACCGTTAACAACCCAAAGGCTCTTTTAAGAGCCACACACTTCATCTCAAAGAAGCAAATCCTCCATCTTTTTCTACATGTATTTATATTAGATGATCAAATGCTTTCATGTCTCTGTTGTTGCTTATTGTCAAGTTATAATCTACCTGTAGTGATTGTAGCTTTAATGTCAGAAAGCAGGAAGGTTTATGATGATTTGAACAATGTTCAAGGAGGAAACATTTGAACAGCTGCACTTTAATACGATTTTATTGCACCTTTTATTGAACTGTTTCCATCCAGCTCCACTTAGTGACGTTTTGATTTGTTTTCCTCTAGTTTCATTATGAGCATATTTTATTGCTTAGCCCTGTACATGCTGCTGATCTCTCTATCTTCACCTCCACTGAACACAAATAAAGGTTGGATGTTATGATAATGGTGAAAAGTATTTTTCAGAATTATATATAACGATGTTTCAAATCCATTTTGTAGACACGTGATCATCACAATGTGTCTGGAAGTTCAGGAAAAAAAACATCCGAGTTTATGCTTTTAAAAGCTGGGTTTTGATCATATTTTAGGTTTATAATCAATTTTTTTTTTTTTTAAATATTTGGTCAGTATTAATTCATTACTTTTAGAAAGTACATGTTCTGCCTGGGCAAAGAAATGAGGATTATAGTTTATCCAATACCAAAAGAGTATGTACAGTCTGTTATTTTTGTGGTAATTTAAACTAATTGCCACAAAAATAACGATTTATTTTTACTTATTTATATTTTACACTTAATCAGTGCGTCACACAGATGGGGATCATCTGTCACTGCAGGTAAATTGTAACGGCCCGCCCTCTGGCTCTCTGCTTTAGCGGACATTTTGAAAGGACTTTGCTCCAATAAGCAGCGCAGATTCAGGCGGGACCCGCAGCTCAAGGCGGTGCTGAGCTCCAGGAGGAGCCGCTCACCAATCAGGAGCCGGAGGTTTGAATCCGCGTCACCGTGTCGCAGCCGCCACACAGTTTAAGAGCAGCGTGTCTCCTGTTTGGTTCACATACCTCCTGTTCAGAGAGAGAAATCATGGCCAGAACCAAGCAGACCGCTCGTAAATCCACCGGAGGCAAAGCTCCCAGGAAGCAGCTGGCCACCAAGGCCGCCCGTAAGAGCGCCCCGGCCACCGGCGGCGTGAAGAAGCCTCACCGTTACAGGCCCGGTACCGTGGCTCTGAGAGAGATCCGCCGCTACCAGAAGTCCACCGAGCTGCTGATCCGGAAGCTGCCCTTCCAGCGCCTGGTGAGAGAGATCGCTCAGGACTTCAAGACCGATCTGCGCTTCCAGAGCTCCGCCGTCATGGCGCTGCAGGAGGCCAGCGAGGCCTACCTGGTCGGCCTGTTCGAGGACACCAACCTGTGCGCCATCCACGCCAAGAGGGTCACCATCATGCCCAAAGACATCCAGCTGGCCCGCCGCATCCGCGGAGAGAGAGCTTAATCTGCTCCTCAAACTAACGGCTCTTTTCAGAGCCACCTCACCCTACTGAAGAACTAATTCCTCTTTTCTGTCGGGCACGTTTCTATTTGCAGGTAAATGATCGTTCAACCCCAGATTGTTACACTGAACCCCGGAGAATGTTTGTGGTTGCGGGCACACGGACCTCCATTCATTATAAACAGAAATGTCTACATTTTAGAGTCCGCGGGAGCTGCTGCTTTTATTTTAATTGTATTTCCTACACTAGATTCATTAAGCAGTGGCATCAAACAGCAGCATGATCTATATGTGCGTCTTCAAACCGAGAGCTGCTGTGTGCATTTACGCACGTGGAACAACAATAATTACAGATATGTCGCACCGTTGTTTCCCTCCGCTCCCCAGAAATATATATATATATATATATATATATATATATATATATATATATATATATTGTCACAAGCAACCTCCGTTGGTTTCATCCCGAAATCATCAGCATTTCCCAAACATGTTTTTATTTTGTACATCGAGTCACTCGCTGCTGGTTTCTGATGTCCAATTTCTCAAACATGTCATGAACTCAATATTTCCTTTACTGATGTGTGTTGTAGCTCATGTGTTGCAGTTACAGAGTTTATCCACAAGAGAGCGCTGCTGTCTAAACTTTGGATTCTCTTCAGTTCCTGTTACGTTATTTTGTCAAAATGATCCAGTCATAATCTACATCTGCTGTCATGTTACATCTTATTTATTCTTTCTAATTCTTTCTAATATAATTTTTAGATCATTGGAATTTGCAGATCGTTTCAAGGCTTTATTGAACTGATGCTAAACAAATAACCTTTGATTCAAATATACATTATTAAATAAGTATTTTGACAATAAAATTCAGAGCTCTTTTGTGTTAACATGTTTCATGGGCATTTATACAACCCACACCACCTTTTAAGGGATCATTTAAAGTCACAAACATATATATTTCTCAACAGTAAATGTAACATCACAAATGAAACGATGTCACAGAAATATGTGAAATGAGCATCACCTCTATTACAACCTCACACGTCACATAATACATGTCATGTAATGTGGTGAGAGGTTAATTCCAAATATTTCTGTCCGGGTTATTTAAGACAGCCCCTGTTGTTTGCCATGTGTAGTAACTCACTCTGAATACTTGCGGGTATCTGGGAAACAATAAGAGTAACAACCATCTCGTGAGTGTAACATGAACCGACATGGATCAACAGAAACTGGTGCAGTAGCATAAGTTAGTGTTAACATGCTACGTGTGAGTGAAGAGCAGTGGCTCATCAACAGTACTATAAAAAGGTTAATTGGCTGAAAACTACTCAATGAAATGATAAGAACAAACAATATACACAGCAAAGCATCAACACATGAGTATGTTGAATAAAACGACTTCTTCTAAAGTCTGTGATTGTCATCATCTGCACATAATGAACTTATCTTACCCAACGATGAGTCTTTAAAATGCAAAGTGCTTCATTCTACTCGTGTCTTTTCTCTGCACTAGTTTTTTTTCCCACCAAATGTGTGCAGCATGTGCTCCTTTTTTTTTTTGCATCAAATCTGTTAAGAGTTGCAGTCGAGTATTTTTTGAACAGATTCAACAACAGGACCTTCCACAGCACCGGTGATCGATGTTGGTGCTCGGCTTGTAGAAACAGAGAGGAGGACGTGGAGAGGAAAAGAGATGATGTCACCAGATCATCCTGATAAGGATTTGATTTACTCTGTAAATGGATTTGTGATGAATGATACTTCCTTTTGTGATTCCTGCCACATCTGGTAAAAACTGATTGACAACAGGTGATCCTACTCTTCCTTGTTCGGCTTTAAAAGGAGCAGCTAGAGGAAGGGTTGCTCTGTCTTGTTGCTGATCGCATCATTGCTCAGGAGGTTCTGATCAAGTCTAACAGGAGGTCACGTTGCCCTCTGCAGCACTACAAATGAAGGGAACATTGTGTGAGTGTGTGATCACAATTGTTTGGTCACTGGAACTCGTGGCTCAAAGTTTCATTCTGTAAATGTTCTCAACCATAGTTTTCCATTCATGTTAATGAGTGTGTAAGTGTGCCTCTTGTTATAGGAACAACGAACGTGATGTCGGCTGTTTGGTGAAGGTAAATGCAATATGGCCGCCCACTTGGTCATTTCCCACCAACTATTTTGAGTTGTTAATATTATGTTTCTTTGCCCTATTTGGAGGAGCTCTGTTGACCCAGGACTTTGGACTATCACCCCAACAACTAAAAGGAAACGAATGTATCGCAACACAAATGAAAACTGGAAAACATCTGGTGAGCAGCTCCAGCAGGAGGAAGTAGATGATTGAGTCCAGGTGTGTAGCAGGTGGATGGTAGGAGTCATCTAGAGAGGGAGGAGCTCTGCACCAACCAGACAGACAGACGGCATGAACAGACAGACTGACGGGATACACAAGGAAAAAAAAGGGAACGGGAAATAAAAGTGATCAGGGAATCCAGAAACGAGCAGATCCTGACAGTTTTACCTGCGTCTGCGTACACTATACATCCGTAATCAATGGTACATCTGATTAATGCCCGGTTCATGTTTAATAATGACAGTTTATCAGCTCCCCGGCCATAAACACAAACACTCCTCGAGATTTAAAGCTTTCTTTTGTGTTCTTTTCATCAAACCATAAACCTAAATATTAGAATTCTGACAGTCTCTAGATTTTGTCCATAAAAGAGTAAATATGTGAATAACATATAACATGATTTTACAACTGAAAGCCCAAGAGAGATAGCTCTTAAAGGGCTAATACGTTTCATGAGAGTGGATCAGAAAATAACCCTTTTCCTCCTTAAAGGGGAGCAACTTGGTGAATTAATGATTTACTATTTACACATTTACTGTTTTCAGTTTAAATCAAAAGGAAAAATAACTATCACATGCAGTTTAAATAATAAACCTAGTTGTTATTTTTTTCATGGCTCTTATTTTGTTTCTAATACTGACTAAATATGAAATACTTATAGATTTATAAGTACTTATAAACCTAAAATCAGATCAAAACCCAGCTTATTAATGCATTAACTCAGATGCTGTCAGGTTTTTTCTGAACTTCCACACATTGTGTTTGAAACATTGTGATATTGATGAAAAAAAACATCTGAAATTGAAAACTAACATGAAAAATCAGGAGTGTGAATAATTACTAATTTCATGAGGAAAGTGTGTCTTCCACAACACTTATTCTTAATTTATTAATATGGAGAACTCCATGAGGGCTTCATTTAAATCCTATCAGGCTTTGTACTGATTTAGATCTGATCATGTACCACTGGGTGTAGAAGCATGTTTTAAAGACCATTCATTAATCAAAGCGGTGTTCACACTTTAGTAGAAGACAATGATCCACGTGTAATATGTTCTTCCATTAAGAAAGGTTTAATTACATATCTAGAAATAAGTTCAATGCCTTAAATTTGCTCCTTCCTCTTTGAAAAGTCAACAATGTATAAAAGTTTAAAGTCTTGCAGACATGACTTTCATATCAAAACGCATTCTTCCTCCCCATAAATGCCTATAATGAAAGTTGTAGAGGATAACATTTATAATATCTTTTTTTCCCAAAAGGTTCAATACAATCTAATGAAAGAGGGTGCAGCTGTGCAAATAGCAACACATGTTTTTTTCTTGAACATTGGTGGATCAGAACACTTTTGATTGCGGACATTACATCAGTGCAGGTACTGATTGTAACTTTTCAGAATAAGCTGCAATAAGTTTTCCTCATCTTAGAAAAATCACTTGAAAATGATTCATAAGTAATACTACATCCAAGAGTCTTAAAGTCAAACTAAAATCCAGGATTTATAACCAAAAATGAGTTTCGGATAGTTTGTTCTCTCAGATGAAGTGTGTGGCTCTTAAAAGAGCCTTTGGATTGATGCTCGAGTTCCAGATGTGTTTACTTGGAGCTGGTGTACTTGGTGACGGCCTTGGTGCCCTCGGACACGGCGTGCTTGGCCAGCTCACCGGGCAGCAGGAGGCGCACGGCGGTCTGGATCTCCCTGGAAGTGATGGTGGAGCGCTTGTTGTAGTGAGTCAGACGAGAGGCCTCACCGGCGATGCGCTCGAAGATGTCGTTCACGAAGGAGTTCATGATGCCCATGGCCTTGGAGGAGATGCCGGTGTCCGGGTGGACCTGCTTCAGCACCTTGTACACGTAGATGGCGTAGCTCTCCTTCCTGGTCTTTCGCCTCTTCTTGCCGGTCTTTCCGGCGGTCTTGGTCACGGCTTTCTTGGAGCCCTTCTTGGGTGCAGACTTGGCGGGTTCAGGCATCTTGTTTTCTCGGTACTAACAGCAACGATTGAACTACTGTCTGGAGAAACCTGGTCTTAATAGAGGCTCCATGCAAATTAGACTGTGAGCTCCCCCTCCTGTGATTGGTTGAACTGCTCACTGTGTTGAAGGAGGGGTTTGGGGGGTTCATGCATGAATCAACATAAAAACTCTCCTTTGCTCCCCATCAAACATTCAGATACTAAGAGCATTTATCAAAGTTCACTAACGAGACTCAACTCTGCTGTTAGTGATGTGATTCAGTCGGAGACAAACAGGACTGGAATAAATGGACTTCAGTGTTCAGCACATCACTGTACAGATGTTACATAAAACAATGGTGTTTTCCTTGTTCTACAAATTACTGCAAAAGTTTATTCTTTCAGGCCCCATAAATTAAGACTGATCCTGCCAGTAGTGTCACATCTGGAAGTCTAATGTAGAAAACAAAGCAGTCAAACCTTCTTTTTGTTCCTGTAAAATCCTGAATAATGACTATAAAGTACATGTTGTGTGGCTAAACTGGACAGAAAAGTGCTGTTAAGCGTCCCTATTATATTTAATGTATTATAGATACACACAATTATTATTTATTATCTCCTAATACTTATACACTTAGTGTCTTCAGTCACTAACTTTGGAAAGGGATGAGATGAGAAAGTATAAAAAATAATGATCAAAATGTAATAAATTTAATTATAGAGTAATGTTTTAATTATGAAGGAGAGAGAACAGATTTTGAATATTATTTGTGTTAAAAATGTAATTATACTGTAAATGAGAGGTTTGTTTAATGAAGCACTTCAAAGTTTCTTCTTTTATTGTTCATCCTGCACCAGATCAGAGGAAAGTCTCTCAACCCTGAAGAGAAGAATCATCTCTAAACTACACCAGATAAATCTGTTCCAGTAAAATGTGTTGAAATGTAACCTAATTAGAGATGAACACTTATTTCTGGCAAACATCTTTTTATTGTTTGGTAGGTTTATTACACCGAACTGTAAATGATTAGAGGAAAATAAAAATGCACATTTGGTCATTCACAGATAAAACACGGATTCAAGTCTGAACGGAAACCAGCTCCTCACGGAGTAGATGAGTGGCCCTGAAAAGGGCCTTTGTTTTGGGTCTTGAAGGCTGTTTAACCCCCGAAGCCGTACAGGGTGCGTCCCTGCCTCTTCAGAGCATAAACCACATCCATGGCGGTCACCGTCTTCCTCTTGGCGTGCTCGGTGTAGGTGACGGCGTCCCGGATCACGTTCTCCAGGAACACCTTCAGCACACCGCGGGTCTCCTCGTAGATCAGACCGGAGATACGCTTCACTCCGCCGCGGCGAGCCAGACGGCGGATGGCGGGCTTGGTGATTCCCTGGATGTTATCACGGAGGACTTTCCGGTGCCGCTTGGCGCCTCCTTTGCCGAGTCCTTTTCCTCCTTTTCCTCTGCCGCTCATCTTCACTGCGTAAGAGTTTACAACAGACGATACCAGAGACAGAAGCGCCGCACATTTAGCTCTTGTCTGAGGACGTGGTAGGAGACAGAGGCGGGCCTCTTCTTCTTCTCTGCTTCTTCATGGAGGTCGATGAAGAACTTCGGTACGTCACCGCCACCAGCTGGTCGAAAGCAGTAATGCAGGCAAAGCAGGACTCAGTGAAGAGCTTTAATTGAAGCTTCTGTAAAGTGTCTGAGGAATATCTGAAAGTGTGGAGATAATGAAAGCAGCTTCATGTCCTCTTGTTCTGTCTGACCGGACACCAACAGAGCTGCTGTCTCTGTCCAGGGTGCTGAACCTGTGATGATGCTGCTGAGCTCTGTGGAGCCGACTGGGAGGACCTTTGTTTACAAGTCAGACAACAACAATCAATAATGTGCTGCCACATGTATTCATGTCTGCTGACAATGTATACTTCTCTTTATTTATTTATTTATTTGAGGGCAACAAAAGCAGCATCAGTGTTTAATCACATGACACAGACGAGGTACCAGTCAGTTTATACCTTCCCTGAGGAGGACAGAGGGAGAAACTCCATTACTGGCCATTGATTGTTTTGTCCTCTGCTTCTTGTACATCTATTAATGGACTCGTGTTCCTCTGAACACTCTGATCTTATGCGGATGTATTTCCTGGGATACTTTGGTATGGGATGGGATGATGTCAGTGAGCTGGGGAAGTTGCATTTAAGGATTGATTTGTTTAATTTGGCCACAATTTTCAACCCAGTGGGATCATCTGGTTGATGCATCATGGTCAGTTCAGTAACAAGAACAGTAAACAGGTTGGAGCTGCACAAAAGCCCAGTTGAGTTTCTGACTGGATAACGCCTTAATCCCAAACATTGTCTGATGTGTGCAGCATCATCGAGTCATCTATTTTGGAAGAATTGAAATTAAAAAAAAAAAAAAAATAGAATTCACAACAGGGATTGAAGTATTTTTTTTTTATTTAGGGTTTTCATTACAAGTCATATTTCACAAAATCTCTGCAGATTATAGTAGTTTGCCTCATACCAGTTATCGAGGCAGTTTATGGTGCAAATAATTACCACCGCAGAAATAATTATAGTGTGCAATTCCTTTTCCACTATTTATAAACTACTGGATTTCAACAGATTATATAATTGACATCTCAAACAGTTCCGGATAGTTTGGTCACTCAGATTTAGTGGGTGGCTCTTAAAAGAGCCTTTGGGTTGTTAACGGTCAGACGTGTTTACTTGGAGCTAGTGTACTTGGTGACGGCCTTGGTGCCCTCGGACACGGCGTGCTTGGCCAGCTCACCGGGCAGCAGGAGGCGCACGGCGGTCTGGATCTCCCTGGAAGTGATGGTGGAGCGCTTGTTGTAGTGAGCCAGACGAGAGGCCTCACCGGCGATGCGCTCGAAGATGTCGTTCACGAAGGAGTTCATGATGCCCATGGCCTTGGAGGAGATGCCGGTGTCCGGGTGGACCTGCTTCATCACCTTGTACACGTAGATGGCGTAGCTCTCCTTCCTGGTCTTTCGCCTCTTCTTGCCGGTCTTTCCGGCGGTCTTGGCGACGGCTTTCTTGGAGCCCTTCTTGGGTGCTGACTTGGCGGGTTCAGGCATCTTGTTTTCTCGGTACTAACAGCAACGAATGAACTACTGTCTGGCGAAACCTGGTATTAATAGAGGCTCCATGCAAATTAGACTGTGAGCTCCCCCTCCTGTGATTGGTTGAGCTGCTCACTGTGTTGAAGGGGGAGGATCGTGCTTGTTTCCGCAGAAACCTGCCTGTTAAAATTGGCGCGGATGGTGATCCAGTTTGTTCTCAGCAGACAGGGTGCTGACCTGCTGCTGAGTTCTGTAGAGTGGGAGGATATTTGTTTACAACAACAATTAACAATGTTTTGCCTCATTTATACCACTTTGGAAGAAATAAGGTTCATATTAAACCTTTCTTTTACTGTCCATGTATGTGGCACATCTCTTACAGATGTAGAGTTTGCATATTCACTTAACATTTTCTTATTTGTTCCCATCTTTTTGATTATAACAAGTACATTTTTTTCCCATTTAAAGTAATGTATCAGCACAGTTGTGTGACAAAAGCAGACACATATCCGTATTCCTCTCTTCCCCTTAATGTTGCATATCGGTTTTATTGGTTGAAACCTGACAATGACTATTCTATAAATTATTTAATAGGTTGCTTTGCTTATATTAATAGAGGTTCTTAGGAAATTATCTCAGTCTCAGTGAATATAAAACTTTGGGTTTTTTTGGTGCTCTGTCTCTCTCCCTTACCGGAAGTGTCTCTTTATAGTATTTCATTATCTATGAAAGCGTCCTGTACATCTCAGTTAAAATACCTGTCTTATATTCAACTCTTCTTTTAAATTAGACCTGCTGCTTAAATCTGTTGTTCATGCCATTTTTCATCTCAGCTTAGAGTTTTAACTAAGGTCAAACATTTATGGGGTTTATGCTTTAAGTACTTCTAGACTTCTTCGTAATGAGTCAAACACTCATATCCTGTTTGCGGTTGGTTCAGAAGGATTCACTTGGATGACCGTCCCTTCTTAGACCCCCAGCAAGCTGGGTTTGATATTCTGGAAAGGAAGCTGGGGTCCCTGAAATGTTTTATCCACCTGCTGTTGGTCTCGGTTGACACCAGCCTCAGGAGGCGGGCAGGTGTCCTGCAACAGCATTTCAAATGTTTGTTCTGTCCAGCAAGTAAAACACAACACCAAAGTAAAGACAGGTGAGAGTCTTGGCTGGATCCAGATCTCAGTGGGGATAAAAAAAAAAAGAAAAAAAAAGTATTTTCCACACAGCCTTGAAACAAAGTCTAAGACTTATTCTCCAGCAACGTGCATTAACTGACTCGGAGCAGCCCATCTATAGTGACTGGCTGGTTGCAGAGTGACTGCAGGTGGGGCAGATTGAGGAACTGGTAACAGGTGAGGTGGGCGTGGCAGGCCGGAGACACGGGAACCTCAGGGTGGTCAAGGGAGTGATATGAGGAACAAACCGAAGGGCAGAAGCCAAGCGGTAACCAACAGGGACGTCACCAATTGTTTTTTTTTGTAAACTGCCATTCTGAATCCTCGAGTTCAGATTTCTCTATTTTGGAGCCAGTAGTGACGACATTTGGATGAGCTGGAGAGGAGCGAGCGGTGGATCTCACTCGATCTGATAGCAAACCTGACGACACTTCACTCACCCACATATAGAGGAAACCTGATTGCACTACAGGCCTGTCAATCAAATAGACATGCAGCTAAATGTACCACTTTTTGAGGCCTAATAATTAAATAATGATGGGATTACTTCCTGAGAAGGGACTTTATGACACGATTCTCAGTTGTGGAAAAAATTAATTGACTTTGCATTTTTATTTTCAGGGTAACTTCACTGCCTTCACACGTAAGATCATTTCTTGGTCATTATTGGTTCCAGCCATTTATGACATATCTTTTTTTTTTTTTTTTCAGAATAATGTAGGCTATACAAATCTTCCATCATTTGTTTTGAAAGATCTTACATACAAACATAAATTCATGAGCACACAACAGGTCAGCTTGAAAATGTTTTATTATTTAGTGCCTTTAACTGTAAACAATTTATATCATTTTTTTTTTTTTAGAATCAATAGTAAAGATTGTTCTTCACGTAGAAAACTAAACACCCAGAAGTTAGATAACCTTCAGCAATAGAACGTGTTGTAGACACATATGTAGTAGCAGAAGGTCATTTGAAGTGTTTTAACTTTTCAAGGTCACAAAGTTATGTTATGGATAGCCATCAGTATCATCTGCATATGAATCAGTCAAATTCATCGATATATAGACTTATATACTGTAAACACTTGTCAACTTGTTTTTCTCCAGTATATTATGAGCAAACAACGGTCTTGCTTTGTATTGTTGATGCTTCTATAAAAGCGATAGGTAAAACCCATGAAGGAGCTGTTATGTGTGCTGCATTCAGTTTGGTTTTACTTCTTCCTCCTCCTTATTATATCTTCACGGTAGACAGTAACCTTTAACGTTTGTTTTTATAACCGACTCCACTTTTAGTGGAAAGTGGGGAGTTGTTATTGCACAGACTGGGATGAAAAGAATCATTGAATACTGTTATTTGCCATCTTAGCAACACGGTGGCCCAGGAGCACGGTGGGTGATTGCTGCTCAGACGCCTCTACAGCCTGCAGCCGTTGACAGACAGTTCATTCACCGCAGCATTAAGACTGTCGCACTTCGCTTGCAGACTGTGATTACTGGAGCACTCTGCAGTCGCCGGCCAGAGTTCCACCCAGGTGTCTTTCCCCAACATGTAAATGAATCTGACACAAAGTGAAAAAGGGAGGAAAGAGAGAAGCTATGTTTAGGATATGCTTTTAAGATATCAGAACCCTGTTAGTGATCATTGCCTCAAGTTGGATGCGATCTCTTGATTTGGCCTTTTGGGGGCAGCAGAAGCAATTTGTGAACACAAAGCAGTCATATCAGGCTCTAATCTAAGTACACGGTCTACAGCGCATGATGGAAGTGCATGTATGACGTGTCCAAATCCAAAGTTGCTGACAATACAATAGCAAAGTTAAGTGCATGGTTCAAATGGGTTGAATTTATTCTCTTAATCAAACATAGGTGTGTTTTTTGGGCTGTAACATGAAATAAACCTCGTCTCCAGAAGGAACACTTTTTCCTCATTCACAGATTAAACAGAATGATGCGCACAATAAAAATGTTTCCCTTTGTAATCGTATTGTTTTTAATCTCTTGCATGTTTCTGCATTGCTGCATGTCCCTGTAACAAGAGAGTCAATGTGCACTTACCTACGTACAGTATAGGCACATCATTTTAAGGGTGCATCTTAATAATGTGCCCTTAAAATGAGTGAAATGCTGTAGCATTGACATAAAATCAGGTTTTTGTTAGTCGATTACACAATCGATCGCCGCCTCGAGGTAGCAACACGCCGTCATACCATCACTGCTACAATAACCTCTAAACTGAAAGACTCTTGAGGTGCTGTGAGCAGCCAGACAGCCTCCTGCAGAGGTCTGCATTACGGAGCAGGATTTGGGGTGAGCAGGGTAACTTCAGGTTTAACTCTAGGCTTAAGAGTTACAGAGGCAGTTTGCTTCCTACATCGCCATGGTTACTGACGCTGCAGGCCTACCCTGCTTAACATAATGGATCGAAACATAAAATTACTGCTAAAAACCGAACCATCCTCTTGGAAAATGGCATCATCAATTGTAGAAGATGGAGCTCGGTGTGCTGATAGTAAGAGTCTGCAAACACCGCTCTTTTTATGAACATGCACATGGCTAGATTGAGACACTCTGGGTTGACTTAGCGCGTTGATAACCACCTCTATTTTTCTGCTTAGTGCGATACATTTTTTTAGGCTTGATTAAGCCACATAACGTTAAGGTAACCAGGCTATTTGGAACCTGCTTTGTTTTACATGCCCCAGGTGTCCCATTATTTTTCCACCCATGCACAAAGTCAGAATATCCAACTGTCTCTTACACTGCAGGTAAAGAGCAGGTCGTCTCACACTTCCCTCTCACTGCTAGCAAAACATTGTTTTTTGAAAGTAAATATTTTTTTTCTGTCCTCACTTGTTGGTTTCAGTGTCGATGTTCCACTGGTCCTCTTTGGGGCCGATGATGAGGTACCGGGAGTCCTGCTGCAGGCTGAGTCCATCTCTGCAGCCTCCATGAGACATGAAAAACCTCTTCTGACCCACTTCAACATCTGCCTCCACACCTGGGTGGTAGATAAAAAGGAGATATGAAACAATGTATATCTTAATTATTTTTGCATAACTCAACAATAAACCCTGACAAGAATCAAGTGAGAATTTGGGTCAAGCTGATCTGATCTTATTTTTCTTCACCATTTGAAAAAAAAATGTCATTGGTGATGATGTTCCTTCAAGAGTGTATCCCCATTAAAGAAGGAAATTAGGGAGCAAAGATACAGAGAGTACTTTTGTTAATCAGATTATATACTAAAACCAATTATAAGTGCTGTCCGGGTAAAAATACTGTGGTAATTCCTGCTTCTAAAGATCCCAGTTACAACGTATAAATTGTTGTTTACTGTAAATTTGGACATTGTGATAACAAGTAACAACCAAAAACAGGGTCTGAATGAGAATAAACAGGAGCATGTACAGCAGTTCTCGCATGGCTTCCACTGAAAAGCATGTTGGCCAGCTAACGTTACACATACAGTGCGACATCCGGTGTAAAAGCATGAACCTGCGAGACAGAAAGTGAGGATTGTTGCTGAGACTCACCCAGTTTGATAACTTGTGTAATCTCCATCTCATACTTGTCGTAGTAACTCTGACTGACATTCAGCACCTTCACCTGGAAAACTGAAGCACAGCTGAACGTTCGCATCATGCCGTAAAGTGGACCAATCATGTAATGTGTATGGGTGTTTCCCTAGCCCGACAATAATGACAATAAATAATGTCATTGTTACTATAAAAAAAATACAAGTTCAGTAAAAGAGGAGCTCAACGTGTTTCCACCCTCTCAGAGCTGAAGACTACGGTTGATTCATTTATCTGTATATTGTACCAAGACTTGTAAATCATTCATCTCGTCTTATCTTCTCAATAATGCTGGAGTTATCAATAAAGAAAAGATATTAATGATGAAACCCCCTGGCGATCTTTAACATCACATGCAGTGATTAAAAAAACAAAAAAAAACAAAAAACAAAACAGTGTTCCAAAAAGCCATTGATTCTCTGTGGAGCTCATTTCATGCCAAATGAAGTTTAACCTTCATAGCTGCATTGTTGCTTGTAATAGGATGTTTAATGCACTAGTTTTCTTTTCATCAGAAATATTTAAAAATAAATATATAGAGGTGGTTTTGACACCTCTGCCATTTGCATGCACGCGTGTTAAAGCTGTGTGTGTGATAGAGTGTATCGTACCGTGGTGTAAACTCTTGCAGGCAAATGTCTCTCTTTCTGCGTTGGGGAAATTGTTGCTGTCGGCTTTGGAGACACAGCAGTCACCTGCAGATTGTGAGCGCACAGACAGTAAACAGACAATAACAGTCAACCTAAACACAAACACATGCACCGACGTGCCGCTGCAGACGGATGCACGCTTTACCCTGCGTGCAGCGGCAGACGTCGTCTCTGCAGATCTGAGTGAGCGCCTCCTTGTCCTCGCTGGGAGTGTAAGTACGACTGCAGCGGTGGTCTGTGGTCAGAGACAGGGGAGCGATATACGATTAGTTTCCAACCTTACAAGTCAAACAGTACATATTCCACATTATAGGTGTGTATGGTAAGGGCCAAATCTGATTATATTGTCTCATTTCAGGCTTTTTACGGATGTTTTCGAGATTCTGGGATTGAACTACATTTTAAAAAGCCTCACAATGATTTCGTCCAAAATTGATCTTGAAAGACTGGAAGGGACGAAGGTGGGACTCAAGGTTGATGCACAAATTCACTGCTCCACGAAGTATTTCTTCTATTATCATGTGGATATCTATTTTTATGTCTAAGGTTGTTTTAGCCTACCTGGGTTGTAATACTCATAGACTGTAACTGAGGATGGCTGCAGGAGGCCAACTCTGAAGCTCTGCTGAAGCCTGAAGATCAGGATCTCTGACTCTTTGTGAGAAACCTGAGAGGAAGAGAGGGAGGGATGATTTAGTGCAACAAAGCAAATAAGCAGTAACATTATATTTTTTTAGTTTAACAAGCCAGAGCTCTCAAAGCTACCAAATAGCCAGCACTGTGTAAAAGACGTGTTGACTGAGTTACACCCAGAAGACTTGGTAAAAGTTACCCAGATAATGCTGTAAATCTACTTCCTCGAAGATGCACATAAATAGAGACATATATAAATGCAAAAACAGAATTAAACTGATCAATTTTTAAACGGAGGAATAATTTTGTAAGTAAAGCTCTGTCTGGCTGCACTGAAATGAATCAGACTCTGGTTAGGAGTGTTGTTACCTTAAACAGGTGGATGATCAGGGAGCCTCTGTCACTCAGGTTATCCACAATCTGGAAGTTATTGATGTAACGGTCCACTGAATTGGACAACTGGAAACACATATATCACAATTAGTAAAGCATTTGCAACCTGATAAATAGGTTTAATATTGATAAAAGAAAGGACTTTTTTTTTTTTTTGCTTCAATTATAACAACTTAATTGTTTTTCTTACAAAATAAAAGCAGGAACTAAATGTAAAATAAGTGGAGATCTCCAGGACACAAGAAAGCTAAAACTTAACCTGGATAATTTGTATCCACGTAAACCTTCAGATTATTCAAGTACTAGTACTAAAACTGATTACCATCTCCA
This sequence comes from Embiotoca jacksoni, assembly GCF_022577435.1. Taxonomy (NCBI): domain Eukaryota; kingdom Metazoa; phylum Chordata; class Actinopteri; family Embiotocidae; genus Embiotoca; species Embiotoca jacksoni. The sequence goes on along the minus strand of NW_027185392.1, from coordinate 21,239,754 downwards.
GGTCTGAGTTTTCTGGGGTGAAACCTGTGGGCAGACTGATATCAAGAACCACCATCCTGACATCTCTGGGTCCTAAAGCCCTGCACAAGAGGGAGAGAACAGCACTGTGAAGGACAGTAAATCTGAGAGAACATCAATACACAACACGTCAGCCACTGATCTGATGTGACTCCTCATGTATGTGAGTAACAGCGTTATCAAATGGAGTCAGAAAAACAGAAACATCTATCATGAACAATGGAGGTACTAGTTATCATGGTGATACTTCACCCTTCAAATAAAGAGCTATTTTGAGTGACAAGAATATTGCCCACAGAGTCCTGACCTCAACATCATGGAGTCAGTCTGGGATTACACGAAGAGACAGAAGACACTCAGATGGACTAAATCCACAGAAGAACTGTAGCAAGTTTTCTCAAAAGAGGCTTTGACCAATCTTGAAAAACTGTGCATGTGTACTTTGGAAAAGATAAAGGCTGACCACACCAAAATGATTTATTCTGTTCTTGGTTATTGATAAATAGAGACTATTCACATTTATTGGTCCCTGAAAGTTCCCACAGAGCTGAACATCTATAACAACAACTTACCTCACTTTGATGGTCATCTGGTAGGACTTCTCTACATCTGCTGGAGGCTTTTCTGTTATGAGGCAGAAACAAAGCTTTAGTTAATGCATAGTTTTAAATCCTATCTGCTTTACTTGAACGCATGTAATACAGCGTATCAGTTTAAAAGTCTCTCTGCATCAAGCTATTCTGTCAAGTTGTAATCGCGGACTGTTTTATGCTCTTTGTTTCTAACATAAATGAAAAGGAGAATTCTATTTCACGACTTTTTGACGATAAAAGTGACTTTACGTCATCTGAGATGGAAAGAAAAACAACACTGAGGACCTTAGACATCCTGCATAAGTGAGTGTGATAACTTGAGCTACCGCTGGATTCTTCGATAGTGACGCTGAGTTCAAAGTCCCTGCAGGGCATTTTCTCGTCCACCTCATGGAGCTGGTTGTAATAGGTCACCACCTTGGAGGAAATTCAAATAACAAAAGAGCAAAAGACACAGAACAGAAATAGATGAATCTAAAATGCATCATGGGCAAATGTAAGCATTAACATAAGGAAATCAATCAGTTCAAAACTACATCTTTCTGCATTTCTGTTTCCCCATGCCATGAAACTAAGTGAATAAGCCCAATATGGAATCACATAATTCAGGTGATTGTCCATTTATTTGCATGTCTGTAAAAAAACTAAATCATTTAACCTCTACAATGTTACTGTACCTCCAGTATTCCCTCTCCGTTTCCTCGAGCCTCCACTTCCAAATCAAGATCAGTAGGCAACTACAGAACAAAAGCAAAAGAGAAGAAGAGGAAAGTGTCAGTGAAACACATCTAATAAAGATACATCAAAAGTACACAACCTGGTCTCATTTCACCCAGTAGTACTCCATATGTCCTCTAAGCTCACAGTTTGAGGTTACAAAACTCATCCCTGAGCTGCACTGAGTCTCTTGAACTTGTCAGGGTTGACAGTCTTGTATTGTCTCTCACCCTGGAGGAGCGAGCAGCGTAGGCTGTCTTGGGGTTGAAATGGTAGGGGATTTGCCTGCGTCCTTTTATCCTGATGTCCACATCCAGACTGATGTCCTCAGGAGGAGGCTTGTTGATCAGGTACTCTGACAGCGCCTGCAGAACCACCATGGTGGACTGGGAGAGGCCAGAGAAGGAAAACAGAGGAACACATAACACATTTTGATAACATTGTCATCTTTTTACCTAAAGGAATATATTGTCATTTGATCAGTGCTATTTGATTAACAAAATGATAGCTCTTTATTTATTTTTACCATTTGGTATGATTTTAAAAAGTAAAGTTAATCTGCAGAATATCTTTCCGCTGAGCCTTCCCCTGCTCGTACCTGAGTCGAGCCAAAGCCTCCTCCTATTCTTCGCTGGCTGTTCAGCCATTTGAAAGGTGCTGCTGCTTCCTTCATGTGTCCCAACTTCACCAGAGCCAGCAGGGCATAGCCGGTCGCCTCCAGCGTGAACAAGGTGTTTTCTCTGTCGGGCCAGTAGCTGCCACCTGGAGGAGACAGAGAGGACCAGAGAGACTCTCTGTGTAAGTTAATGGAAGGGGCGATACATTATCATCATCTGTTCTAATAGAGGCCGCACATATTACAATGATAGATCATTGCACCAACATGGAGCCTTAGACCTTCTCTCTCCTTCAGACACTTTCACTCACCGTGCTAACCAATTAAAATCCAGGAACTTTCTGATGTGAAACAACCTTGTTAACCTTGAACAAATGAACAAAAATACCTCTGCAGCTAATTTAATACAACCAGAAATGATCCCTGACATGTGCAACATGGCCTTTTCGGTAACTGCCACGAGTTCAATATCTGTCTAACTCCTCTATTAATACGTGTGCATCATCTACAAGCCTAAGCTGTACAGAAACCTGGAGACAACGACGACAGAGAAAGGTGGGATACAGTAAAAGAGGAGCAGGGAATAACTTAAAATAACTAATGACTCAGCGTTTTATTTACTTTAAACAAAATTCATAAGAAAAAAAGCATGTGAGGAAAATAAGTAACTTAAAAGGATAGTTTGACATTTTGGTAAAACAGAAGTTTGCTTTCATGCTCAGACTCAGATATGAAGATGAATTCTGCTGTCATGATATTAGGCCAGAGCCAGTAGGCGATTTCACTAGTTTAGCATAAAGGCTAAAAAAAAAAACAATACCAGAAATTCTGAAGGAATAGAAAAAAACTATATAAGCTGGACTTTAAAAAGTTATTGTATAAATGAAACAAAGTATACAGGATACCTGGAGCTGCAGCTCTGAATAAAGCCGGTGTTAGGGTCGAGGGATAAGGCGGCCCCAGCAGAGCCAGCGCATAGGAGGCGATGGCCACCGTGTACGGCCTCCTCCCAGTCATCACCAGAGCTCTTTTCAGGTACTCTGCTGTCCTATGCATCGCCAGCTACAGCAGACAGGCAGGGTAGAGCACCAATCATAAACAAGGACTTTTCAAGCAACAAATCAACAGAAAACTGAAAATAGAAAGTAACTTCTCAACAAACAATACCGTTTCTTTTTCTTGTGTAAATTACCTCCATATCCACATCTGGATCGCTGCAGCGGATCGCAGCCTGCTTGGCCTCAGCGAGTGCTATGAGGACGAAGGAGGTCAGCGTTGTCTCTGGGTCGTCACCACGGAGACCGCCCTAGGAGAAAGGGGTTGTATAAAAATCTTGAAACTGTAAAACCACATACCACAACGTGAAGTGTAATCTCTGAATAGCTGCTGTAATTTACTGTATTGTATATTTATTGATCACCCTGTTTTTGTTTTGTTTGAATTTTTTTGTTTTTGTTTCCCATAATGCCTTTAAAATGAATATATACTTAGTCTGGTGCAAGCTCCAGAATAATTATGGAATTTGTTGATGTTTAATCATAATCAGTAAACAAAAGAGCTAGTTTAGAAAGTCTGTTTTAAATTAGTAAAATCAAGTAGTTTGTACAATTAAGTAAAAGAAAAATGTAAAATATCCATAAATTTACAAATTCTTGAGTGATGATTGGATTTCCTCATTCAGGCTTTCATTAGTTATGTTCAACCTGTTTTGATGTGACATGTAGGAGCATAATGAAGCCAGCTGTCTATTGGTTACCCACATATAACAGCTGTTTCATCAAGTCATCATTTAACAAAATATTTAGGACTCCAAGATACAAAACGATTGAATCATAAATTCAGTTTATACTCTGCCTCGAGGCAGTTATTATGGTAATAGTTAATTTGAATGAATTAACAGGGAAACACAAATGTGTGTGTGTGTGTGTGTGTGTGTGTGTGTGTGTGTGTGTGTGTGTGTGTGTGTGTGTGTGTGTGTGTGTGTGTGTGTGTGTGTGTGTGCCTTTCAGTGTCTCACAGTCATGGTTGTAGTGTAAACTGGGTTGTCCTCTCTGAATCTTCCGGTACCGATCTGGTGTTTATTCTTCACCAGGTAGAGCAGAGGGTCGCACACTTGCTGCTCGTTGATGCCGACGATGGAGTGAGCCATGGAGAACACTTTCACCACGTACGCTGTGATCCTGACATTCAGTGAGACTCCGATTAGCCTCCAACTGGGTCACTCATGTTGTGTGACTTGCTCTTTGTATCTGATATATGAAGTAATGATTCAATACATTTCATTTGCTTTTCTATGGTATTTCATTTCAAATCTAGCACGGTCAAAGATGATTGCATGGATGTATTCAAACTTTTTTTTGTATTAGTTCTATTTATCTAGTCACCTAATATCTTATGGTTGTTGTGTAATAATCCACATTAGAAAGCCCAAGCCCCCTTCCTCATTGGTTTTCCACATCACCACTGAAAGTGAAATAATTGTTGCCTGTCTGGTAGATTTTCTTGTAATCAGCTCAATGGTTTTAGAGGTGTAATTAGAAATGTAAAATGGGATGTTAAAACAGTACCAGGTACTTGGTCCTTCGCGACTGTAGGGTGGGTAGGAGCCATCAGTCTTTCTGTATGCTAGCTGGTTCTCATAACCTGACAACATGAAGACATTAAAGATGGGAAGGAAGGAGCGAGATGTTTGAACTTACTCCCGATGAAAACACAACTTGTTCCAAAAACACACCCATCTATTATCCAGTTAGCTTATTAGCCATCAACCTATGAATCTGACTCGCCATTAACCACTCTGCATATTGACTCATGATGAGTGGCATCAGTCCATCCACTGATCTAGGTCATTCATGTAAATAGCATTTAGTTACCTGCTTACATCATCCATCCATCCATCCTTCAATTGAACTACCCATTTGTTCATCCATCCATCCATCCATCCATCCATCCATCCATCCATCCATCCATCCATCCATCCATCCATCCATCCATCCATCCATCCATCCATCCATCCATCCATCCATCCATCCATCCCTCCATCCCTCCCTCCCTATCTATTTGGTTATTTTCATTTTGTTATAGATATCCTGGTTTACAATAATAAACACTAGATATCCATGTTTCCTTTCCTCCTGTCTCACCTCTCCTGATGTATCGGATGGCCTCATCCTTGCGCTGCACCCCTACACTCTCCCAGCTGTTGCTTCGTTCCAGGTAGAGGGTGGCAATGAGCGGCAGCGTAATAGAGGCCAAGTTCTGCTCCACACAGCCGCCAGGCATCCGGATCAGAGACGCTAGAGAGTCCTCACTGATGGAGTTATCAATGCTGTCTGCCAACACATTTCCTGAAAGGACAAGAGAGGAGGAATCAGGAACTGGCTCATTCTCTGAGGTTTATTTTTAATCTTTATTACCGACTGACCTCTGACATTGATTAACGTCTCTGGCACAGAGTTTGGCACGACTGATTCTAGTTCGATTTTGCCAAAACGAACCGTCTGCGTTCCTGTAGTGAAACATAATGACAGCAAATACAAGTTTTTGTAGTTTGTAATTGTGTTTACATGATTTAAAAAAAACAACAACATTGGGTGCCTTTGTTAAAAGACTCAGACTGGACCAGTTGAACCAATAACACTTTAACCCAAAACTTGGAGTTTAAGTCAGAAACCAAATTGAGGTGGACTAGAAAGTTCTAGTTCAGGTCAGAATAGATCCTTAAGTTTGTGGAGCTTCAGGACAGAAATCTTAACTTCACATTGTTAATAGAGGTTTGTAACCCATTCGTGGCTGATTCAGAGTAGGAAACAGGAGATTTCTGCAATCTACCACTACTTACCTCCCTCAGCAGACGGGCTCAACACTACACTCCACACTTCAGTCTTCTGCACTCCATCCATCTGTTTGGGTCAAGAAAAGAGTTCTTAAAAAAGCAGAAGTTTGGAAAGTCTCTTAATCATTAAATCACTTTCTTAATACCTACATAGAAATACATATACAGGAAATCATGGCTTCATTGAAGGAGGGTATCATACCTTTTTATATTACATTATATCAACTTTTCTATTCTAGCAGCTGATTCTATTTATGTACAAACAAAGAATGTTTAATTGATTGATAGAGGGGACAAACTCTCATTAACGTTTTACCCAGATTACATTGCAATAATATTTTCTTCATAAAGACTGACTCACCACCACCCGAAGAGATTTCTGGATGCGGTCTCCTCCCGTCAAGCCTCTGCCAACCACCATTACCTCCAGAGGAAGTTTCCCGACCACCAACGGCACGATGGTATACGGCACCACTACAGAAGAGCCGGCCAGCACCGTCACTTCCTGTGTGTTTCTCTCCTTAAAAGCGATGCTGCACATGTCTTCTGTCTTCATCAGCACAACTCTTACCTGAACAGAAACCGGTCAGAGAACTGTCAGAAAGTTCTGAAGAAACCTATTATTTACTGAAGAAAAAGGAAATGCAAAGAAGGCACATATCTTACATGCATGTCATTTTTGCCGTAGTTATGGACCACAGCTTTGATTTCGACCTGTTCATTCCTCGCCACTGAATATGGCAGCTTCAGGTCCACAAAGAAAGGTTTCCATGCTCTGACATTGTAAGGCTCCGCAGCACAGAAACCTGTAGACATTGCGAAGCAGTGCAATTATTAGGCCTCACTGAAGTTTACTGTTCACCATTTTTCATTTACAGATCTACAGAAATATCCGTTAATAATCAACAATTCAATTTGTTTCAAGTCCTTTTTGGTTTGAATCAACTATTGTTGCTACAAGTACATTATAACGTATTAAATTGATGTTCAATTTAAAACAATACCAAAAAGAAAGAGAGTCCCAAAATGATCTTCGAACATGGCAACTTTGCCACGTACATGTCGGGGCTCTGTATGTAGGGGCTGTCAAAAATGAATGTGGGACACCCCATATTTTTTTCTGCAAATAATGTTGCATGCTATTTTAATAGCTTAAAAGGCAGATTTGGCATCATGAGCCAGACTTTGGAAAGTGTTGTAAGATTTGTAAGAGCCTCTCTATGATTGGGCATCTTGACTACCACCCTCCTCGTCCTCCTACCTGTTTGAGGTGATGAACTGACAGCCAGGACTCCCCACTCGGTGATGCTGTCAGGTAAGGCGTTATGCATGTTCTTAGTGGCCAACCTGTTGGTCAAATCATGTTTCTGTCACCAGCAATTTGGTCCAAAACCACTGCTTCATTTCAATAAATGAAACATGACTACTTCTATTGAAGAGCTGGCTAAATATTAATTTACAATAAGACACAGAACAAATAAAAATTGAATTTGGAAATAAAAATAAACGAATCAAATGACTCAATAAACTGCAGTTTGGGTTACAAAGTTTCAGCAAACAACTTGTAAAACATTAACTTGGTTATAAACAATAACTGTCCACTGATTTCACAACGCAAACAAAGACATGACACAGATAGTACAGAAATCACACAAACACACACACACACACACACACAGAATAACTCGGATCAATGTTGTGTTGATTTGTTCTGCACTTGAAGCTGTTTGTTCAGCTGTTATCACTGAGCAGACATGATGCAACTCAATGAATCATCAGTCAGTCATAGTGCAGCAAATATCAATGGCTGGATTTAGATAAACCCAAATGATGCACCCAATTAGTCCGTTCCAGCATTTTAGAAGGTATACTGTGCAACTTGGATAAATGTCCAGACACTGGATACACAAAGAAATTTGAGGTGCACACACAGCTTAAAATCTGATGATGCCCCGTTATTTAAAAAAAAATTGCAAATGACTGTTTTCTCCTCGTCAGTGTCCGTATAAGAGGGAAAAAAAAAATATATTTATCAAAGCAACATACTTTGGCTATGAATTTTTTAAAACGAGCATGAAAACAAAAAAACTTGTCAAGTCTGAGTTTTGTAGACACTCCCCCGTGCTGTTTTACAGAATCTGTCAAATTGCAGAGTTCAGTTTTAGTGACGTTGGAAACTACATTGTGTGCTCCTGTTGCCCCACCAAATCTCTACATCATCTGTAAGGAAAAACTTGTTCACCAAATGAATTACAAACCCAAACAAACTGAGTCACACTGCCAGCAGAGAGTAAACTGCAGTCAATTGAACACACTGAACTTCAGTTGAGACCTTTACACTGACACCCATATCGCACTGAAGCTTCTCAGCAAAGACTATTTTCAGGTTCACCTGTTAAGTAGCCAAAACACACTTAAAGCATGCATTTATGTCTTTATGGATGTTTTGAGGTTAATATCAGGTATTTTATAAGTTTGAAGGTAAGATGATGTTTTGTACTAGTCAGATTTGTTGCTGTTTTTTTAAGTACCCAATAGACATGTTTAATACAAAAAACAACATCTTTAAAACAGAATATTTTGCTGCTTTTTTCTGTCTGTGTCGAGGTGATTTCATAATGAGGTCATAAGACAACATTTCTCTGTTACATAAACGTTTAGGCTTATGCACCATTTAATCTGTATTATATTTGGATGTTGCATTTTATTTTACACACACAGGCTATTGTTTCATCTACATATTTCTGGTCCCCTGAATTCAAACTCCCCAACAAGCATCATGGACTCCTGAGTTTTAAAAAACAGCAGAAAGAACAGAAGTTAAACTCTAATGTCTGTTTATTGTGAAGCACTTTCATCAGGATTCAGAATCCAGCTATTCTGCGGCTTCACACTGTGATAATTTAGGTCAGATGTTATTTATATGCAGGTGGAAACACCTTCTCAAAACCTGCCCTCTCGACAAATACCTTACACATAGATTACTTGGATTTTTGTGGTGCGCTGCCTTAAGATTTACTTTGACTCCGTACTGTTGTTTGATGATCTGACAAGCATTTCGTATCAAGAATGCAGACTTTTCCCAGAATCCCACCATTTTTCTAAATTCTATTTACATTTGTAAATTGCTATGTCTTTATCTTCAGACTGATTCCCACCAGTTTTTGCTCCTATAAGAACCTATTCACTGTACAAGTATGAACGCAACATATCAATATAGACCAAACATGAAGAGTGAAGCTGCTCCAAGAGGAAGATGCAGTTTCAGTAAACTAGTGAGAATTTTGTGCCTCAGATGTAACCCGCGCTGTGGTGTCTTACTCACCCGTCTGTGTCTGCCTGGCTGGGCAGGTTAAAGTCTATCCACAGCCAAGACTCGTAGAACTTGTTACGCAGATACACTTCAGTCTCGTGCAGGTACTCCCCCTCTTCCTCCTCTTCCTCCACCCATGCCTGCGTCATTGCTCCTTCCACCATTGTGTCTACATGCATTTTACTATAGCTCACTCCAGGATCAGGAGGTCCACGCTCTCGCATAACTGATCCAATTCGTCCAGGTAGTCCATGTAGTCTAGGTAGTCCAGCTCCTCCAGGTTGTCCATATTGTATAAATTCTCGAGATAGTGATTCCCAATCTATTTGAATACATTCATATGATTAGCAGGTGTTTACCTCTTATTACTTATCTCTAATTAATACTTTGAATTCCCAGTTTGTCATCAGAATAAATGTTTCATTTATAATACTTTGATTTATGACCAAACACCTGTTGAAGTAATGACATCACCATCTGCCTCAGCTGCGTTTTGTGTTTAGCACTGCAAAGCAAAGCTGAGGTGCAATAATTACCAAAGTCAAAGCCGGAGGAAAGTAATATCTCTCTTGCTTCAGGATCGAAAGGAATATTGGGCCTGGATGGACGGGGGGTGGTGTAGGGCGCTGTGGTGATGGGTGGAGGGGTGGTGGGAATCTCGGTATTAAACACCTGGTCCTTGTAAGTGGCGCAGCAGTAGCGGAAAGCCAGGATGCACTCCCGGCCTTCAGTGATGTAGAGGGAGCGGCGCATGCAGGAGTACGGCATCGGGATCCCCCTGAGGCCATCTTTACAGCAGCGACTCTGCAGCTTCTCCTTGTAGTGACCCTCTGGAAGCAGAGAGGTGGGAGAGAGGAGGCCAGCAGAGTCATCAGGACGAGTAATCCAGTACTCAGTATTGAAAGTGAAGTTAAACTAAAGTAACCAGAAGGACTCTCAGTCAGAACACATCCCCAGGCAGTCTGAGAAGTGCTCCAGCATAGCTGTTTGATAAAAAAAAAAAAATCTTCTGTAAAGAGAGGACACTCACCCAACTGTGCTTTCCGCTGCAACAGTTCAGCAGAGCGCCTCCTTCTGACACTGCCTGGACACTGCAGGGCTGAGGACAGGAGAGGAGAAAATACCTTTAACCTTGATGTACAAATCCATAATCATTTTACCTATATCACAAACTATCCTTTTAAAAATGAACATTGCATAAGTAGAGCAATTTTGATTTGGTAAATCAGAATTACCACTAATAGATATAGAGTTCAATGGATAAGTTAATGGATACAGTTTAAACTGATTCAAAACAAGCTGAAATATCTACTTATGATTATTTTAATTTTTAGCAGAACATATTCAGGGTTTTCAGTTGAGAGTTATGGTATCAATGGAAGTTTAAATGATGTTAGTGTCTCTTCCCTTTTGTAAATAATCAACATGGATAGTACAGGCACAATAACTGCTATTAAAGGCAAGCTCACAGTTTAGAACTAATGGCATTATATCAACCTTCAGTATGTGTTACTGTTTTCCACAGTAGCTTTGGGTTCTGCACTTTTAATTATTGGTTACTTTGAATGTGAATCTCGTGTAAATCCAAGCTGTGAGTCACTGACACAGATCCCTGAGGGGTTATAGCGAGAATTTTTTTGAGGACTTCTTTTGTTCCCTCTTAATAGATTTTGTGTTCTCTTGCATACCTTCACAATATTTTGCCATCCTTTGCAATAGATTTTGCGTTCTCTTGCAGTATGTTTCGTTCCCTAGCAATGTTTTGCTGTACCTTGTAATATTTAGCTTATAAAATAAGTTTAGCATTCTCTTGCAATATTGCATTCCCTTGCAATATGTTTTGCTTTTTTTTTTTTTTTTTTGTCGTAGTATTTGATGTCTCTTCTCAATAACTGTTTCATCCTATTACTATGAATTTGGCACTTTGTGTGTTGTGTTAAACCTTGTACCTTTAAATGGCCTGGTCACAGTGTATTTTCCTCTACTCCAGTCCGGTTACGTAAAGTTGTATCAACAGTAGGGGGAGATGTTTGGCCTGTGGTGACCCTTTGATGCGTGCACATGTAAGCATGTGTTTGATTAAAACCTTTCACATCTCTTTTTGGAAGACTTTTGATGCAACTTTAAATTACAAACTGTTTATTACTTAGATTTTTTTTTTTGTCGCTTTCCCTTTGAAATCTATCTTCACCCAATCTTGAGTGTTTAAAGTTGCAGTGTAGGTCCCTGATCATAAAAAATGAGAAATGAAACAAAGAAAATGTGAATGAATTGGATTTTATCAGCTTGTCGGTTTCTGCAGAACGCTGCAGGAAGGCTTCTGACCGGTACACATAAGTGTGAACACATTTCACTGATCTTCAAATGTCTAAATTGGCTACCTGTCCAGTATAGGATTGATTCAGAAATGTGTATTATTTGTTTACAAGTGTTTAAATGAAAAATCTGTATGACTGCCCAAGCTGACCGTGCAGCTCCTAAGCTTTGGAACAACCTTCCCCTTCATATCAGGTTGTCAATCTCTTGTCCGCTTTGAACCAGCGTTCAAAAGCCGTTGAAAACCTATTTAAGTTTTTATGTACTGATCCTACATTTTTGCAAGTCTATTTGACTGTTTGATAAATGTGCTATATGAATAAATTTGACTTGATTTGACTAGTTTCTCTGACTGTATTTTTCCATCTCAGTGTAGGAATGTGATTGTCGGGGCATTACAATGGCGTCCTGAACTTTGGCTCGTAACGTCTGTTATGCAAGCTTTGTTACAAGTATAGATGCAGACAGTCCAGGATTCCCAGAATACCTGAGTTTGAAGGCCAGGATAGGCATATCCTTCTTGTGAAGAGAGACAACAGCCACACACAAGAGCATTTGATATTCTGTTTGTCCTCGGACGAGTCTGTCAATATACATCGCTATTTGACATAATCAAGTTGGTCTCCCCGGACTTCATTTTGTAGAGTAGGCCAGATCCTCGATTTCTATGACATAAACTAGTCAGTGTTTTGCTTAACAGCCTGACTGGAGAAGGTAGAATAAGTGAACATCTGCCTTCACCCGCAATATGTGAACAATATGCAAAGTGATATCAACTTATGTTTATTTATATTTTACCTTGAATCGTAGAACTTTAGTAGCGCTTAAAATGGCACTTACTTTTAGCACTTTGTAGTTTGGCTTTCTTGAAGAAGTTGTATTTTCTTGATTCTTGTTGTTCTGGGTTTTGTACCCTCATGGTTGAAATACACTTATTGTAAGTTGCTTTGGATAAAAGCGTCAGCTCAATGAAATGTAATGTAATGTTTAAAAAAATGTGTTTTCCTGTTTGTTTGTTTTACAGTATGAAGTTGAGATTCTCCTATCACAGGAACAGACTCGTACATACCTTGTCTGGTTTGTGTTTTGAACCCAGCACTGGAGGCGTAAAGTAGTCCTGCATCTGTAAACACCCCTTTGGCATCTCGGCCTCCCCCTCGTGTGCACCCAATGTCTCCATGCTCAACCACGTCCCACATCTGAGCAAAAGGTTATTTTTGTAGTTTTTATTTTGTTTTGTTTTGCATTTCAGAGGAGTGGTAACACTTTAAAATTATGTTTTGTTGGTACACATCCAAACATAACCTCGTGATTGGTGACACCATATCATGTCACACAAATTGTATTAACTAATGTTCAAAATTATTTGAAAAGAAAGGGTTGCTTCTTATTGTTGTCACTTTTGTGGCTACAATATTGCAATGTGCAAAATGAAGAACTTGCTTTTATGTTCTCATAGTTATTTTAACTAGCTTGTCATATTAAGCATAAATCTCTCTCTGTATAATATTCATAAGAAGAACATAAACATATTATGTAATATTTATTTACTAAACGCCTTTGCCATTTTTTTCAGTCTTACGTTAATGGATATTATAAAACACTTCCACCCATAAACAGGTATACATATACAAACCTTCGTCTGTGTTAGTCTGTCCCTTTTGAGAAGATACACAGCGTTGTCCACAGCCACCAGGCTGACCTTTGCCCCCGGGTCACCTCTGACCTGAAAACTAAATGTTTCCCCGGGCGTGTGGTCTCTGTCTCTGCCGTCCACCGGACCAACTTTAAGCTGTAAGAGAGAATACACGGAAAAAAAAAGAAATCAACACAGCAATAAACAAAAGACTGAAATCAGAGGATAATTTTGAATGTGCATCTTCATACGGCCTTTCTTGCTTCAGCTTAGGATCAGCCGCATTAAAAAGGATGCAACTCAGAATGTAAGAAAAAGGCTGACATTATAATTTTATATACTTAATAATTATATAACATTGAATAATTATACAATATTTAATATAGATGTTTTATGCGCTCTGATTGGTCGGTTTTGGTCTTTCCATAAGATAAATTAACATAACGTACAGCATATTAACATTATTACAACTCAAGCCTCACAGAGCCAAACTTGACCTATCTTCACACATACCTGCTGTACCTGGCTGTGATCAATACTGTGACTTTTCCAAATATGGAACCACCACTGTAAGCTCTGTCTGTCACGTCTGAGATAAAACTGCAGACTCACCCCTCGGGCACAAGAATCGGCCACATCTATCCAGATGGAGTCCGACACCACCTCCTCAAGTCCAAACCAGTTAATGCCGTAGAACGCCACGAAACGAAACGATGGCATCATCTCTGGTGTTACTGTCAGCCCAACGGTGTTGACCACCTGACCAGTTACATCCACGCGCTCAGCAGTTATGATTTTGCCTTTATTGAGGACCTGACAGAGATTTAGGGAGAACGACAGGAAATCATATTTTTTTATTTCTTTGATTTTTTTGTGGTTTTTTTCTTTGATTTTGTCTGACAGCTGATTGTTACACTTCTCCATTTTATTTGATATACTGTACTGGAAATATGATGTGCGGTTCGTCTCACCAGGTAGGTGATCTGTTTGATGACTTCTCTGAGTTCCTGCTGTGCAGTAACGATAGTGAGCTTCAGGGACACTGTGTCACCTACAGACACTGTGTTGGCTCCTGTGGAGATGTAAAGGAAGTTCTTATCGCGCCGGTCAAAGGAGACGTAGGGCTGAACAGTGATCTGATGTCTGGCCTGCTGCTCTGGTCTCAGGCCAGCTTGTGTGGTTTCAGCCTGGGAAACCAAAAAAAAAAGAACTTTACTGTCAAAAGATTTGTGATAGTTTTGACTTTATAACCCAAAAATGGATGTTCTGTTGTCCAACAGCCGTTTGCAGTCCACAGTGCTGCACTGGTCAAGATTGTAAGACCTCATGTCCAATATGGATATGAAAAATCCACATTGGTAGAAAGGTGATTGTTTAAAAGTAGCTTGCAGTCATACTAACAGTGATGGTTTGTATGCGTTGCGTGCTGGGCATGTTAATGGCAGCTACGGCGGTGCCGTAGGTGACAACCAATGGTGTGTCCAGCATATTCAGCTTGACTGGAACGTTATGGGCTGGGGAACCATCATGGTGGAGCACCTGGATCTGGACAGATTGGAGATAATTTCTCTCTGTGATTTCATGCATTATATTTTACTGACATTTTTACTCAAAATTAAACCATTGCAATTGACTTAAAACACATTGGATAGTCCTTACTCTGATATCCAAAGGCAGGCCCGGTTTGAAGTATTTCAGTGTGTCTTTGAAGAATACAACATAGGGAGACTCCACAATTTTAATGCCGGACTTTTCAGCCTCAACCAGATCACTTCCTGCACAAGTGGGATTTGAACTTGTATTACCATTTGTTGCAGCATTACAAAGGAATACAATTTTTTTTTTGCAATCCCAGTCCAAAAAAGTTGAGACGCTGTGTAAAATGTAAATAAAACAAAGCGCATAAATGCATTGATATGCAAATCATGTAAACCCATATTTAAAAAGAGCATTTCAGAGAGGCAGATTATTTCCTAACATCATCCATGGAGAACAACGGAGAGGAACCAAGGTATAACTAATGTTGTACCCCCGCCTCCCTCCTCAACTGGATAAACAAGGCATAACTATCTTTAATCTCCACAGAATCACCAGCAGAACCACACAACAACCCATCACCTCCATCAAGATCCTCCTCACCAACCCAGACCAAGCTGCCACTTCTCCACGAAGGCTTCTACGTGGACTTCTTCCAGTACAGAGTAAAGAAGGCTTCGGCCCCCACTGACTGTCAAACAATGTTAGCAATGGCAACAGTTCAATCACATATCCACCAACTGCACCAACCCGGTCACATGCCTCAGATGCGGACAAAACCACCGCCGTGCGCCAAAGACGAAAGAGAAGCAAAATGTGCCGACTGTGCAGGCGAACACTCTGCTGCTGCCAAATCATGTCCAGTATACATTTCACACATGACCCCATCAACCAGGAAACCATCATCTGCCAGAAAGCCCCCCCCAGATCACACCCCAATCACCTCCGTGATGACCGCAAGAAACTCGCCATGGATGACAATTAAATAGAGGACATACTCAAAAGTTTGATTTTGATTTGATTTTATACACTTTATTAATCCCCGAGGGGAAATTTCTTCACTACAGCAGGGGGGGGCTCTCAGGGGGGAGATGCTGCAGCAGGCTGCCACTAGCGCGGCGCCAGGTAACCTGACCTGAGGTGCATGTTTTTGGATGATGGGAGGAAGCCGGAGAAGTATCAGGAAACACACACAACTCAGCCTGTAACCCCCCCCCCCCCCTCTCTCTCTCTCATCTCCAGGACCAACACATCACCTCATCTGTACTCACTCCCAAAACGGCTCTCACAACCTTTCTACACATAAACATCAGAGAAAGCAAAGAATAACATGTCCACCTGCTCAACAATAAAAACATCTGTCACCTCAATAAAGAAAAGACTTCTGACACAACAGGCAAAAATCCCGATACCCGGTTTCAACATCGTCTGAAAAGAACGACAAACAGGACCCGGAGGAGGAGTAGCAATTCTCATTAAAACATCCATAGACTTCATCGAACTGGATTTTGGCCTATCATCCCAACAACTAAAAGGAAACGAATGTATCGCAATACAAATGGAACACATACTGATCAAACATAGAAAACAAACTCAAGAACATCACTCTGGACACAACAGTTACTAACACAGCCAACCCTGCTCCAGAAAACCATCCACTCACAAAACATGTCACTACTCACGAAATACAACTACACCTCAAAAAGATGAAAAACAAAGCACCCGGAGAAGACGGCGCTGACATCATCCTCATCAAACAGGCACCAGTCACCTACCTTCAGCACCTTGGACAGCTCTTCTCCACCTGCCTCATAACCGGCCATTTCCCCAACCCTGGAAAACTGCAATTATCACCATGATTAATGAACCAGGTAAAGACCCACACATCGACACAAGCCTCCTCAGCCACATTGGTAAACTCACAGCACGCCTCACCACCCACATTGAACATATGGGACTCTTAGGAATTCACCAAGCTGATTTTAGGAAAGGAAGAGCCACCACAGACAACACCCTCTGCCTATCAGAAGACATCCACCGAAACTTAAACAAAAAATAAATAACCCTTGCAATATTCTTCGACATTGAAAAAGTATTCGACAAAGTATAGCACAACGAACTCAAATACAGATTACTGGACACCAACCTGAAACTCCCAAAACCCACCCAATCCATCGTCTCCAGCGTCCTCAACAACCGCCAAATCAAAGTCAAAGTTGGTTCCGCCATCTGAACACCTTTCACCCCCCAAAGCGCAGTCCTCAGTCCATTCCCCTTCCTTCTGTATATCTCTGACATCTATTACCCCCCCCCCCCCCCGGAAATACATGAAATCAGCCACAAACAACCCTGCCCTCCAGAAAACCAGAAAAGGATGAAAGGAAACACTCAACACTCCTCTGTCATCCATCCTGCACCTGAAGAACAGCACTAAACCATAGAAACCCTGAACCTGTCACCTCCCTAATCACTTTCTCACAGCTGAACCATAACTGCATCCCCGATAATCTTCATAACCTGAGCACAACCTTTGTTTGGTTTTGTGCCTTGGTCCACATGTGTTGCTACCTCACCTCCCGAGTTCTCCCTCCACCAACAAAGCGAACCTAACATGATTAGAAAAGGGCTGAAGCCCTGAACTATCCAATCAGGTCCCTGTTATTCTAGTCTAGTCTAAACCACTCTATGAAAGATTGTGTGTGCAAATAGTGCAACAATCTAAGAATAATGTTCCTCAGCATAAAATGACAAAGCATTTGGGGATTTCATCATTTACAGTACATCATTTCAATAAACGATTCAGAGAATCTGGAGAAATCTCTGTATGCAAGGGACAAGACCGAAAATCAATATTTGATGGCCATGATCTTCTTTTCCCCCCAACACCAACATGCTCCAGTTTCTGATGACTTTGGCTTGTCCGCAGGACTAAAGGGCATGTTGGTACACATCTGACCCTGGTTTACATTGTGGCGTCACACGAATGACAGTATAAATCCTGACAAACTCTGGTCTGATTACAACACATTGGAGAGTTTGGACCAAAGAACACATAACAAGCTAAGCATTAACAACTAAGATCACAGGCAGCAATACAAAAACATTACATAGCCAATTTCACAATCTGTTCAAAATTGTCAAATATTTCTTGAGTAAAGATAAAGAAAGAAAGATAAAAGAAAATGTTTTTGTTTTAAAACACAATTTTACCCCACATTTATTTAAATGATTAATTATCAATTTTATTAATTACATATTACGGTCGACACTCTTTTGTTTGTCCTGAATTATGATGGATGGGAGGTGCTTACCTGTCTTGGTGAGGACAGAGGCCTTGACATACACAGAGTTGCCCACCAACGATCTAATGTTGGGGTAAGCTCTCTTGAGCTCCTCCATACTCAGTGTGACAACTCCTCCTCCTTCCAGCTGCAGTAGCAGACAAATACAGAGAATATTTTATTACAAATCATTTAAGACTATTTTGTTTAACCAATTATTCTAATTTTGACTGAAAACTCTTAGCTGACGGTCCAAATATAAAAAAAAAAGCTTAAAAGCAAAGAATGATGACTGAAGGTAATGATAAAGAGGAGCAAAATATTTGAGAGGCAGCAAACTATTATGACAGCTGAAAAATGTAGAAGCGAAAATCAACAACTATAAATCAGAGAATGAAAGTGATGAATTTCAGGGTGAACTTACAATTGACACTTGCTTCACTGAAGGCAATCTTTTCATCTCTTTGTTGACCTTCACTCCAAACACAAAGTAGGCCTTCCCCTGGACTGGCTGCCCGTACAGGTACCTGATACACCAAAAGGCTGAGTCACCACAGCACTCAGCGGTTTTCATTTATTCTTAGTACTCCTTTCTTGCAGGTACAGTGCATCCAGAAAGTATTCACAGCGCTTCACTTATTCCACATTTTGTTATGTTACAGCTTTATTCCAAAATTGATTAAATTCATTTGTGTCCTCAAAATTCTACACACAACACCCCATAATGACAAAGTGAAAAAAGTTTGTTTAAAATTTTTGCAAATCTATTAAAAATAAGGAAGGAAAATATAACGCGTACATAAGTATTCACAGCCTTTGCTCAATACTTTGTTGAAGCACCTTTGGCAGCAATTACAGCCTCAAGTCTTTTTGAGTATGATGCTGTAAGCTTGGCACCTATTCTTGGGCAGTTTCTCTGATTCTTCTTTGCAGGACCTCTCAAGCTCCATCAGGTTGGATGAGGAGCGTCGGTGCACAGACATTTTCAGATCTCTCCAGAGATGTTCAATCAGGTTGAAGTCTGGGCTCTGCCTGGGCCACTCAAGGACATTCACAGTTGTCCCGAAGCCACCCCTTTGTTATCTTGGCTGTGTGCTTCGGGTCATTGTCCTGTTGGAAGATGAACCTTCGCCCCAGTCTGAGGTCCAGAGCGCTCTGGAGCAGGTTTTCATCAAGGATATCTCTGTACATTGCTGCATTCATCTTTCCCTCCATCCTGACTAGTCTCCAGTTCCTGCCGCTGAAAAACATCCCCACAGCATGATGCTGCCACCACCATGCTTCACCGTAGAGATGGTATTGGCCAGGTGATGAGCGGTGCCTGGTTTCCTCCAGACATGATGCTTGGCATTCTGGCCAAAGAGTTCAATCTTTGTTTCATCAGACCAGAGAATCTAGTTTCTCATGGTCTGAGAGTCCTTCAGGTGCCTTTTAGTAAACTCCAGGTGGGCTGTCATGAGCCTTTTACTGAAGAGTGTCTTCCGTCTGGCCACTCTACCATACAGACCTGCTTGGTGGAGTGCTGCAGAGATGGCTGTCCTTCTGGAAGGTTCTCCTCTCTTCACAGAGCAACGTTGGAGCTCTGTCAGAGTGACCATCGGGTTCTTGGTCACCTCCCCGACTAAGGCCCTTTGTGCTCTGACATGCACTGTCAACTGTGGGACCTTATATAGACGGTGTGTGTCTTTCCAAATCATGTCCAATCAACTGAATTTACCACAGGTGGACTCCAATCAAGTTGTAGAAACATCTCAAGGATGACCAGTGGAAACAGGATGCACCTGAGCTCAATTTTGAATGTGATGGAAAAGGCTGTGAATACTTATGTACTTGTGATTTTTTTTAATTTTTTAATTTTTAATACATTTGCAAAAATTTAAAAAAAAATATTTTTTCACATCATCATTATGGGGTGTTATTTGTAGAATTTTGAGGGAAAAAAATGTATTTAATCCATTTTGGAATAAGGTTTTAACAACAAAATGTGGACAAAGTGAAGAGCTGTGAATACTTTCCGGATGCACTGTATGTGTAGTTGTTTTTATGTTGTTACAACATGTTGCCAATCTGTCTATTTTAAGAGACTGTTTCTGGGTTAGGATGTTGTTTTCAGGATAATAATTAGTTTTAGGTGAAACTTAGGACAAGTATAACAGGACTTTAAAGTTAACTGTCAACAGCTGCAAGTGTGTTTGTGTGTACAACCTGGCTGAGATCTCTACTGTTAGTTCAGTGTCATCCAGGCTGAGGAAGGACTTCTTTGGGGTCAAGGTCACATTGAAGGCAGGAAGCACTGAAACAGCATACCATGATAATGAAGCATGGCTGTATTACATGACAGGAAAGCTGCTCCAAAATATAACATTTCGGAAACATAGAGAAAACTGCTCCTCATGTTATTAAAAAAGGCAATTTAACTTCACCTACCATATTTCTTCACCTCAAACTGGGAGGTGAATGTGTTTTGCTGCCAGTGGTCAAACTTTGCAGTCACCAACCATGTTCCCTCACTGCAAGACATTCACTCATATTACAGAGAGTTCATAAAACAAAGGAAACAGATTTCTTGTCTCTTAAGTGTCTTGTGTGGCAAATTAACATGAATCCCTTCATGGTAGCCTCTGGTAGTTTCTCACATCATGCACCTTGAAATTTAAACCACATTCCCTATAAATTATGTTGCTTACCATTCAACACATCATCCGTTTCATTCCTGACTTTCCAAAATGAAAACTATGAATACTTTTAATTCATTAGAATTTTAGTTAAAAACTTCCTGGTATTTTAGTGATGTGTTTTTAGCCACTTAAACTTAAACTGGGGCAGGTGACGGCCTAAAATAAACACGCTTTGTGACCGGCGACATTTCATTTTCAAGGTCATTTCTCTGTAAATTCAGACAGAAATATTGACTGCATGAACCTGCACCTGTTGCGCTTCCTCAACATATTAGGCTGAGATAACCAACAGTCAGGAGTCTATCTCTCGAGGATTGTGGTTGAATTTTTACACTGTCTGGAACGTGATAAGAGATGAGCCAAAAAAAAAAAGCTGATCTTACTTGGCAATTTCATAGAGAGGAAACGTGTCCACATAGACGCCATCAGCAGCTCTCGTCCTGGAGATCTGTTTAACCACCACCCCATCTGGATTCTAAAACATACAGAGACGCCAGTCATTTAAATTAATACAACCTATGAATCACTATGATATTGACAGAACTCATATTTTCCAATTTTCTATGAAGACATTTCACTGATCCTCGTCCAGCTGATCTAACTGATATCTTCAAATAAAATATTGTTTTTCAGATGCGACTTTTTACAACATGAGCCTCTTTTTTTTCATTATGTGCATTCGTTTTGCCTCAACAACATCCTTTGGTTCACTCAGCATACATCAAATGATTTCACATGTACAACTGATGATTTGTCCTTTGTTTACCTGGATGTCTATTGTGATGGAGCTGTCAAAGGCCTGAAAGGATGGCGAGGACACAAAGGCTCTAAATCGAACTGGTAGAAAAGGAGTGAGTGAGGAAAACAGTTTGAAAATGATCATTTCAATCAAACATTATTCAGGCTTATATCTAAGATGCATCATTATTAGTAGTAATAGTGCTATTATTAGTTCAGTTTCTTAGACCACCACACTGGAAGGACAAAATGGTCACACATTTTTTTTTTACATTGAAGTGTTTTTTTCAAATTGTTTCAACCACAATTGTTGGCTGTCATACTCGTGGTTATTTTGATTTCATTAAAGTCATTCATGCACTATGATCTTTTATGTTCCATCAGTATCTTCAGTTCTCACCAGTATCACCGGGGTTGTAGATGGGTTTGTCTGTCTGGATGAAGATGTACCCGGACTGAAAGGACACCATCAGTATTCTCTCCTCAATGTGTTGACCCACAAAGTTCACTGTTAAATACACAAACTTGTTCTTTTTCTCTTCACGATTCAAACGATCTGAGGAAAGCTGGAATGAAATGAGATTGAGACACAGGAATGACATCACAATTAATCATGATGAAGACAGTTTATCTTAAACCTACATTTGGTCATTTGTATATTCAGTTTTTCATTTGTTAAACTCATGTGACATCAATCAGTGAATTAGTGGGTCTGCGTGCACACACATGATCAGAGAAATGAATAACAAAATAATATCTTATTTTCCATGAATATGCTTTTTGTATGTGCTCAATCTGTGTGTTCTTTCCCTATAAAACCTGTTATTTTCACTAGTTTCATATTTAGGTATGCTAGCCGCTACAGAGAGCTCAAATCTATAAACCCAATGTGGGAGAACTATTTGGGGATACATTCAAACAGGTGGCTCATCTTTTCTCTCTGTTCTGCTTTCTGCTTCACTTGCTGTTTATATGCACCGGCAAACATTTGGCATTATATTTTAGCAATGACAGGCAAAAAAAAACAACATAGAGCATGAACAGTTTCATGAACACAATCAGAATTATGTTTTACTTTCAAGAAGTCATACCAAAAAAACTACAACGAGGATATGATATTAAAACCATCTTAAAAGAAAAAAAAAAAAATCCACCCTCACCTCTAATATTTTGCAATGTTCCTTTTACAAATATTTGAGGCTATTAAGTCCATATTTTAGAAGCAGGTCACCCTCTATTACCCTGCTGAGTCACCTGTATAGTCTTGATAGCGTTGAATTTGTTTTCCACGTTGAGTGTGACAGAGTCCTCGAGGAGCGTTATGGACTTGCTGAAGTCCTGGATGGTGATGGAGACGGTGACGGGGTTGGACTGTCCGTCGGCCTGTAAGTAGATGTTCTCCTGGCTGTCTGTCCTCAGCAGGTCTGGAGCCAGCAGGGTGAACCTGCAGAACGCATGCGGGAGGGAAGAAGTCAAAATGTTTTATATTCTATTTTTGTTATTGACATTTCCATTTAGTAACATTATCACAGCCTATATTACCACCTTTACTGCAATGTGTGTTGCTACTGCTACCACTGCTATTATTGTAATCACATGTTCTATTGCAACCAAATACAAGTGACTGTCATTTCAGGAAAGAAACCATGTCCTGCAGGGTTGCTGCATAAATGGAGATGCGGTTTGTATATAAAAGTGAATTAATTATATTTATTAACAATTTATCTTTTGCTTTTAGAGTACAAAACATATGCTGTACATGTAAAAAGCTGACTACTAGAACTATATATATTGTTGCATATTCTAGTACTTCCCCTGGCAGAGTGAGGAATACTTTAAAACCTGTGTTTAGATATTTTTATTGGGACATCAGAAAATGCAATTATATTAATGATGTGTAATTGATTCAAACTGAAGGGAGGAGAGGCTGAAAGGTAGGAGAGATTATTTGCAAGAAGAGAAATATAAAAACGGATTCAAAAAATCAGAGGTTTGACAATATCATCATTAAACTTGACCAATCCATCAAATACAATTTAGTTTGACTGTTGCTTTGATGGCAGTACAACTTTGAATTTGATTAGTGACTGTACCTCGGCGAAGGACTAATTGCTTCCATTGATTTTGGTGAGCTGAAAAAACAAAACAAGACAAGTATTCATTTCAATTTGAAAACAGAGATGAAATAAACAACATGTGGTATCAGGACATGGATTAATATAGTATGTCACTTGGTGTTTATATTACACATTAAAATCAAAACGAGGAGGGGGAGTTGGAGCAGTAATGTGGGGTTACATACGTGGCATATATCAACTAAAAAAGGGAAGCATTAATTTATATGTTTAATGTCAAACACAGTGTATCCAACTATTTATCCCACAAATGAAAAGCTTAAACTACAAAAAACTAGATGATTTTACTGGTTTTTACTGTCTGTCCCAACACAAGAAGAGAGTTTTATCTGCAAATGTTTTTTGACTGATGTGGTGACAAAACCGTATTATTTTTCATAACGTAATGTGTAGTGCAGCTTTGGTTACTTACCGATGTCTGTCCAAGTATGTGTCTGATGATACAAATCTAGGGATCAGATTCAGAAATCACAACTGAAGCTGTCAGAGGTTAAATGTTGTTAACTGTCTGTATTGTATGAAGACGGTGAACCACACACATACCTGTCAGTCCAGTGGCGTCTGTAATGAACACAGCTTGATTAGTAAACAAACCTTCAAATATATATAAAGTCCCACAGTCAGCAGAAAGTGAAGAAGTAGAACAGTTTACCTTCTCCCAGGGTTAAACTGTCCATTTGAGTGGCAGAGGAGCATGAGAAATAAAATGTTGTGGAGCTTCCACCGAGCCATGTTGACTGGCTGGATTCTCAGTGAACTGTGGCCACCAGTGAGAGATCAGCTACTATAACAGAGCCCGAAGCTTCATCACGCACACGGTACACTAAACGGGAAGGGGAGGGCTGTAGTTTCTGATCAATAACTGACGCAAAAACAAACTCCAGGTTTTTTGGCCAACGAGCATGACAAAGTGTCCGTTTAAAAATGGGGGAAACTGACATCGATCCACACGCTGTCCTTCCCACTTTTAAAAGGAAAAATACTTATGAAAAAGTTCTTTTAATTTTGTCGAACCTAAACTAATTTAAATGTTGTTATGACGACCGTCTAGTTAGCCAAAGCTAAGACATGAACTATTACCACCATCTTCATTGGAAAAGAGAGAAAAAGTATTTTACATACAGGACCTCTTGTTTTCACAGTTACATTTGTATGGTGCTGACAACAGTGTGTATTAGAGGTCGGTACAGTTACATTTGCTGATGATTCTGTCAGTACAAAATCCCACAAAGACCATTTCAGCAGTTATCTGGAGCTTTTAAGGTGTCGTCACTTAGGAAACTACATCTGTTTAAGCCCCTGCAGACCCTGAGCACACCCACACAGCAGCTCTTCATTTAGTTTGTCTGATGAGGATTAGGACATGTGCTCAACCATGTATATGAATGTCAAGTTAGCTTTGTTTAATATGCTACCGAGATAACGTATACAGTGCATCCAGAAAGTATTCACAGCGCTTCACTTATTCCACATTTTATGTTACAGCTTTATTCCAAAATGGATTAAATTAACTTGTGTCCTCAAAATTCTACACACAACACTCCATAATGACAAAGTGAAAAAAGTTTGTTTAAAATTTTTGCAAATCTATTAAAAATAAGGAAGGGAAATATAACGCGTACATAAGTATTCACAGCCTTTGCTCAATACTTTGTTGAAGCACCTTTGGCAGCAATTACAGCTTCAAGTCTTTTTGAGTATGATGCTACAAGCTTGGCACCTATTTTTGGGCAGTTTCTCCCATTCTTCTTTGCAGGACCTCTCAGGCTCCATCAGGTTGGATGGGGAGCGTCGGTGCACAGACATTTTCAGATCTCTCCAGAGATGTTCAATCAGGTTCAAGTCTGGGCTCTGCCTGGGCCACTCAAGGACATTCACAGAGTTGTCCCGAAGCCACCCCTTTGTTATCTTGGCTGTGTGCTTCGGGTCGTTGTCCTGTTGGAAGATGAACCTTCGCCCCAGTCTGAGGTCCAGAGCGCTCTGGAGCAGGTTTTCATCAAGGATGTCTCTGTACATTGCTGCATTCATCTTTCCCTCCATCCTGACTAGTCTCCAGTTCCTGCTGCTGAAAAACATCCCCACAGCATGATGCTGCCACCACCATGCTTCACCGTAGAGATGGTATTGGCCAGGTGATGAGCGGTGCCTGGTTTCCTCCAGACATGATGCTTGGCATTCAGGCCAAAGAGTTCAATCTTTGTTTCATCAGACCAGAGAATTTAGTTTCTCATGGTCTGAGAGTCCTTCAGGTGCCTTTTGGTAAACTCCAGGTGGGCTGTCATGAGCCTTTTACTGAGGAGTGTCTTCCGTCTGGCCACTCTACCATACAGGCCTGCTTGGTGGAGTGCTGCAGAGATGGTTGTCCTTCTGGACGGTTCTCCTCTCTTCACAGAGCAACGCTGGAGCTCTGTCAGAGTGACCATCGGGTTCTTGGTCACCTCCCCGACTAAGGCCCTTTGTGCTCTGACATGCACTGTCAACTGTGGGACCTTATATAGACGGTGTGTGTCTTTCCAAATCATGTCCAATCAACTGAATTTACCACAGGTGGACTCCAATCAAGTTGTAGAAACATCTCAAGGATGACCAGTGGAAACAGGATGCACCTGAGCTCAATTTTGAATGTGATGGAAAAGGCAGTGAATACTTATGTACTTGTGATTTTTTTTCCCCCTTTTTTTATTTTTAATAGATTTGTACAAATTTAAAAAAAAACTTTTTTCACATTATCATTATGGGGTATTATGTGTAGAATTTTGAGTTGAAGTTAATCCATTTTGGAATAAGGCTGTAATAACAAAATATGGAAAAAGTGAAGCGTTGTGAATACTTTCCGGATGCACTGTAAGTTCATCATTCATATTAGTGCGCAGACTGGTGAGATCATGAGCTGTACTTGAACAATCTAAGCACACAGTCTAAAGTGCACGGCCTGTTGCAGGTTTAACGGTGGATCATCTGAGCGAAGTCAGGTGCATGAATACGAATGGGCTGTACTCAGTCTCTCAATAATCATCGGTGTGTTTTGGGCCTAATATGAAATAACCCAATGGCGGTGTCATTTCCTGTTCCCTTAAAAGCAAGGTGTGCTTGCAGCTCGGCACATTGCTATTTTAAAAGTGGATTTGTTAAGTTGTCGGAAAGAACTTTTCTCTGCAGAAGAAAAGGACAATTAAGACTTCCACATTGTCATCTTATTTTTTTTTTTTTTTCCAGCATGTTCTTGCGTGGCTGTATGTGTACGTTCGTTGTGTACCTGCATATTTAACATGCCCTTAGAATAACAGTGTTGTACTGTTGGCTTCAGACCAGGTTTTCGGTGATCAGTCGTGCAATCGATTCCCGCTGCCCCAAGATAAATTTGCATCAACAATGCACTTGACCACACCTCATTTCTGAGAGCAGAAAATGACAACTGTGTTGGTCTGAAACTAGTGAAGACGCTTCCTGCACCTGGTACTGCTATGCCGTGGTAGTACAATAGAGAGCCATGTTTATTTAATCCTTGTTATTTTTAGCAGGAAAAAAATACAGTGTGAACTGCACACTGTAAAATCAACGTGTTCCTTATCGTGTCGATTCACCGTGGAGCGACAGTTGCAACAATCTGTTTTGGTACTGAACTAAAACCCAACAAAAAACATGTAGTTTACACAGTATTTTATATTTAATCTGACATTTTGGGCATCAGAAAATCAAAATGACCAAATAATTTAAGCTGGGCCAAATAAACACGGGCATCATATAACACACGCATGCCACCAAGATCAAAATTAAAATCGTACACAGCTGTTTTGTCGACAAGTGACAAGCAGAACACATAAACAGTAGATGTCTGCAGCTGTGAGGAGCTTCTCCAGTTAGATCTCCATCTTCATGACCATCCACTGAAAACAGAAACTGTCCCATTAAGCTTTTCATTGTCCAGGGTCTGAATCCGAGTCGCTGTAGTCTGCCACCAGAGATGCGAGTCCTCCTGAACGTTTGCCGTGTTCTCTCTCGTTCCCAGAATCCTTTGCATGTATCAGTTCTCTGTCCGCTCCC
The DNA here is from genome assembly GCF_022577435.1 of Embiotoca jacksoni. NCBI lineage: Eukaryota > Metazoa > Chordata > Actinopteri > Embiotocidae > Embiotoca > Embiotoca jacksoni. Next base: position 21,212,298 of record NW_027185392.1, on the reverse strand, counting down.
TCTTTGGTTTTATCGTGTATCTCCTTGACGCCGCTGCCATTTGTCTCTGCTACTTTCCGATTTCCTTGCATCGGTGCTATACACGGACCCTCCTCTCTCAGCGTGACCTTCAAAATCTCCCCACCACATGTGTCAACTTCAGGGTGGGACTTTCTGCGCGTGATGTTGCCGCCGTGTTCACTTTTAATTCCAGGTGCTCCTGTGCGTTTGCGGATCAGGGGGCTGCGTGAGGAGGCCAGCGCTTTGGCCACCGCCGCTTCTTTACCCTGCAGACCGAGCTTGTGGAGCAGACTGCCTGCAGCACCTCCTGCTGGCGCTGAGGGGGAGTTGAACCATGAACGTGAGGAGATCTCTTTCCGCTTGCTGTGCTGCTTGTCCTCAAAGGCTGAACAGGAAGGGGAGGGGGATAATGAGGAAGTTAATTTTTTGAGGCAATTCAAAGATTGCTCTTTTTCATATACAGTGCATGAAGACTAAAGAGGGTTTAATGTTGATGAATTGTTCGCAAGGACCCACAGAAAGCTGGCCCGCCAATTATAGCACCAAAAGAGTTGCTACTGTCTGCCAGCCACAATTCAAATGCATACAGTAAATATATTTTTTTAAACTTTCTTCAAAAATCATGAGACACTGAACCAGTTTAACCGGTGTACTTGTGCTCACAGTCAGGTGTCTGGTAGGTGAGTAGTGCTGCCAGCTTCTTGTCCTCCTCCTTCTCTGGCAGCAGTGGGATGGACAGGTTGGTCCTCATCCTGACTGCATCGTCCTTCTCCTCCTGCTCAGCCTGGACTTTCTTCTCTGTCTGCAACGTGGATTTAAGCAGAGCTGTCGGCTCAGTAACGTTCTGTAAAAGCTTCTCAAGACATGTCAAGACTTTAAAAAGAATTGTTGACATGGTCAGATGCTTCATTTGCTGCTAGGATTCAATTTGATCTTCTGCAGATCCGTTTTGCACGTCACTGGTGAAAAATAAAATTACACCATTTATCAGAAACTGTAAAAACCTTTTTCCTTGAACTGATCGTGTGACGCTGTGGTCAGGAAACATGACCAAATCTAAGCTGTTGTATCAAAATCACCTTATTCTACAAGTCTCATTTGAAATTTGCACGACACATTGTGTAAAAAAAACAGCTTGGCACAGCCGGGAAGCTGAATGACTCAACGGTAGTTTGTAGTGGTTGTAGAAATGGAAATAGTTCAATAAGTAGAATATGTGGGGCTCTTTTTTTATTCCAATATTGGTAACACTTGTGGGTACTTGGAAAAACATTCTAATATTAATATTAACATATTAATATATTAACATATATATGCATACATATATTTACATATTAATTCCATCTTTTTTTCAAATTTCTTTAAATAAATTATCAAAGAAATGTAACTTGTATTTTTTTGGGTCATTCATGATTTATGATATTACCATGCCATGCCGTGCCATGATTGCGTTGCTTCCAGTGACGTGCAGGACTTCTTAGTTTAGTGAAAAATGAGTTCAGATGCACCAGTTAGCAATACGGGAGATCAAGCTCTTACTCTGAACTTCCTGCGGAGGGTGCTGTTGAGCTGGAAGTCGTCCTTCCAGCCAGACTGGTGGTCCTGGATCTCCACCAAAGAGGGCAGAGCCTTTTTTAGCTTCTCCTTGTCTTTCCCACCGTGGTCCAGTTTGAACATGGCATCCGTCTCCAGCTTCTCCTTCTCTGCCCGCTCTGTCCCAAGTGGCAGAAGAAAGGTTAAGCAAAAAAAATAAATAATGGGTGGCAAAAAAGTAGCTCTGTTTTGGGAAAGAAAAATGTCAAGCAGCTTCTTAAAACCTCAAGTAATTGAAGACAGATATCTTCGGGTCTGATGTGTGCTGTGTAACGGCCACTGTATGATCTCGGTGTGACAATTTTCTGCCTACTGTCCACTAGCGAGCGTCACAGTACGAAGATAGAAACTGAGAAAACATCCGATTTTTGATCAATAAACTTGAATCTTTTACCTGTGGTGAGGATCTGCTCGTTTTCAGCCATGTCCCAGCGTTCCTCCTTCCTGTTCGCACCGCTTACAATGACGTAGTCGCACGTTGCTGGGTCTGTCTGCATCTCAATGTGGTTAACACACAGGTGACACTTCATCCTAAACCTGGTGGAGGAGACAACAGGATTTTAAAATTCTTCACTTGTGAAGAGGTTCATGATCCATTTCTATTGTTTGGAGACAGAATGTCAACTTCACCAAACAGTGTATAGTTCGGATTTCTCGTTGACACGACAGCAAGACCGTGTTGTTCAGCAGTCCGTCTTTGTTTACCTGTAGATTGGCGTGGTGTAGTAGTTGCCCACTTTCTTCTTCTCAGCATTGTAACGAACCCCTGTACAAACACAACATCAGTGTTATGCAAATGTCAAAATATTCTGTAAGAGATAAATAAACATGTTGTTCTTCAAACTTACCCATTCCAATGTGATTTTTGCAGCCATCACACCAGATGTTGTACGGCATTTCAAACCTTAATGAACAAAAACAGTCAGTTAAAAACGCCGGTTCTGATAAAGACTGCAAGTACTGTTTCTTCCCCTCAAATGTTTTACACTGCAGCATTATGTGTTGTATAATACGCAATTAAATTTATGGTCCTTAATTGTACCCACATTGATCAAAGAAAAGCACAGTTGCAGAGTAACATCTGGACTTTTCATTTGATTGTGTGAATATGTTGTTTGAAAATTATAACAGACAAAAACATAGAAATGTAACATATGTGATAACATATCAGTACCTGACGCCTCACTTACAGGCGTTGCATAGACGCACAAAACTGTCTGATGGTCTTTACCCGATATTAAGCCTGAATATTCTGAGAATATTTAAACCTTGTTAATGTGGCCAAATGATCACGACAGTTCTTTGTAGAATACCAAGATATTATTAAATAGTGTACGTAGTTTAAGTTTCAAGTGTGAAAGCGCTTCGCTTTCGTGCACAAAGCGTAGCATAATGGAGACCCTGCAGTTGCAACGCCGTCACTACTGCAGCAGCATCACCACCTCACCAAGCACCTCAACGTCTGTCAGAAAAACTCAATGTCCAGGTTTTCATCTCCGTCGTTGAGACAATTCACCAAAGAACCACGTGGCTAATTATTTATGCATCAACCTTTACAATTGGCTTTGCACTGAACATGTATGGTTGAATGCCAGGCGTGTTGAAGGCGGGGTTGGAGGTGGATCTGTGCACGCACATTTCCACAAGGATTGTGATTTATTAAAGGGGCATCGTGTGCAGGTGTGCACGCACATGGTTTTGTTCATCTTAAAATATTTTCTTTGCACACGCCATTTTTTTGTCTTTTTTTTTCCACAAGTACCGTTTTAGTATAGGTCCGAAGCAATGTTTTTAAATGAGGTCCCTGAATGAAAACTCGATAATCATTTATCATCTAATTGCATCTAATATCCAGCCAACATCAGTTCACCATTTCTGCATACGAGAGTGAACGAACCTGATGATGAGGATACCCTGGGACAGTTTCCTGGCCCTCTCCCGCAGGGCGTGAGTTCCATGGTAGCCATTGAGGGATCCGTGCTAAAGACGGGGAATTCAAAGATGGAAGTCAGCACCTGCTGGACTGGAATAAATGACACGCAAATGTCTGCACGATCATACACACCTTTGCTGGATCAAAATCGGGAGGGTAGTACTTGTTTGTTCCTTTTCTTTCACCCTGTCAAGAAAACAGTGCAGGACGCTCGGTTAATAAACAATACCACCCGTGTATTTCAGCGCGCAGTCCCACCAGAGACAGATGAATTGTCCAATGAATACCAATCAGGGGTTACCATAGCGACGACTGGACCTCCTCTCCTGTTGTGGATTCACCTCCTTCACAGATATAAATGAAGTCAGGTCTGTTAACACACAACAACAGTGAGTTGGACTAAAAGTAACTGGATGCATTCAGACTTTAACCTGCTGAAGGAAGCTCTGGCAGTTTATCCTCATTGAATGATGAACTCGGATTAAACATGTCCGGCCACAGAAAACAACAAGAACATGTTCTACTTGTTGTTTTCGGGTTTAGAAGACAATTAAAACGATTTGCAGATTTATTGAACCAATTTATTACGAAGACGCGCATCGTAACTTTTAAAGGATGGTTAAGTAAGTTTGTCTTTTGCATCAAACAAGAAACAAGCGTAGTTGAGTTCTAATAATATCAACCCAAACCAGTCTGATAGTCTAATTAATCTGATATCATCATAAATCTGATAAACAGCTCAGTTAACGTCGTTAAAAAGGTTTGATTCTGGTCAACACGTGAAAACAGCTGTTCAAGGTCCCTGACGGAGTCAACAGTGTGCAGCAGCAGCAGCCTCGTGACTGACGGGTCCACGGAGGACACGTGTCATAGTTATTGAAACGTCCCTCGGACACATGAAGCTGCTGGTTGTTGTCACATCTCGATGTTTGATCACAACACAGCAGCCAGAGAAACGCTAACATTAGCAACAATTAGCTTACCAAGTAACGTCAGCGTCCCGTTTGCGCAAATATGAGCAGCATGCGACTAAATGTCAGACGGACACACAAATCAGCTGCGCTGTACTTTGTCCTCCTCTGCTGCCATGTTAATCGGTGGCGACAAATATAAACTCTACTTACAAACAAACGTTACCGTCGCTGCACAGCTCACAACCAGAGGGCCGATGGGTAACGATGACGTAAAGCGGAAGTGACGTCGGGCTGAAGAGGATTGTGGGAAGTGCCGGTGTCGGGACGGACAACGTGCTCGGAGCGGACGGAAACCGTCTCAACCCACGTCAGCTGTCACTTCTCAATGCCGCAGAGATGGACGTGAAAACGGAGCCGCACAAACGGTACATTTGCTCGTTTCCCGGCTGCTCGGCTGCTTACAACAAACAGTGGAAGCTGGACGCGCACTTGTGTAAACACACGGGAGTGAAACCGCACTCGTGCGAGCACGAGGGCTGCGCGAGGTCCTTCTGCAGCCCGTATCACCTGTCGAGGCACGAGCTCAGTCACAGCGGAGAGAGGCCTTTTCGCTGCACCGTCGACGGTTGCACGGAGGCCTTCACCACCAACTCCAACCGGACCAGACACGTCAGCCGCGCTCACAGCCAGGAGCAGAAGAAATACGTCTGCAAATTTGAGGGCTGCGGGCTCGACTTCAAGAAGAACAAGCAGCTGAAGTCCCACATGTGCGAGCAGCACACGGAGCTGCCTCCTTACCGGTGCACCTACGAAGGCTGTCGGATGCGATTCACCTTCCCCAGTAAACTAAAGCGACACGAGAAGGTGCACAGAGGGTATCCCTGCGAGGAGGACGGCTGCACCTTCACAGGAAAGACCTGGACAGACTACCAGAGTCACAGGCGGGAGCAGCACAGGCTCGTCCTCCCGTGTGAACACTGTAATAAGGTGTTCAGGGACTCCTGGTTCCTGCAGCAGCATCAGCACGTCCACTCCGAGACAAGAGTGGTCCTCAAGTGCCCCAGGGATGGCTGCGACCGGTCGTTCACCACCACCTTCAACCTGCAGAGCCACGTCAACTCCTTCCACGAGGAGCTGAGGCCGTTCGCCTGCACCCACCCGGGCTGCGGGAAGACCTTTGCCATGAAGCAGAGCGTCCAGCGTCACAGGGTTGTCCACGACCCGGCGAGGAAGAAGCTGAAGAAGCCTAAAGCCAAACGATCTCTTGCTTCCAGGTTAAGCGGTTACAGTGAAACGAAGAGAGTCGTGTACAAAAAGCACCGGGAGCCTGAATCGCACAGGGAGTCTGCACCGGAGGACGCCGACCGACCTGGTCCTGTTGAGTTGGTGTCCCTCCTGCAGGACACGGCCTTGCTGTGCAGCCCTGCTGTGGACCCACACGGAATTACTAACGCCCTGACTACACCGTTAATTGTGTAATGCTGATGGGAGCGTTTATGATTTGTTGTCATTTCTGACATTGTCAGTGGAAGTCTCGGCGTTACAAAAAGCTGCGGAGTCATCCAAAGTCACAACGTTTTGTGGCTTTTTGGTTTTGTTTGGTTGGTAAACTGGAACTAAACAACAAACCGAGATCATTTATTCTTTCAAAATGAAGTCCACATACCCGGGAATGAAAGCAGCTCCTGGTGGTTCTTCTACCTGGATCATGTAAACCAGTGTTTCTTAGTTTTTAAATAATGCTGTTGAGTCATGACAATCATGATATTTGTATTGAAGAGAAATCTATTTTGTAAAATTGTGTATGAGAATGTGAGTTTTCTTTTGTTTGTATTAAAAAAGTCTTACTTGGGTATTTCTATAATTCAGCGCTCTTACATGGTCTTTTAAATCTCCTGGGCTTCTATGGACCCTACTTTTTAACCATTTTCATCACTTCTTATTCATTAGGTCGTTTTGTATAGGGCTCAAACAATGACATTCAATTTTGACATTGAAAACAACATGACACTGACATTGAAACTCCTGTAAAAAGCTGTATTGGCATTACAACTTCCCATAGAAAATAAAACAGGCGTTAAGAAATTAGACTTTTATGATCAGAGTTTTTTTTTCATGTCTGCCTTTTTTCAATGGCAGTTTTTTTTTTTATATGCTCTCAAACTCACTTGCAGTTTGAGTGCTCAGCAGCGATGTATGAATCCTCAGGCCTTCCCAGGCGACATCGGAAGTCGACTCGGTTTATGTCCTCTGAACAAACAATGAAAATAAATGCAGCCCCACGTTCCAGTGTTCATATCTGACACGATGCTTTCACGTCACCGTTACGTTTCAGCAGGTCTGTAAGTCTTGGGTGATTTTTTTTTCCTCCACTCAGCAGCTCACCTGAAGCTCCACTCAAACACAGGCTGTACATGACGCTGGTTTTACCAAATCCTGGTCTGGTTTTATCTTTTTTATTGTGTTTTTCCCGACACATCAGATCCACAGCAGTGAACATACTGTTGAACAATTTATCTGACAAAGCCGATCAGGTTCTCACATTTCAGGCTGTGAACATGGCTCACAAATGTGAGTGTTCAGATATTTACATACATCATATATGTGTGTATGACGGCCCATTAAAATGAGGCTCAGTGAGCAAAGATGTCCCGTTTGGTTCAATACCTGTTATTTAAACTCCTCTTATCATGTCTGTTTGTATTCTTGTGCTTATTTACTTGTATACTTTGGTGGTGTAGAACGAGTTCATTTGCATATAGAGCAGGGAAGTGAGATCTAGTCACTCAAGACTTATTTGGAGACGCATGAAGTGTCAAGTGGGAACAGACGGCTTAAAGCTGCTGACTTGTCAGCTGATCACGCCAGGACACATGCATGTGGATGCAAGGTGGAAACGGTATTTTTTTTCTAAGGTTGTGTAGCTACTGTGTAAAAAGTGGCACGTTCACACGCAGTAATGTGCTCTACCATTGCTACCATTCAACGGTGTAAATAGAAGTGGATCAAGAGAATTGTTAACATTTTATGTCCTCACTTGGAAAAGAAAAGTGGCAAAACTTGAAAATGACTAGTTTTGGTGGTTTAGAGATTAAATCCTAATACAAGATGTGGGTTTTTGAAAGCAGTGATGATCATATGCCTGCGGCTGGATATATTGATAATTGAACTCAGACAAAAGTAATTGTTCAACACTTGGAAATTAGGTTCTACTGCAAATACATTTTGAAACGTAAGAGAAAAATCTGAAATTCGGTAAACCCTCTTAAAATGATGTTGAATATTTGCTCGCACTGCATTGATAATGATATGGGTATTTCAGGTGACATTGAGCATTCTGCAGCTGATGTCACTGACTTGCATATATCTTCAACTAGAGGAGAGGTGTGTGTTTGTGAAATCACCTGCTGCACAGATAAACTGGAATGAAAACCTGCACATTCTTGTGCCTTGATGACATACGGTCGAGCATCTCAGCTCTGACCAACAGATTTACGGCGTAAACAGAAGGAGCTCTGTGCAAGTTTGAGATTCCCAGGCTAAATCCTCTCTGAATACTTCCAGTTCGTGGAAGGCTGCTCCCCACATTCCTGCCCCGCTCGGCTCAGACGAGCCCTATATGGACTGACTGTCTGACCAGCTCATTCAGGAATGCGCAGTCGACCTCATCCAATTAACAGTAATATAATCCGAAGTAACATGTCCTCGAGTCACTTCCTGTTTTACGAGCTTCCTACATGACTGTTAGAGTGATAAAACCTGAACTCGTGGAACTAATTTGTCTTGATGATACTGTGGCAGAAACACTGATCGATAACAGTAACTGTTCTTATATGTCACTTTAATCGTCATTTCAGTTTAACAGTTTCTAGTGTCATTTATTAGGTTTTATTAGGTTTTGTCTGGCCACTAAGAAGAAAATGCCATCATATTTTGAACCTTTATGTTTCCCAGTCATGGTTAACTTGAAAAATGTAACTTTATAAATTTATCCATTTTCAGTTTTGTACTAATAATACTGTACCCATCCGTCTTTCCACAGATCACATTTAGCCCAGTGTGCAGTCATACCATAGCAGTCTCGTTTGTCTAAACATAAACACAAACTGCCTGCAGTGGGTTTAAAAGTAGCTACTGTAAAATCTACATCCTGTCTTATTCTTGAATACTTGAGATTCTGCCAAAGATTGTAGAGTGAAAACGTCCTTACAGGCTACAGAATTATGCCAAATGTACAAATCTGTTTTCAAAAAAGTTGGGACGCTGTGAAAAATGTAAATTAAAACAGAATTCGATGATTAGCAAATCATGTAAACAAATATTTATTTAGAAATAGACCAAACACAACAGGTGAAATGTTGAAACGTACAAATGTTATTGGTTTATGAAAAATATAGGTTCAACTTGAATTTGATGGCAGCAAAAAAAGTTTGGACTGGGTCAACCAAAGACAAGAAAAGTTGTGTAATGCTAAAAGAAACACCTGGTGGAACATTTCGCAACTAATCAGGTTAATTAACAACAGGTCACATGATTGAACACAAATAGAGCATCCAAGAAAGACAGAGTCTCTCAGCCATAAAGATGGGGAGGGGTTCACCACTTTGTGAAAGCCTGAGTGGGCAAATAGTGCAACAATTTAAGAATAATGTTCCACAACGTAAAATGTCAAAGAATCTGGGGATTCAACTATCTACAGTACATAAAATCATTAAAACATTCAGAGAATCTGGAAAAATCTCTGTACGCAAGGGACAAGACTGAAAACCAATATTGGATGGTGATGATCTTTACGCCCTCAGTGGCACTGCATTAACAAGAGCCACAATTCTCACGTGGAAATCATTGCATGGGGGGCTCAGAAACACTTCTAAAAACCATTGTCTGTGAAGACATTTCATTGCTCCATCCACAAAAGCTGGTTAAGACTCTACAATGCAGGGAAGAAACCATAAATAAACATGATCCAGAAACGCCTCCACTTTCTCTGGGCCCAAGCTCATTTAAGATGGACTGAGGCGAAGTGGAAAACTGTCCAGTGGTCTGACAGATCAAAATGTGAAATAGTTTTGGAAAATCATGGACGCTGCGTCCCCTGGGCTAAAGAGAGGGAACACCCTTGAGCAGCTGAAATCCTATATCGGTTAAGAATGGGGCAACGTTTCACATTCAAAAGTCAAGTAACTCGTCTCCTCAATTCCAAAACATTTACAGAGTATTGTTTAAAGAAGAGGTGATGTAACACAGTGGTAAACATGCTCCTGTTCCAACTTCTTTTAAACGTGTTGCTCCCATTAAATTCAAAATGAGCATATTTTTTTCGTAGATCAATGGCATTTCTGTTTCAACATTTGATATTGTCTTTGCACTATTTTCAATTACATATGGGTTTACATGAGTTTAATATCATCACATTCTGTTTTTAATTACATTTTACACAAGGTCCCAACTTTTTGGGAATGGGGTTGTAGGTGAATATGTATTGTATTTTGCACATGACCTCGCTTGCCGATCAAAATTCTTGTCATTTTAGCGTCAAATGCCACTAAACATTATATATTGTAATGACAAAATGAGTAATTAGATCCACAAAATATTACTAAAGCATAATTCTTGAGAATTTAGAGGGAATATCCATCTTCTGGAATGGTGCTTTACTTATTTTTTTTGTATTACCAATATTTAATGTTTATGTAAGTTAAACTTTTTCAAATGATGGTTATCCGGAACAGGATAGGCAGCATGTCTAGATGTGACTGATGCATTAAAAATGCTGTCAACATTTTGTTTCTCTTTGTTTTCTTCTTTTACAGAAACTCATGTCACGTTCTTTCCATTCCTGTCTTCTGGCAATGTCGAATTCCAGACTGGTTCTTCAGGCCGTAATCCAAAAGAATTGCTCTATCTCCACTGTATTTCTCCCACCACCTCCTCTGCTTTCCCTCTGTCTTTTTATCTCTCACTTGGCCTTCATCCTCCTGTCTCTTTGAGAAGTGAAAGGAATGTGTCAGGTCCTTTGCCCTTTTGTGTGCTTGTTTTCCCTGCAAATTACCAGAAAATGCTTTCTGTGACAAGGGTTTTGATTGTCTGAAGACAGCTGGCTTAAGCAGAGCACAGTGCTACCTGAATTTACTATTTATATAATATAATATAATATAATATAATATAATATAATATAATATAATATAATAATATGTTTAGACAAGAGAAATGTGACAGGTATGGTTGAGTAAAATTGGGTTGCGTTAAGTGTTTTCAGCTGTTCTGTGTTTACTTTTCTGCATTTTGAAAGTTCTAAGGACCAGCCGTCATGTAAAGGAGAGATCAAGCAGTCCATATAGACTTATCCAGTTATAATTACACATATCAGCCGGCTCATTGAACAAAGAAAGATTTCACAATTTCATATCTCATTTTGTGAAACAAAATAAGTAAAAGTACAGCTTTTACCACATCTAATAATTTTAATCAGCGAATGGAAGTGGCTCGAGTGTCATCGTGTGAATTAAGTGTGAAACGTCACGTGTGTGATATTATGTGGTCATAATTACCGAGGGGATGGTATCCCCAGTCTGTTCGAGCAGTGTGGGCGCCCTTTTTGGGTTTTTTTCTGCCATCCACTGAATTCTGGACAATTATTTTGTCACACACACTGCTCCAAATGTCAAGAATTGATTTTCATACTCAAATCCAATTTCTGTGTTTTGGAAATAATTTAGTCCTGGTGCAGTTTTTACTTTAGCTTTGTCGAATTCACATGAAAAGAACACTAAAGAGAGGAGTCTGCATGATATCCTTTTGTTTACCATGGTCGAGGTCAGGACCTTGAATATTATGAATATCCCAGTTTGTCTGTACAGCATTGTGTTTAGGGGAGCATTTACATGTTTGAAATTGAATTAAAACTGTTTTAATTAGCGCCCAGTTACAGACTTCTTTTAAAGAATTGAGATAAAAGGGAATGAATGGAGGGGAAGACATAAAAGGGTTATTGATTAACATTCAGCAGACAGTCCACGAGGACAAGTTACAGTATATAATTATTGTTTGTAAGCATAAAATAATAATCAGAACCAGACTAATCATGTATTATTGTCCAGTATCGGTTATTACTGTTTAAAAGCTTGTTTAAGAATAGAGTATGTAGTCATTTCTCATTCAAATTAGCCATCAAGTGCAGGCTGCAAAACATTATCTTTCCAAGAATTCCTGGCAGTACATTTTTGGGGCCATTATTAGTTCAAGATTTAGAGATGATTCCTTGTAATTCACATCAACAGAGCTGTAATACATGAGAAATGGGTCTGTTTAACAGTAATACATAAAGTTAAAATCTCACTTGACACACTCCTCTTGTCTAAATATAACTAAGTGAAGCCAGGCCTCAAGTATTAGGAAAACTCAGTAGAAGGAATGCTCCTTGTTATGATTACAGTATTCATTGCCTGCATTGTAATGCATATTTTGTTCTTTTTGTATTGTATGACTCACTCTTCTTCACCATGCTTTCTTTACCCATGTTTCTGTTTGACCTCTCTTTTCCTGTTTTTATCTTACTAGTTGTCTTTTTTGATATTTTAATGGTGAATACATCATCAGTCTGAAGGAAAACACTTGAAACACTTGTCTTCTAAATGTACACTTATCCTGACCATTGTGTGTTGCCCTTTACACAGTGTATGTATTTAAATGTCCTCAGAATCAAAGTCCTTGAAGGTCTAGGAGTTGACCATGTAGTACACTGTCCTGGTCTGCGTCGACCTCCTTTACCCGGTCATCTCTCTGCTATTATCTGTCTAACAAGAACAGTCTGAGTGAATTAGTGTGCCTGAATAACCAATACGTCTTTGCTGTTTGTGAGCTTTTTCTTTTAAACAATCCCATTACAATACAATTTGCAAAATTGCATTAAAAAGCCAGGACAGCATTTGAGAATCAAGAAAATGTCCCTCAGTGACTAAAAACGGAATCTATTTGTCTTATCTTAATGTACTTGCACTCTCCCTCAGGAGGCAGGCAGGTTGGTTTAGAGCTGGCTGTGTAATGGCTTTGCCATGCTATCAAAATGTCTTGCATCCCTTTCTTTGGAATATAAGAGAATGCACATTCAAAACAAGGTGCCCTCTCAAGCTCCAGTCAGTACTTTGGACAATTTTCAATGAATTTACAGTGAAAGACAGACAGTGCTGATTTTCTCCAAGAGTTGATCAACTTAGAAGCAGATGGCCTCTGAATGAACAAAATGAGCTGTGACCCCAGAAAGATAACTGTGATTGTACTGGTTAACAAATATTTTGTCCCATGCAAAAAAAAAAAAGAAAAAAGAATAACCCTGTATCACCCATATATTGTTTTGTTCCAGAATACTCACAGGGACATTAAAAGCGACACAAAGGAAAATGGAGCCCTTCTTTGTTTGCAGAGGCCAAATGCAGGCACACTGTCACTTAAAAACAATTCTTAATGAAAACAATTCTGAAAACAGATTAGAATTGGAGGGTCGCCTATTTTAGTTCGTGGGACAGACAAAAATAGGTGTCAACAATAATCAGTGTTTACAATCATATGTAGTGTTTGGACATAGTAAACATTTAGGATAATGAAATGTAATTGTTAAATATTGCAAGTTTCCATTTGAAATGAATAACATTTTTGCAGGTCCGGTAAGCCATGACAAAATGTCAAACTGACCTCCAGAATAGCATCCAAATGTTTGGCAAGGTACAAATTCATTTGTACTAATTTCATATGTTCAGTCTGAATAATATCAGTTGCTAAATAAAGTGCACAGAGGTGTTTGCGCTGCACCTGGATGGCAGATACAGGGTCCAAATATGCACTTACAACTTACAAATTACAAATTCCACTGACTGCCCTACAACCATTGCATAATACACATTCTACATATTCTCCATGTCAGCCACACATTGCTAATGAAATCCCTCAATTTATGGAGCGGCTCAGGACGAGTGGCCCTTTGTGGAATGTCTGCTGAAGCTTGTTGTGTTCTAATTATAACCTTCTTTTCCTCTTTGGTGTTTAACCTTCTGAAGTCTTTGACCCGACGATGTAACATTTAGATCATGAAAAGTGACAAAAAGAAGAACACAGCAGAGGCCTAAAGTACATCTTTTCCACAATGTCTCAAACTGCCTTTTGGAGGTTTTCACCTCAGTTCTTTCTTTTCTTTCCTACGAGGATATTTTCTGTTTATGTGTTGAAATTATGTCTATGAATGTTCTTCTTGGCGTCTGCTTGTCGGCCTTTTCACCATGTCTGTCTAGCTGCATATCTGCTGATTCCTTTATCACACATACTTCTCAGCATCATCAAAGTGACATCACTGTCCACTCATCTGCAGCTATGGGAATCCATATTGCTAGTGTCCAGCATCCTCTGGCTAAACATTTTGGGGAAACTCACCAATAAACCAGTGATTTACATCAATGAGATAATCCCAACAGGACAAATTCTGGGTCATGCGCCCGTCTGCCCGCCTCCGCTCCCTGTCAGGCTCAGGTGAGTGGGATAGTCTGTTGGCAAGTAACGGGTTAGTGTCTGTCTCCCCCCCTACCCCTCCCTGTCTCATCCCTGCATCTCCAAGGGCTATATATTGGAGGTCGTGACTCGTCTGCATCTTAAGCATCCCTTGCAGAAATAGAAACACAGACGTGTCTGGTTCATTTTGAGCAAAGACGAAGAGCAGACTCCGGCGATGATGTCCCTGTTGAAGCTTGTTGTGATTCTTTTCTGCATCCAGAGTGGAGAGGGCCACTGGCTGAGATCACTGATTGGTAAGTGGAGGCTGAATGGAAGGTTTTGACCTATGACCTTTTGCTTTGAGAACAGCATAAATATAAATGAATATGCCAGTAATTTTGCACATGTATGAATGACTCTTTTCCAGATCAGAAACGAGAAACAGCATCTCCACACATGTCTCCAGATGAGGACAGCAGCAACGGACATCCAGCTGCAGAAGAGAGCCAAACAGAAGCTTCTGGAGTCGGGACATCTCCCGATCCCATCGTCCCGATCCCAGTGCGGTCTCGTCGCTCCGCTCTCGACTCCCAGTGTGGCCTGCGCTCCATCCTGCTGCAGGTTCGAGACCTGGGACTTGGGTACGACTCAGATGAGACGGTCCTATTCAAGTACTGCAGCGGGACGTGTCCCCATGTTCGCTCCAACCACGACCTCACCCTCACCAACCTGCTGCTCAGTGGAGTGCTCCCCCACCCGGCGCCTGGGGAGCTGTGGCACAACGCACCCTGCTGCAGGCCCACCCACCACGAGGACATGGCCTTCCTCGATAACTCGCATCGCTGGCACAAGGTGGAGAAGCTGTCAGCTGCGGGCTGCAGCTGCGTGGGATAGACGGCTCAGTGTGCACGGGTAAAGAGGGGAGGTGAGCGGGTCGGGGTGTAAGACGGTCTGAAAAGACAAAGCTACTCAGACGGGACAATTTTGCTGACAGGTTATCTTGTAACGTCTGGAGAAGAAGATTTTAATTCCAATCTGACATACTGTTGAGGAAGCTGAAACCAGTTCTTATGAAGTTACTCATGTCAAAATCCATAAGCACAAAATGAAGCAGTTTTTCAGGTTTTTTGGGGTGAAAACCTTCAAAAACCAATAGTTGACTGAAATGTTTGACTGCAACTTCATTTCATGAGCTCTATAAAAGTGAGCTCTTCAAATGTAAATACCCTTTATTTTATTTTATAATGTAACTAATTAAAATTAAATCTGATTCTACAGCAACCACTTGATCATTTTTGTAAATAATCAGACATGTCATTATTAAAGGCTTCAGTGTAATTGTGGGGTTAACGAGAACAAATGTGTACGGAGCTGCGTAGAAACACCTTATGGTTCCACAAACGCTGCTGATTGAAATTATTTACAATTAAGACTTTAAACAGTCTAGCCACAGTTAAAAATGTATTTATGCAAGATAAGTTATTTATTTATTTGATGCGTTTTTTGTCATGCTGATTAACTTATTTCATAATGTGCTATTTCCATGTTCATTGTGTGTCCCTGATAAAAAAAAAAATAAACATGTATAGAACACAACAGCATTTATGGCTGTTTCATTGGTGTAAAAAGACAAAATACATGATGTGGTTTCATTTGCACAGTTTAATCAAAGTGTTCATATAAAAATGTCTAAATCTTTGATACACGTACAAAAATCCAAGTCCTTGATCATTTTGTAAACTTTTCTGGTTAACTAATGAATTAAAATTAGATGCACTTGGGGATTATATACTTTGTACGTCTGTCAACCAAAGTTCAACATCTTTTTTTAAATTTTGTTTTAGTATTTGTGTCAGCTGGTTTGTTCAAGACTTGCTTTCCTTTCTGGAGAACTAAATCTTTGTACCACTAACAGCCATAAAAACAGATGTAACTCATTTTTGACCAAATAAATCATAAACTTGTTTCCATCTTTTTTTGCCTTAGCTGTTTGTACGGTTTAAATAAACTCCAGTTATGATTTTATTCAAGTTGAGCTGTTGATATTTTCTGATTCAGTTTCATGTTTTGTGAATATGAAATTTTCAACCAAACCAACACACAAAAAGAAACAATGATCAGTGTAGGAACTTTTATTATTTTCCTTTTGCCTGCGGTAAATCATGGCTGTGGCACACGCACTTTGTTCTGACCCACAACTAAACACATTTGTCAAGTATGTCAGCGCACAGGTTCTGCTGGACACGCTTAATATTTACTGCTGAGTCCAGTAGCAAAAACCTCAAATGGCTCCATGTTCATGTTGCTGTAAGATGTGTTCATACCACCGTTAGGATTATCAGGCAGACCTGACGTTATCGGAGTAATAGGAAGTAAAGTCCAACTAGAACGCAAATGGAGCTCATGACTACTTCCAGCATCTCTATGTAACCATCGCATCCTCTTGTGTCTCCTCTGGCTCCGCCCCCCACACCTGGACCCGGCCCTCCATGGCAGTGAGGAGGCAGGTCTCTGAGGGGTGGAAGGACAATGACTGGACAACTGCTTTCCCCACAGGCAGCTTCAAGGACAAAGACCCCTGGGAAGTGAGAGGCGCAAAAACATTTCACTGCACTTTATTTTTCAATGACATCATTTGGGTAAAAGATGGTGTAAAAACAGCTTTTTGTAAGTATACATTTATTTAAGCCATGGATTGGGACTCGCGTGTTTGACAACTAACTCCACTATTTAACTCCACGTGTTATTCTGTCATAAAATCAAGCAAGTTCTGCATGATGAAGAGCTGTTTAGCACTGGGGGAGGTTTGCTCTGAGTGCACTCTAGTTTATTTCTGTCCACTGTTTAACCTGCGTGTTATTATGCTTGGAAACAAATGTAAATGCCTACGAACCTCCACCAGGTCCCAGCAGTAAACGTGTCCGTCCTCGGAGCAACTCAGGACGTGGGTGTCTTTATTAGACAGGCAGCAGTCCAGCTTGTAGCCTTTCATCGTGTGTCCTGTAAACCTATACAATCAAACTTCAACATTAACGTCGTAACAATAAACTTTACAGACATAAAACACCGCAGGGGGTGGACAGAATAATGGAAACCTGTTCACAATCAGCAGATTCCACCCTTTTGAATCCCATGATGTTCAGTTGTGTTCAACTGGATGGTAATTTCTGAGATTTCCCTTAGTAGTATTTAAATCATTTGTTCAAAAGGTTTTACTCATTGGATGATTAAACTGTCTTACACAGATTAATATGATTCAACCATTCTATCTCGAATATGTTTTCACTGTGATATGTTACTTTTTAAGATGTTGACCATTGATTTTGTTGTTTGCGGAATTTGACAAAAGAGCATGTTTAGAGTGAGAAGTGATTCACACAAAAATGGGATGTCCTATTGAATCTAAAATGTGCTGTGTTGCTGTGGCAACAGGACACCGTTCACCACAAGAGAAATACTGAAAGAAAATGCAAATGAGCTGCTAAGTGCCTCAATGCAATTAAAACTATGAACCTTTTACAATGCAAACAGTATTTTTACTTTATGCACGACCCTTCTTTATATACAATTCAAAGGTGTTTTATAATATCAGAAACACAACCTTCCAAAATGATATTGTATTAGTGTATAATGTGATGGCAGTAAACTCAGGTGAACAGCACTCACTCTCCCAGCATTTCCCCGGTGCTTTTATCCAGAAGTCGGACTGCTGAATCTAAACTGGAGCTCAGGGTGCACTGACCGTCTTGACTGAAACACACACATGTAATGGGACCTGCAACATACGGAAACACACAAGACACAGGGCTCTGCATTTTCACTTCCTCTCATCACTACAACAATGAGTCTAACTAATGCTGCTTCTGCAACTGTTATTCATAATAACAGTAACAATTATTGTCATTATGCTTCATGAATGTTGAAAAGATAGCATAAAAAAGATTACTGACTGCTGATGAAGTCAACATGCAGCTGTCCCATTCTCAGGTCGTAGCGCCTCACTCTGCCGTCCACCGACCTGAACCCAAGATCGATATTTTTAAAAACTGCCAGAGCAAAAACAAAAAAATCTCCCTTCTGCGTAAGTGGTAGGAAGCCAAGTTTAGAGATAGTAAAACTGTGGATACATTGTTTTGAAGTGCACGGTGTAAAGCACACAGCACGAGTGCATTTAGGGCATGTCAAAATCCACTTTTGAAAGTTTAACAGCAGGTAATCAGAGCACAAAGTAAGTCTCATGTTTTAAAGGGGTCTCTAAATTAATCATGGGTGTGTTTTGGGTGTAACATGAAAATAAAACTGTCATTTCCCATTCACTTAAAAAAAACAAAAAAAACCTGTCAGGGCATCTTGGGGATTTGTCAAGTAGAAAGTAAAAACACCTCTCTGAAGAGTTGCTTGTGCACAGATTGATGTTTACAATAATAATCTGCAGCGTGCATGTACCTTGAGCAGCCGCCTACGTAAGCACATTTTAGTCTTTTTGGTGCTCCCTTAAAATAACAGTAAAACACTGCGTCACTAACTTAAGATCAGGTTTTTGTTTGTTAAGAACAGAATCACTTTCCACAGCCACAAGATAACAATGTGCCGGACCACACCTCATTTTAAAACCAACACACCTATGGGCACTCAGACGGGTGCGAGTACATTTCCTTTTTAAACAACATGCGCATTGGATGGGAATATGACAACTAAATTAGTCTAAAACTAGGAAAGACCCTCGGGTTGCTCTCTGTGCTGCTTTGCGGTGGGTGTAAGAAAGAGTTCTACGTCTACTGCGCTGACCCGGTAAGCAGCTCATGCTGTGCCACCTTGATGCTGCTAACGCTGTCGCGAGCTTCGTCTAGAACCTGAATGGGTTCAAATCGTCTGGATCTGGTGTCCCAGCAGCGCACCGTCCCATCTATGGACCCTGAAGGGTGAGAAAACACACACCATGTAGAACACACAGCAAATACATGCATACCCAGACCACTAATAACTTAGTATACACATGTACTGAGTAAATACTAGAACACCATTAGGTTAGTTATTGGATAAAGTTAGATAATTATAGCGTGGAAATGTAAACATTTGACTTCAGGAGCATTATAGCACAATAAATGTCCCATAAATGACACTGAATCTCTGATAATATAGAAGCGATACCAGACACAAGCTACAACATCCACAAAGTAAATATATGTACAACAGGTGCAGTACATAAATTTACTGAGCATTTTATGCAACAGAAAACTCACCTGACAAGATGACAGTTGCCTCCTCATTGAACTGCACACAGTTAACTTTCTGTCAAAGGAAATCAAGACAATGAGACATTGAACAAATGAACCAAGTTAAACTATGCATGAGCAGCAAAAAAAAACAAACATTAAAGACTTTTCAAATGAAATGACATGACAAAGAAAAACAAACAGAGCTCAAACTGACCCCAGCGTGACCTCTGAGTTTGCGTGTGACCTGGCCTGTGGCGACGTCCCACAGAATCACGGTCTTGTCAGAGCTACAGGTACAGATCTGGCTGTTGTCATAGGAACTGAAGAGGCAGCCAATGAGAAAAATGCTCTGTTATTTCATGCAGGGGGAGAGAGTTGTAGAGTGGTGGACCAAATAAATAATGGAAATAATATGCAGCAGAGTTAGAAAACAAAACTTGATGGTGACTTTGTGGGTGCAGTAAAGCATAGCCTTAACATATCATATCATATTAGATAGCAGTCAAGCAAATTCCTCTTTGATGGTACAGGTTGTCTGGGTGTTTCAGACTTTTCTATGCAGGAAATATATATATATATATATATATATATATATATATATATGTGTGTGTGTGTGTGTGTGTCTCTTCCGCAGCATTCGTCAGCAGTTCTTCGTTCTCTGTGTGTTCACACTAATTCGTTTTGCAATGTTTAACTCTATATTGCAGAATGAGCATTTCACTGATGCAGTGTAGTATCTGTGACGATTGTCTCACCCATCAGCATCCAGAACCTCGTAACCGTGGCCACTGTACGTCTTCAGCGGAGTCCCTCGGCTCACGCTCCACAGCTTTAAAGATTTGTCACTGCCACAAGACAGCACGTAGTTCCCATCAGCTGGCCAAGCAGGGAGACACGAGACAGAGGAAGGTATGAGCTAATGGTATGTAATGGGCGATAGAGGGTTCACACTCAGGCTGCCTGCTCTGACTAAATAAAATGCCTGACAACGACAACAAGAGAGATAATGTATTTCCCTTGTAGTTAACTGAACAGGTCAATTGTTAGAATAGACATGTTTTTATATGGGGGCCAGCTATTATAGCAAGCGATTTAAATGGTAATAGCTCAACAGTCTCAACTTTAGGATAAAACACATTTCGCCTCACCGTTGAAGCGGACAGCCCTGACAGCTCCTTGCTTACAGTCGATGGTCCTGAGGAGATGTTGAGGAAGCTGAGGAGCCTGAGGTCTGGGCTGAGGAAACGTCATCACATAACCTGTGTGGAAAAATAAATACATCATAATAATAATAATAACATAAAACCACACGCACCTGTCAGCTACAGGACAACGTCCTGCTCCAGCCATGTGTGCTTCAGCGGTAAACCCAAGTTAGGTGAAGAAGTTCTAGTCACGTAGAAATCAATGCATTCAACCGGCTTTCATAAAACCTCATGTACGTTAATAAACAACAACATAAAATGACGGAAGTTTATCGGCAACACCGGTCACGTCTCCTTCACACCTCCACAGCTCAACCACAGCATCGTGTGGACAAAACAACACGTTAGCGGGTTTTACTGAGCAGCATTAAATTGAACTCATTTTGTTAACTTACTCGATTGATTTCATGGAAGTGGCTCGTTGCTGTTCCCGAAGCGAATATTCAAACAGTAAAAGAAGTTGTTTCGCAGTTTGCGACCATCAGATAATCCTGCCATTCACCTCAACAAGCATTTCTACTACAACGCGCAATGCACACTGGGATTAAAACTCCTGTCAAAATAAAAGTTCGACAGTCTTTTACCCGTCTCACGTCGCCTTGTGCATTACGCTAAACTTTTATTTTGAAGTACACCGGAAACGACTCCTCCACGCTTCCACTACTTTCAAGAGAGGCGAGTCAGCTGTCTGTCGGTTACTACAGTTTATATTTCTCCACATTGTGATTTATAATGTCTTTAAACAATATGTCAGATCCGAGGAGGCAAAATAAGATTTTAAGGTGAGTATTTAACAGAAAATCTGTATTTGACAAATGTTGCTGTCCGAATAGCTCCGTTAGCGGCAGCTAACAGCTAGCTGACCCTTCATCACAGATCAGGAGTGCAGCCTGAAGAGATTAGCATTAGCTCTGGGACTTCATGTACACCTTGAAAAGGTGAACATGACATCATTACGTTATTATGTTGTCGGATCATGTTCAAGCAAATCCGCTCATCTGTGTTTGACACCTTGTGTCAGTCAGTTGTCATTTCCTGTTGTATTTATGAGCCCTCAACTAGAAACACTTTCCATAAAGGGGCCAAGATTTCACAAATGACAGCAGCAGCAGATCCGGTGACAGTCGGCTGGATATCAACAAAAACACAATGAGCCTCAAGGTTTTTGTCAAAACTGACTTTTGACTGGTTGTCCTGTTGTTTAAGGTTTGTCTTTGAAATACCAACACCATCATTAGGAGGTTAAAAACACGTGACAGATATAGTGACTGAAACACAAAGGAAGTAGGATGTTTTACACTTTGTTGTCCAACATCACATTAGCGCATTAAAACTGTGATCTTCACAAGGAATAAGTCAAGTTTGATTTATTTTGCGTGTACGGCAAGAGTCGAAAAAAGTGTTGCACAGCATCAGACCGGATTAAACCAATTCAAACAGACGAATAATTATAGAGAAATAAAGAAACACAAAAACATACAGATACAACAGTTTCTTAATTACCCCAGGCATATGTTTCTGCATTGTATTCAGTAATACAAAGTTTTCATATTAAATGTATGCCAATAGAAATATGTCTGATTGACCAATATCAACTCAGAATACAATAATAAGGTCAGGATCGAGATCTGTTGCAAGTTTCCAGATATGACGATTCCCTTTTTTACATGTCCACAAACAATGTTTTTCCCAGTTTGGGGTCTGAAAGTCTGAAGTCATAACGCTGACTTCAGCCCCATCCAGCACCTGTGGGATGAACCGTACCGGCAACTGCAATCTAGCCTTTGTATTAATGCTCTTGTGGCTGAATGGGAGAACATCTCTGTCGTCAGGTCCTAAAATCTGTTGGAGATCTCCCCCAGAGGAGTGGAGGCCATTACAGTGCTCCATTTAATGCCCACCTGAAGAGATTAGGTGGAATTAGATGGTCAGCCAACACAGATGGGTTTCATGTAATATTGTTGTAGGAACGTAGGACTAGTTTTTTTTAACCATGACAGGAACCCACATGTCATCCAATGTCATTGGTAAAAAAATCTTACATGATCTGTTTGGTGGACATATATTTGTGGTGTGGCAGGTACAAGCCCCCCAGCACAGACACCAACCCCACCCTGGAGGACCCCACTCCTGACTACATGAACCTGCTCGGCATGATCTTCAGCATGTGTGGACTGATGCTCAAGGTGACCACCACCCCCCCCCCCCCCCCCCCACACACACACACACACACGCACACACATACACGCACACACATACACACACATACACGCACACACATACACGCACACATACACGCACACACATACACGCACACACATACACACACATACATGCACACACGCACACACATACACATACATACACACATACACGCACACACATACACACACATACACGCACACACATACACGCACACATACACGCACACACATACACACACATACATGCACACACACACACACACATACACGCACACACGCACATGCACGCACACACACACACACACACACACACACACACACACACACTATACCTCTGTGTCTCCCATCTCCTGTGTCCTCTCCAGTAAACATGTGTTGCCCCCTAAGGGTAGACCTTGGTCCATTTCAATTGTTCCATTTAGAAGATTAAAGGTGAACTCACCTTTTTAGATGAAAGGATGAAGGGTGACTGCTGACTTTCAGCACCAAGGGCACAATAAACACAACAAAAAAGAGGTGGCAGCACACTGTGCTTCACAGTGCAGTGGTAGATAATTTATTTCAATGACGAGCTTTATATCTTTATAAGAACTACTTTTATTTGTCGTAGTCATTTTTCTTTCTTTTTTTTTAATACAATAAAATTGCTTTACAATAACATCATGTGGCAAAGATTAAGCAATGGCTTGGATTTTGTGTCTTATGCAGGAAACACTGTATTTTTTTGCATGTGCTGTATAAAACAATGACAATAACTAACAAACATACTGTACATCGGGTAGGTACCCATGATGGAGTATCAGGTCCACCATTTTCAGAATAGTCTTGTCTTGGAGTGCTGTTTGTGGGGGACACACTCATCATGTGTCTTTGTGCTTTCCAGGATACGAGGCATTGCCCTAATTAATCATAATGTGAGCTTCAGATTGTTGTTGTTCAGCCGCTGTGACGTTAAGTCTCCATCTATCCCTTCAGCGATTCCTGTTAATCTTTGCTAAAATATCTTTCTGTCCCGCAAGCAAATGTCTCTCCGCTCTCAGAAAACACGTTTCCCCTTTAAAGAATTTTTAGTTTTCTAATATTATGCATAAGCTTTTTTAAAACATGGAAGCAGTCTGGATGCCCATGAAAGCTAACTTGTGTGTTTGTGTTTCAGCTGAAGTGGTGCGCCTGGATCGCAGTCTACTGCTCTTTCATCAGTTTCGCAAACTCCAGAAGCTCAGAGGACACCAAACAGATGATGAGCAGCTTCATGTGAGTATACAACCAACGTGTGTATGGTTTATAAACACAGTATATCGTTTACTCGTGGTGGTGTGTGTGAGACAACATGTTACTAAGGTGCATTCAGAGACTGATTTAGTTCAGGGTATTTTCTGTAGCTACAATTGACAGATGTCCCTTATTCAGCTCACATGCAGACTATTGCTCGATGTTGGCGAAGCGGCTGTGCACAGAGAAGCTGGCACACAGACGACACCAGACAACACCATCTGTACTGTAAACTGGACACGGCCTAATATCTTGTTAATTTGGGGAATTATTTTAGGATGGACAACCAGACTGTACCAACTGTATAGAGAGAGTTAATTTAGCAAATGACGTTGGTAAATGGTAAATGGTCTGCACTTGTATGGCGCTTTATCAACTCATCGGTCTGAAAGTCGTGTTCACACACACACGAATGAGCTGCCTTGCAAGCTGCTCGCCATTTCTTGTAGTTGGTCACCAGGTTTGAACACATCTCAGGAGGGATTTTGGTCGACTCCTCTTTGCAGATTCTCTCCAAATCCCTGAGGTTTCAAGGCTGTTGCTTGGCAACTCGACGCTTTAGCTCCCTCCACAGATTTCTATGGGATTAAGATCCGGAGACTGTCTCGGCCACTCAATGACCTTAATGTGCTTCTTCTTGAGATGCTCCTTTGTTGCCTTGGCTGTATGTTTTGGGTCATTGTCGTGCTGGAAGACCCGTCCATGACCCATTTGCGGTGTCCTAGTTGAGGGAAAGAGGTTGTCGCCCAAGATGTCCCAGTACGTGGCTCCGTCCATCATCCCCTCGATGCGGTGAAGTCATCCTGTCCCCTTAACAGAGAAACACCCCCAAAGCATAATGTGTCCACCTCCACGCTGGACGGTGGGGACGGTGTTCTTGGGGTTATATTCAGCATTTCTTTTCCTCCAAACAGGACGAGTCGAGTTGATGCCAAAGAGCCTGATTTTGGTCTCATCTGACCGCATCACCTTTTCCCAAGCGTTCTCTGAATCATTCAGGTGTTCATTAGTAAACTTCAGACGGGCCTGTACATGTGCCTTCTTAAGCAGAGGGACCTTGAAGCGCTGCAGGATTTTAATCCATCACAGCGTAGTGTGTTACCGATGGTTGTCTTGGTGACTGTGGTCCCAGCTGTCTTGAAATCATTAACAAGTTCCTCCCGTGTAGTTCTGGGCTGATCCCTCACATTTCTCACGATCATCGATACCCCACGAGGCCAGATCTCCATGGAGCCCCAAACCGAGGGCGATCGATGGTCATTTTGTGTTTCTTCCATTTCCGAATAATCTCACCAACAGTTGTCTCCTTCTCACCGAGCTGCTTGCCGATGGTCTTGTAGCCCATTCCGGCCTTCTGGAATCTGATTGATTGATTCTGTGGACAGGTGTCTTTTATACAGGTAACGAGTTGAGATTCGGAGTACTTTCCTACAGCGAGAGGACTAATCTAACTGGTCTGTGGGAGCCAGAATTCATGCTGGTTTGTCGGGGATCAAATAGTTATTTCACACAATCAAATGCAAATCAATTTATACATTTTATGTGATGTGATTTTCTTTTCTTTTTTTTTAAATTCTGTCTCTCACTGTTAAAATAAACCTACCATTATAATTATAGACCGTTCATTTATTTGTCAGTGGGAAAACTTACAAAATCGGCAAGGGATGAAATAATGATTTCCTCCACTGTACATCCATTTTTTAAATGCAGTCTGTGCACCGCAGCTACAGGTTTAACATTGTGTTTAACGTTGGTATGTCCAGCTGCCTGGATAGAGTGCTGGCTGGCTGCGTTTGAGGTGCCAGTCGGTACGTTTCCATATCCATATTTTGGACAAACTAGGAGACTCTGTAGTGTCTCATTGGTTTCAAATGTGTCCCTTTTTCCTGTGATGACAAAAAGTGCATGTGTTTACATTAAAGTCTAGAATTATGTATTCGTCAGCTCGACCTTTCTTCTCCCTGCTTTTGGGACTCTGTGTAAGCCAACTCTAATGTCCAAAAGCTTTTAACTGTGTGAACCCTCTGGGCGGTACATTTGCCTATAAAATAGCCCGACTGCAGGGCACCTGTCCAGGCTTCACAGACAGACAGCATTCTCCTTGTCCATTGTCTCGATGAGGTTCTATTAAAGAGAAGCTTGATGCACTCAAAGCTTCGTGACACAAAACGTTTGGCTCAGCACATGGTGTCACATGATGAATTTAATGCGCCAGCCTTGTGTGTGTGTAGACGCTGGTTCAAGGCCAGTTTTAGGACATTGGTCAATAGCCAAGATATCATTCAAGTATCCCTGTGTTATTAAACAGAGGTGAGTGCCTATACTGGATAAACAAGCAGGTATGTCATTCAGGTCATCTGGTGAATCTGCCATCACACATTTGGGTGAATAAACCCCACAGCAGTTTTGTGTGGTCCATGCAGAAATACTATAGCGCTCATCACACCAGTGCTTAACTGCAATATTTTTATAATATGCCAACTTATCGGCAAAGAATGTCATTAAAACTGAAATTACAATCTTTACGTGATGCTTTCTCCCTTCTTTTTCTCTGTCTGCAGGCTATCCATCTCAGCAGTTGTGATGTCCTACCTCCAGAACCCACAGCCCATGTCGCCGCCGTGGTAACCAAACGCCCATCTCAGAAAAGAGCAGAAGTGAATTGTGGGGTGACGAGACAGCTGATTGAGCCCCCAGGCCATCTATGAGGAAAAGCAGAGACAAAAAGGAAGATAATGTGATAGAAAGAGAAGAACAGAGAGGAAACGAATGTCCAGGAGAGGTGGACAATGAGGAGAACACTACGTCAAAGATGGAAAGATTAAATGTCTTTGACTTTGTTCTTTTTTTTTTTTTTCTGTTTTTAACCTTTTCTAAGTCTTCTGTTTGTTGATGAAAACTTTGAAGTTTTACTGTTCAGCTGATCTGTTGCATAATTTCATAAATAAAATATAATGGTTTTAAAACCTTGTTAAAAAACCTTTTATTTAATGCTAATTTGGTGCTTAGACACTCATAAACCTCCACAATAAACTCGCTTATCATCTTAAATGAATTTTATTTAAGATTAACTTCATTTACTCATCATTTAAACAATGTACAGACGATAGTTAGGGTCCAAATTATGTTCACCTGCAACAAGACTATCACAAGCTGGGAACATGATGTTTTAGTAAGCTGGGAATCTTTAACAATATTCTCTGCAGTCAAGTAAAAAAAGTTGACATAAAGCTCACCCTACTGACAATAAATGTTGAGATCACACACTTCTCTGTTGAGGAGCTGTTACATCTGCTCATCAGTCACAAGCATCCCTCTCCAGTTTCTCATTTAGTAAGGGCGCTGACTACAACATATGCAGACACCTACACCATTCACTGTGTGTGTGTGTGTGTGTGTGTGTGTGTCTGTCTGTCTCTCTCTCTCTCTCTCCCCTGATGACAGACATGAAGTTGGGGAGTCAGCTGGATGTGAGGCTGATTTAGTGGCTTATAATTCATTCCCCTGCAGGCCCGGCTCCACTGCAGCCACCAAGCTGCTTGGCTTGCAGCCACATTTTACGCCAACTCCACTGGATTTTCTCCTGATTTTGTCCTGACTCAAACTGCTCACTGACTCGTTCTTTTAGCAACTTAAACAATGCCCTTTATCCCATTGTTGTGGTCTTGCCACGCTTTCTGCCCCAGTCACAACGGTGCATTTGTTGTTGATTGCTATCAGAGGCTGGAGAGGCTGTTGAAGTTATCCGAGTCAGCAGTTATCGTCAGCATTGATCGGTGGGCTGCATAATTTGGATATTAAAAACTGTCACAGTTTGCTGAATGTAGATCTAAAGTTCAGTAGGTGACGGGTTGGAGACGATTTTAATTAAATCCAATCTAACTATTCTGTTCTGATAGATCTGCCCAGTGAGAACAGTGGAGGAAGACTGCTGGGAAACCAGCCTCCATCTCCGTCTAACACTAGAGGGCACACTGGTATCACAAATGAATGAGACTCTAATGAATTGTCAGTAAATAACACCAGTTCAGGTTTTTAAAGGAGTTTTAATATTGTATAGATGAAAACATTAAAACAAATCATCTGGAGTGGTGTTTCCCCTTTGTAACTGCTTCAATGATGATGGGAAGACATGTGGTTAGTTGGGTGGCAGATGGAAGTTTACAGAGACTTTGTTGAAACCTGGTTTGACCCCCCGCGTTGCCCCGATCTGTTGACACATATTCCTGTTGCCAGTCAGAAGAGTTGGTGGTGCGCTACTGTGTTTTTGACCATTCAGGATAAACCATTATCATTAATCATTCATTTTATTGTGAATGCCACAGATTTCAAACACGGTCTACAAAAGTCTTCATTTGGTATCACGTATGTGCCTTGTTTGGATGACTTCTTATGAGGAAGTGAGTGCATTATGCTTTCCTCTGGTTAGTTAAGCAGTTAGTTCCCTGACAACCACAGGAGGACATGGACGTCTCGTCTTACAATTCACCTCAGAAATCTACCTGTCACATTGGTATTGTAAAGCAGGCCATTTACAGCAATGCTTTGATTTAAAGAAGGAAGATTATCAAGTATTTCTCAAAGAAAAAATATGGCATGCTTTGTAAAATCATAAATATTTAGCCTACTAATGTGAATTGCTCAAGACATTTTTCTTTTTTAGTTTTACACCTGGCTTAAATCCTGCTTTGGAAACGGGCTGTAGAAGGCAGTGGTATGCCTTGCTGAAGGGAAATGGAGGACAGTTACTGGAAAAAAAAATCATTTAAATGCTTGTCAAAATAACTCCGGTATGTATTAATTGTTTCCTTTTGCAGGAGGACCAAGTTTTTTTTTTTTTTTTTAGAATAAAGAAATATTTCATGTTAAATGCTCGTTCCGATTAAAAGTTTTACCTCTGCCTACAGTCTGCCGGATGTGCCAGAATTTAAAAACACTACAAGAAAACTTTACTCAAAGTAACGTTTACTCAGTTTAACTTAAACCAAACATCAATGACCATTCTAACAGTGTGTAAATGCACATAACCAATACATAACAAAGGGGAACTCTTCAGAGCCTCTTCCTTCATCAGGGTTGATAAGACAGGGCCAAACTCTGATGTGTACACATGTCTTAGATCACCATAACAACACAAAATGAGGAGTCTGTTCATAAGAACAGGCTAATAAAGCTTATGTGGCAAGTTCAAAAAGGAAACTCTGTTCCCTCATGATTCATCTTTGTTCAGGTGAATATCTGCTGTTCCTGCTGCTCTATTTTCTTTGTCATGCCCCCTTTCGCACAACTGCCAAAATCTCATATTTATAATCTTTTCACCACCATATTTTCCCAACGATTTGTCTGCTCTTTTTGAGCCAATCACTTTCTCGTCTCTGTTCATTCAACATCATTGTAATTCTGTCATTCTGACTTTCGGACCTCCTAACACGCAACCCTCCTCCTCCCCATCACCACCTCATCCTTCTGATTATCCAGGGAGCCTCAACTGAAGTTTACATCGGACATCTGCGCTCTTCCCTCACCCCAACTGGCTGAGGCAAAGGACCGCCCACCTCTGAGTCGGGTTCTGTTGGAGGGTTCTTCCTGTTAAAAGGGAGTTTTTCCTTCCAGCTGTTGCTCATGTGGGAAATGTTGAATGGTTGGGTTCCTGTCTATACTGTTGGAAGGCTCTGTTGGAAGGACCTTACTCTGTTGAGTGCCCTGAGATGATGTATGTTCTGATCTGGCACTATATAAATATAATTGACATCTGCTTACTCAGCTCCCACCTCAAGTGCCTCGGCTCCAGGGGGGTCCTGTCCTATCTCCTGCCTTCATTTGGGACGTCACTCAATACAAAGCCTCTTATCATCAGTCTTTAATTGTTCAACTTTGATTACTTCAATAAATATTACGTATTCACTTCTAATAATCTCTCCTTATGGATCTGTGTGTTGATGATGGAAAAGCCCAACTCTACAGTTTGTGTCATTTTTGCAGAGTGCATACATGTGCCTGTTTGCACTGCTTGAGTGGACATGTTTGACATGTAAGTCTCTGAAACCCAAGTTGCTTCCTGCACCCTCAAATGACTTTAAACTGCATTCAAGCTCTGCAATGTTTGAATCCCGTATGTGCGTGTTAGAGAGTGAAAAGAGGGCTAGAGGCTTTAATTTTCAGGAGTAAGGTGTCATTGTTGGACAGGAGCATCAGCACTGTTGGTGACACAGATGCTGAGTGTGGCATCCTGCATCATCAGGCTGTCATACACAGCACAGCATGTATATATCATAATACACAAAGACATACAGAAATGCAAATTTATGCACAAAACATTGAAATGTTGGTGTGCGCACAGTGCCACCAGTATTATGAGGTGAGTTTTCCATCTTCATCACAGTTTGACGATGAATCTAAAAAATAGAAACAAAGTCAGATCTCTGTGACATTGGTGCTGCAGCTTTAGCCGAGTAACCTGAAATAATCTCGGTATTTCTCTTAAGTGCCTCCTTAATCTCATGACTTTCTCTTTTAAAGACACACCCTGTAAACGGACCAGATCAGACCAAGAAACTAAAACTACGTGTGAGAACTACCAGGCTGCTCTGACGTGACAAAAAGAGTTCTTAATCTCAACAAACGAGCAGACAATAGCAGACCTCTAACAACAAATACTAACAACAACAAATAACTGAGGGGAGGGGAAGTGAGGAGAGAAACCTCAATAGAAACTACGTGGAATATTCCTCTTGAAGAATGTACAAACAGGTAATAGGGACACAGCAGGAGGCGAATTACAGCACAGCAATATATCATATAGACTAATATGATGTAAATCAAACAATAAAGGTGCAAATTATTTAAAGGTCCTATATTGTACAAATTCAGATTTTTTTTTTTGCTGTTTTGATTAAGTAGGTCTAAGTGCTGTATAAATACTGTGCAAGTGTCAAAATGCTCAGTACGAGGAGAAATACATATACTCCGTGTTTAGCAACTATACCATTTGTACCAGCTGTTTGGATTTAACACTTGTGTCACATGTTGGCCCTCGGCATGGCCCGCTGTCTAACCGAGGTCACTTTGTTGTGGACCAAATAAATCCCTTGGCCTGGTGAACCAATCAGAAGAGAGAGCTACTGATACTAATGAGAGGAAAACAGGCTGCCAGTGGTTGAGCCCCTGAGAGAATATTGAGAGGAGCTGTAAAAATAATATTGAGATCGCTTTTGGGTCTAAAAACTGCAAATATTTCTTCTTATGAATATAAAGACTGCTAATAAAAGACAGAAAAAGTATGAAATATGGGACCTTTAAAACATCAAATTCTGTATACAATAAAGACAACCAGTGTGGACACAGTTTACCTAAACCTTGTAAGATTTCAATCAGGCTAAATTAATGTGAATATAGAGGAAGGAGGAGGAGGATGAAGAAGTGTAGAGTGAAAGGAGGAGAGGGAGGTAGTGAGACAGACAGTAAGACTGCAAGTTAGAGAGAGGAGAGAGAGCGAGAGAGAGAGCGAGAGAGAGAGAGAGAGAGAGAGCAAGAGAGAGAGAGAGAGAAAGAGAGAAAGAGAGAAAGAGAGAGAGAGACTGAGAGAGAGAGAGAGAGAGAGAGAGACTGAGAGAGAGAGAGAGAGAGAGAGAGAGAGAGCAAGAGAGAGAGAAAGAGAGAGAGAGACTGAGAGAGAGAGAGAGAGAGAGAGAGAGAGCAGTCCGGTGGAGAAGAGGAACTGACCCAAACGTCCTTTAAAGAACAACAGACCGCGACTGGATCGAAAAACGCCCTCACATCTTCCCAGTTTCCCTGCTGAAAGCTCCGTGTTGGCGTCCCCGATATTCTCGGATTTATTCTTTAGTTTGCATCACGCTGCCTTTCACTCAACGGCGGACATCACTTTTGTCGGGATGTTCTGGATGTGAACATGGAGTTTCCCTCCCCTCCGGCGGCGAATTCGTTTCTGCTTCTCCTCCGCCGGTCCAGTCGTCCCAGTCCGTCCGCTGACTGGTTTCCAGCTGCCTCCGCCCGTCAGGTGAGCCGGTCATCGGGGCCACCGGAGAGCCGGTGGGCGGGTCTGGAGTCACAGGAGCCCGCAGATTTAGTGCTCCCTGGACAGCAGAGCACCTGACAGGCAGGTAAGACTGCATGTTCCCGGGCAGGACAGCTGCGTTTAACGCACTTTACTAAACACATTATTGGAGGAACATCAGCTCAGTAACTTTACATCATTTGCTGTGAAGAAAATGCATACACATGAACGTGGACATCATTTTTCAGTGACAAATAATGTGATTATGAATTAGCCTTAAACAAGCCTAACATTAGGGTTATTCTTTAGTCAATATTAAGATTTGTCTTAACCTATATTTTCCAATTTGCATCTTTAAATACATAAAAAAATAATGAATAAAATAACCGATTTGCTATTTGGTCATTGGGACAAAATATTGGGTGGTGATACTGATGATCTGTCCAAATGATTGAAAACTTGTTATACTGGATGCTTGATTGGTAATACTTTAGTGAACCATATGATCTTGTGGTCCTCATGCTGGTGTCCTATGTTTTGTGTATGGTATGAAATACAAGATCAAATACAATGCCAATAAGAGTGTTGTCATCATTAAAACCAAAGAGGACAAATGTCAAAAATGTCTGGACACTGAGTCCATTCTAAAGTTTTGAATTGAAATTGAATTGATAATAACGGACTGCAGTTTGATTATAAGACCAATAATGGTCACATATCTACCAAACTCAGCCCTCTGGGCGTTGACGTTAAGGAATTGGAACCTTTTTATATATATTTTTGGTGGTTTCTGCTTCATCTCTTGAAAAACATCCTACATTACTCATTAAAAATGACTTATGTATTCATTAACACCATGTCACAGTCAGATCGAAATTACTTATTAAATGTTTGATGGCATCTCCAGTCGGCGTGTTTTGTGTCAGAAGTAGTGCAATGAGAGCAACACAACATCGTAACCAATACTTCTAATGTTGTTTCATCCCAACTGTTGTAAATCATAAGGAAAGACTACATTTGTGGTTAGTTTGTTCTATAACTGAAGCATAGGTATTGTTAAATCAGCCTTTCACCAGCCCTGAATTAACATGAACCAGGGTTGTTTCCAAATCATTAAAAGTTTACATCGTTTTTTCCATCAGAATTATCAGACCTCCATATTTGTGCAAAATCAGACCAGTTGGTGAGCGATTTCACACCATATGACATGATGTTTGACTGACGGATAAGGCTCAAACCAGATTGAAACAGGAAGCAGTGAGCTACACAGACCCTGGAGCATCTTCATCTCAATGTAATAATAACTGTTTGCCTTCTGCTCAGTCACTGTTGATAAAGGACCCACAGAGGAGAGAGAGCAGTCTGTTTACTGTAGTCGTCCACAGCCGAGACCTTTGGACTTTTTATTGGTTGCTTGGTCCTTGGATCAAGGAGAGTGAAGCCTATTTTACATGGAAGTTGAAGAGTAACCACTAAACGAATAAATGCAATATCAAGAAATCAGTAAACATCTTTAGTGGAACAACCTGTAAATAAAGCTCTTACATATTGTCACCTTTTGGCTTCACTCTGCTCAAAAATCGTTATAGCAGAAAAACTAATGCCAGAATGAGCTCACAGGATCACAACATTTTCAGATACCACATTACACGAGGCTCGTCTACCCTTAGCCACAGTCGAGCTGAGGAGAATATATTTGTTTTTTAGATCTGTCAAACCAACTATAAACATGCAAACATGTCAAATTGATTTGATAATCTACAATCACTAATAATTTCAAAGGAAAAAATATTTAGTAAATAATATTTTTTTTTATAGTCTTACTGGTATTGAATTGTCAATAAAATTCATTACTTCAGATGAAATAACCACATGAGGGGGTCAAATTGAACCGACGCTTCAGGTCTAAGAAGATCCTATCGCTATATAAAGAAAAAACAGCCAACCTACCGCTGTTGAAGAGAGAAAAATAGTGACTCTCAGATCCCTCTCTCCTTCTATAGGAGTCAAGATCGTGATAGTCATCGAGGTTTTCTTCCCAGTCTATTATTGAGTGCATTCAGCAAGTGCCAAATCTGCTATTGGATGAGAGAGTTATGTAAAGTCTCTATGTACAGATCACTTGAAAGTACTACTGTACCTAAAATATTCTCCCATCTATCTGTTTCCTTACTATTTTGGCAAGTGCTGGCCCAAACATCAGTGAAAGCTCATCAGATCTAAATGTCACTGGATCCTCCTGAGCTAGAGGATTAGAGTCATTCTGACAGACGTGCGAGCATGTGACTTTGTTTACTCATTTACCAAATGCAAACTCACACCTGCACTCTTGCCTGTTGCTTCTGGGTCATCACTCTCATGACCCTCCTGTCTCTATGTAGCATCCATCTCTTTATATCTCACTTTATCCCAGTGTTTTCCGGCTCTCTGTTTGTCAGCTTTACTCGAGTGAATAGAGCCTTATTGCCTTATTGGCATGAGACTAAACAGTGGTGCTGCCAGAGCCTGTAGCTGTCAATATAAAGTAACAACAAACAGAAGTTGCCAAAGATGAAAAGCCAACAATATCCCACAGTGGGGACAAACTACATACTTAATATACAGTCCATGGGGTAAACAAAGATAAAAAAAAAAAAAAAAAAAAAAAAAAGTCACCAAGTATAAGCAGACAACATACAGTAGATAGTGGATTTAGTGTTGACATTCACACTATTTGTTTGAAGGTGATTGAAGGTCACGTTAGCCTTTACAGTCACGTGGAAAAATAAAAGTGCACTTACTGGAAACTGTTGGCTTTTTAGACACATTTGGAAACGTCCATCCTCTTAGAAACAGAGCCTAAAGATTCACAAAGCGAAGTTATAAAGAGATACAATGTTCTTCAGTGGAAAAATCAGTTCAACCTTGGCCTCAGCAGCTGTTTTGAGGCAGCTGAGGGAAACTGAATTTATGACACATTGGTACTCGGGTTCTCCAACGTGACACCGCGTCGGCTCGCAGCGCACCGAAAAACAATGAGTTTCTCGCCTGTAACGACAAAATTGTGACTCCCCACCACCCCTATTCACCTGATTTCTGAAATCGCAAATGGGCACAAATCACTGGTCACAAAAGCATGTGGAGAACATCTGCTGATATTAATCATGCGACTTAACTTGGAATACTTACTCACGAATGTTATTGCTTCCCTCTGTTCAGAGCACATCACCGTGCTGCGCTCCGTTTGCGCACGACAGCGGCCGTCTCTGTTTTTATTTTCTCTCGTAATCACAAGGACACAAAACAACTGGAAGCAAAGCTGTTACTTTCAGTTTGGGTTTCTTGCGTCTCTGTAGGAGTGTTCACGGGCCTTTCAGATGCCCATTCCCAGGGGCACGTGTTCTCATAGCCTGCCCATGTTTGCGCCACAATGTTAATAGTGGGTTTGTGTGTAATGTGGAAAATTAATTTCCAGGCTATTTGCTGAAACGGTACATGGCAATGTGTCGAGGCCAACGCAATGTGTGATGAACCCTAAATCTCTGGTACGCATTCAGTGTCTCACTATGTCTCACCAACACCAACAACCACACAGCCACCCCATTATATAGCCTTTTATTGTCTAATTGGAGATGACTAAACTATAGTGGGGGAGTGTAGTTTCTACCAAAAAGGCTTAGTACAAGTTTGTCTAGAAATAACCCAAAATTTTTCAGAGGCAAAAATCTATGTAACTAGCCTCTTCAGGAAAAATTTCAAAATACATACCATCGCCTCTCAGGAAGTGTAAATAGGCATGAATTCCGAGTTCACATTTCCTGCAGCACAAGAAAGCTGGTGAGAAACCTTTAGCATGACATCCTACTGGGTTACAGTTGAATGTGGTAGTCCTGAGACAGTCCAACATGTTTTTTTTAATGAAGGGGTAAATAAAGCTTTTTGAAGTAGCAACTGTGCTGAAAATCATTCAGATTCAGTGGACTTGTATCACACTGCGCTGTTGCTACTCTTCCTGAAGAGCAGGTTTTATTTTAATTGAATCGTATCATTCTACATTTACAGCTCAATGACTGGATGCCTTTTTTTATTTTTAAAATAATATCTATATCCCCTATCCAGGTAGGTCTGCCTGCTATGACGTCAATCAAATGTGGTTGTTATGGGTGTACCAGGCTCAGCGAAGTAAACAACATCTTGTGTTCAGGGTTTAATGCACTAGTTGGGATGAAAGCAGGAGTCAGTCAGTGTGTCGCTGCACCCTTGGGTGAAACCCAAAGTAACTACTTCCACTGCAGGGTTCAGTTCACTGATGCGGACAGTAGTAGCATGCCTGTTACTGTTTTGATAAAAGAAGAGGCACCTTGCCCCACCTTATGTTTTTTTTGTCTGCCTTTTTTGTGTGTCTATCAGAAATTCTAATTCATAAGCTGCAACAATACCTCGGCCTCCCATATTTTTGGCCTCCTCTCCTGCCAGAATAATGGATCTCTACATGTTGCCAGACAATTTTTTTTCATGTCCAAAGCTGATGTGGTGACTCACTGAGACAGTTTACAATGTAATTACACTTTTCTGAGCCAAATTGCTTGATTTCCATTTGTTAACTGGAAACAGCTTTTGTTTTGTTTAGTGGCAGACTGGTGGCGTGATCTGGTGACAACCAATTATAATGTATTCAGTCCAGTTCAGTTTCTAAATTAGAATAAAGCTGATGAATCATCCCTGTTGGTAGCGTCCCCTTCTATAACTGCAGAAGAATACTGAGCTTATGTTATTCCTGTGTTTGTGGTGGGCAGTTCTAATGGCTTGCACAAAAACTTGGGACCCCCCCTACAACCCCCCCCCCCCCTCACACATACCCATTGCAGCAAGCAGGTGTCTGGATAACATACACCCATAAATAGTCATTCTACAACACATAAGATCTTTTCACAGTCCAGTGGTCCAAGACAAACACTCATACTTCCTATAGCGCTTTACATTTATTCTTCAGTGTTTCCACCTGGGACCTTTCTGCAGATGTGATATAGCATTGCACACAAGGCACAAGTATTACACCTGCTGTGGGTCATCATACAGATGTAATGGATAATATGCACACAATATCAGTAGTTCTGATAAAAATGTGATGGACAAAATATTATAAACTTATTCATGGAAGTGCAGTAGTTGTTTTGAACACATTAATGTCACTTTGAGTAAAAATAAAAAAGACACTTTGTGTGGTGTTGTTTAGACGTCGCCTCACGATGTGAAAGGAGAAACAGTGCGGCTTGTTAGAATCCACCTGCTCCTTGATGGATGTCGCAGTCAGAGAGCTGTGACCTGAGAGTTCAGAGTTTTTAGGGGGTTGACAAGCAGAAAGAGGTCAGTGGCAGTCAGACAGTCAGAACACCATCAGACTCGACGCTATGTTTGACTGCTAAGGGGAAGGCTGGATCACTTTTATCACTGCTTAATGAGTGATGGGTTGATCACCTGTCTGTCTGGTATGTTTATAACTAATTTACAAGACTGACGAATGGTGTTACCTGTGATACAGCTCCTGAATAATATCACAAGTTCGTGTGGGGGCATGATAAATGATTATAGGAAGTTATTGCCCTGCCCTTTTCAAACTGAATATCCATTAAATTCAATTCAATGTGACTTTAGCTTCTTGTTGTTTGTTAATTTCCTAGGACGGGAGCTCTTAATTTTAGCGTAATTAATCACTCGGGGCTTACATGTCCAGCTGCTCTGACGTCATATTCAAGTCAGCACTAAGGGGAGTTAAACAGTGTATAATTAGTATATGTATATATAAGGGAAAGACATTTTATGTACTATGAACTGTCACTTACATAAATCCAACACATGTAGTAGACTGTACCAATTGTCTATCTATTATCTAAATTTGAACAGGAACTGATATTGATAGTATGATGGCACATACTGATACAGGAAAATAACGCTACATCCAGGTCACTGGCTTGATATTTGCTAATGTGGTTGCACAAGAAAAAGTAGTGGTGGAAGAGGTATCCAGCTTCTTTAGTTGAGTATAAGTACCATTTCAGCAGTGTGAAAATAATCCAATACAAGTAAAGGTTCACATGAAAAATCCTACTGAAGACAAAGGACTTAAGTATTAGCAGCAAGGGCTATTACTAAAATAAAAGTACTAGTGTGGTCCCTCTGACTGATAGATTTTGATCATATACGACCTTAATATAATTGTTCTCCATTTTTTCTCTCCCGTCTTCTTGCGTCTTTTCTCTCTCTATTTGCTTGTCATGGTCCTCCTCCTCTTCCTCTTTCTTCTCCTCCTGCTCCTTTTGAGCTCTCTTCTCCGGCTGCCCTCCGCTTTGAATATAAGCTGCTGGAAAGAGGAATGACAGATAGCATATATTATATTCTACAAACTGTAAAGAGGTCTGAAACAAGCTGTTGTGAAATAAAATGATCAGCTGCGGCAACGTACCTGAAGCTGGTTCTTCTCAGAGTTGAGGAGTTTGAGAGGCAGGTCTGTGTGCTGCATCTTCATTGCAACTCTCCCGTACTGATTTGGGCCACTAAAAACAGCACCAAAGGGTACTGCCCGAAATACCTGAAAGAAAGAAACATGTGAAATTGATCCTGACAGTACAACCTGTACACATATTTATAAAGACGGAAATACAGTATTCTAAAGCCAGGAGTGCTTGGAGCGCTCCTAAACTCAAATTCCTACTTATTTTATGAAAACCAGAAATTTCAACACTATATTCTTTGAGAACCCTTCAAAGTATGTTTTTGTTTTTGTTTTTTTTATGGTGACACAATCCTGACATAAACTGTTTCTAAAATCAGTTAATCACTCATTACAAGTTGTCCATCAGAAAGCACTGATATGCAGCAGTAGAGCAAATATTCACATCCGTTACTTGAAGAATCCATTGGTGCAAGATAGTCCTGATTGGCACTTTGATTAATCCAATTTTGGACTAAATTCTGTAGGGAGCCAACCAACTTATTTTTTCTTTGGCTGTAAAAGAAACTAAACACAAATTAAAATCGCTAAAGTTTCCATAGCGTCACGTGTCCCATTCAATGCACTTGTTATATATTGTTTATTTATTGATCTTTTTATGAAAGCAGAAGTGCTAAAGGATTAACAACACGTTGTGGACTACTAGGTTGGAGATACTTTGATGCAACTGTTATGCAAACTGTCCTCTTTAGAATTTACACATGCAAAATGCATTTTTCCAGTCAGCTGCTGACTGCCCGCTCCTTTCTGTACTGACAGTGTTTTTAGCAGTACATTTGAAAGAATTATGGCCCAAGTAGCTGCTTCAAGGGTAGGAAAAGGTTTTACTCATCTACTTTCTCTGGCCAGATATTTCCAGAGCTGGACAGAGATTCAGTTTAATGACCTTCCTATCAAAACTTACTTCTGTGACTTTGAGGCGTTGCTCCTTATTGGCACCGAACCCATGCTCCCTTTTTCTGCATCCAGTGTCTCCAGCAGCTGTGTGCCTGCTCTCATTACAAGTAACACAAATTACAGGTATGATCATATTAGCACGACTACCTCAGCTCCCTGCCCCTGTCTCACTGTTCATTTGTACTGTTGTTTTTAATGTCAAGTCATGTCAAACATATTTAAATAGCACATTTATACACTACAAAAGTTGAACAATGATGCACAACATCAGGTGAAATTAAAACAAATCAAATGACTTTAAAATAAATAAGTAATTAAAAGCAAAAATTATGCAATGGAAACAGTTGACCAATAAAGAAAATGTAAATAATATCAAGCAAACAACACATGAGGATATACATAATGTACAATAACGGTACATTAATATAAAAATGT
This sequence comes from Embiotoca jacksoni, assembly GCF_022577435.1. NCBI lineage: Eukaryota > Metazoa > Chordata > Actinopteri > Embiotocidae > Embiotoca > Embiotoca jacksoni. The sequence goes on along the minus strand of NW_027185392.1, from coordinate 21,172,642 downwards.
ATAATAATAGAAATACAATTTAAATTAGATTAAAATGTAAATTGGGCCTGATCAGGAAATGCAAGTATGTTTTCAGTCTAGATTTTAAAACTGGTCGACCCTAAGAGCAAGTCTGGATCTAGAAACTATTAAAAGCTGCTGATCCAGTGGCCTGAGCAAACAATGAGGGTTGGGGTGCAACAGAGCAGATAGATAGACTGATGCTCCATTTAAGCACTTGTACAAAAACAATAAAGTTTACAAATTAATAATGTACTGAACAGACAGTAAACATGCCACGTTAGGTAAATTATGCTATTACTTATTCAGACCAGTTAGGAGCCTTGCATCAGCCTCCTGAAACAACCCCAACCCGGATATGAGTGTATGTCCCATTCCAACATGAAAATAATTAAAATACAACCTTGAAGTAACAAAAGCATTAGTAACTTTTTAAGGAAGGGCTTGACATTTTACATTTTACAGCAGATGAGCCAAGTTTTAACATCGCTCAAGAACGTATTAATACATTTACAGAGGAGGCAGCTTCCCAAGAGTCAGCAAATAAAAAGAAACCAGAATAGGACCCAAACTAGACTCCTGAGTTATACCACAGGTGAGAGGAGCCGACTAAGAGAAGTACTGACCAATGCTAAACGAGAAGGATTTGTCAGACAGATAGAGTTTAGACCAGTTTAGAGCAGTGCTACGGATACTGACGTGCTGCTCGGTGTTAAATGCAGCAGTGACATCGAGCAACACAAGGACAGCAAGATCACCATCATCAGCAATGAGTAGAACATCATTAAAAACTCTTAAAAGGGCAGATTCAGGGTTATGACGTGATTTAAAACCAGACTTTAAAACCTCGTAGATGGCATTAGTGTTTATGGAAAGTGAAGTTGCTGTTGGACAATGCTCCCCATTACCTTACATAAATAGACAAGGTAGAGATTGGTCTGAATTTAGCTAGAACTGATCTGTCG